>NW_026705464.1:0-333900 GCF_029867415.1 Vicia villosa
AAGACCCTTCGAGGACAAGATCTATTTGGAAAGAATGCTGCAGACCTCTGTCTGGTTCCAAATGTTAAGATTCCTCACAAATTCAAAGTACCAGATTTCGAGAAGTACAAAGGGAATTCATGCCCACAAAGTCATCTTGTGATGTACGCTCGAAGAATGTCAACTCAGACTGATAATCAACAATTACTCATTCATTATTTTCAAGACAGCCTGACTGGTGCTGCACTCAAATGGTACATGAACTTGGACAGTTCAGAGATTCGTACTTTTCGAGACCTCGGAGAGGCCTTCGTCAAACAGTATAAGTACAATCTGGATATGGCTCCCGACAGAGATCAACTCCGGGCCATGACTCAAAAGGATAGAGAAAGCTTCAAGGAATACGCTCAGAGATGGCGTGAAGTTGCTGCATAAATCTGTCCACCACTTGAAGAGAAAGAAATGACAAAAATCTATCTCAAAACTTTGAGTCCATTTTACTACGGACGAATGGTTGCAAGTGCACCAAGTGACTTTACCGAGATGGTAAACATGGGTGTACGTTTAGAAGAAGCAGTTCGAGAAGGACGCTTGAACAAAGAACCAGAATCTTCTATTGGTCCAAGGAAGTATGGAAGCTCTTTCCAGAAGAAAAAGGATCAAGATGTCAGCAATGTCTTGCACAAAATCAAGAAGAAATTCCAACCTCAAGTTGCAGCAATAACTCCGGTTGTTAACTCAACGCCAGCTTATCAACCTCAGGTTTCGCAACAACAAATTCAACAAAGGTCGTAGCAACCTCAGCAGCAGGTTTGACCTCCAAATTACAACAATCGGGCTCCAAGGTATCCTGCCTTTGACCCCGTACCAATGTCGTATGCGGTATTGTTCCCAACATTACTGGCAAAAGGACTCATTCAGACAAGGAGTCCTCCAAATCCTACAAACAGTTCCTCACCATGGTATAAGGCTGACCAATCCTGTCCCTATCATCAGGGGGCACCAGGTCACAATATTGAGAACTGTTTCCCTTTCAAGATTGACGTCCAACGATTAGTGAAGAGCGGAATGCTATCCTTCAAAGATACTAGTCCAAACGTCCAAGCAAATCCTTTGCCGCAGCATAAAGAAGCTTCAGTGAATTGGATAGATCAACACCCTAACGTCATTCAAATCTACGACATTCGTCAGATAGGGGAAAATCTTGTCAAGATGCACGCTAAACAAGCTGGGTACGGTCATGTACCACCCCACAACTACTTCACATGCGATATTTGTCCAAAGAATAATCAAGGATGTGCCGTAGTTCAAGCTGCATTACAATAACAAATGGACTTAGGATGGATTCAACATATCCGAGTCAGGACTGAACATGACATCAACATGGTTCAAGCATGTCAAGGAGAATACAAAATCTACAAAGTGGAAGATCTCGAAGGATCGGTAGTCAGGTTCCATAAGACTTTAAATGGACTTCCCTACTTTGGAACGGATTTCCATCCTTACAGTAGATGCAGAATCTGTCGAAGAAATTCACAAGGATGTTTGCGTGTTCGCAACGACATTCAGAAGCTGATGGATGACAATACCATTATTGTTCTTGCCAACAGAGAAGATGATGAAGTCTTTACCGTATCTCCTCAAATTAATCAAGTTGAACCAATGCAAGTTAAGTATGATAGCAGGAAGACAGCAATTGCTCCGTTAGTCATCTACTTACCAGGTCCTGTACCGTATGAGTCTAGCAAGGCTATACCATACAAGTACAATGCGACATTCATTGAAAATGGTAAGGAAATACCATTACCGTCTGTTGTCAACATTGCTGATGTCAGTCGAGTCACTAGAAGTGGACGAGTCTTCAACAGAACAACAAAAAATGTGGAGAAACCTTCGGAGGAAGTACCACATAGGCAAGACAATCATCCGACCAATGCTGTTCAAGCAAAAGAAAATGATGAGATCTTGAAGTTAATCCAGAGGAGTGAATACAACATTGTAGATCAATTACTACATACTCCGTCTAGGATTTCTGTTCTTTCCCTGGTATTGAGTTCTGAAGCTCATAGGGAAGCTCTACAGAAAGTTTTGGAACAAGCTTTTGTAGAACCAAGTGTTACTATAAGCCAGTTCAGCAACATCGTTGCCAACATTTCCGCCGGAACTAACCTAAGTTTCTGTGATGAAGATCTTCCTGAAGAAGGAGTAGACCATAATCTTCCACTTCACATCTCAGTTGGCTGCATGGGTGATATACTCACAGGAGTCCTAATAGACAACGGATCCTCTCTCAACGTCATGCCTAAATCAACATTCTCAAGATTATCTTTCAAAGATTACCCTCTAAGAAAAAGTCATGTCATCGTCAAAGCATTTGATGGATCAAGAAAGTCAGTTTTTGGAGAGGTAGATCTTCCCATAACTATTGGACCTCAGACGTTCAAAATCACTTTCCAAGTTATGGATATTCCAGCACAATACAGTTGTTTGCTAGGTCGCCCATGGACTCATGAGGCTGGGGCAATTACTTCAACACTTCATCAGAAACTGAAGTTCATAAGAAATGACAAATTGGTAACCGTATGTGGAGAACGAGCTCTGATCGTCAGCAACCTGTCATCATTCTCCGACATAGAACCAAAAGAAGTTGTTGGAACTAAATTCCAAGCACTTTCCTTGGACAAAGGAAAGGAGAAAGCAACGTCTATTTCTTCCTACAAAGATGCAATCCAAGTTATAAAGGATGGCACTACCAGTGGTTGGGGGCACATTAATTTTCCTACCAACAACAAGAACAGAACAGGAGTTGGATTCTTTCCAACATCATCAAAGACTATTCCAGGGATTGAGGTAGTTCTCCCTATTCAAGAAACTTTCTGCAGTGGGGGTTTTCTTCAACCTGTTCAACAAACAGTCAATACCATCGGTACGGAAAACACCGATGAAGAGGAATGGCTATCCTATCTTAACAAAGCAGGATACATATCCCTATCAGAGTCTGATTCACCTTGCTGTTATCCGACTAAAGGATCTGAAAGTAAGACTCAACCAAACAGTGATGAAGTTACTAACAGCTTCGCCACCAGAAGTCATGGTTCATCAGAAGAAGTTCCTCCTATCCCCGTAGAAACCTGGGATACATTAGGAGAACCAAGCGGAAAATTCGACTACACGGTGAAATACTCCGCTCCTGAAAGTTCAAGAATCTCTCTTAAAGATATTGTTCCAACTGGATGGAACAGTGATTTTGAGTACCTCTCTCAGCCAAAAGAGATGTATAACCCTTGCTATTCATCATCAGCATCTGGTGAAATCATCATTGAGGATTATATCCCCAAGTCACCTTCCGAGGCTACGGATCTAGAGTTCACAAATCTAGTCAATGCCATCTTGGGAGAAGAGCAAGACCAAAATACAGAAGAGGATGATCTCGAAAGTGTCTTCGACAACGAGTCTCTCCACTCAGAAGATTGGAAGTTTCCTCAAAAGAAAAACCGACATACTCCACTTGGGAATGGGTATGCTCACGCCGCTCAGTCTGCTGAAGTAGAAGAAGATCGTCTGAGTGTTGCAAAGACAGTGGTTGGTAAATCAAGACCTACCACAGGCCAGCTTAAGCCTAAGGTTCCAGATTACTTAGTGCACAATGGGGTTCGCCACTATTGGACAGCTGTTGAAGTTACAACTGTTGTTCGCACTCCTAAGTGGGAACTTTCACCGTTATTTTATCCTCTCACCATAGCCCAGGGTGAAGAGATGTTTCATAGGGCTTTGCATTTTACTATTTCTTAGGAAAATGTCCCTCTTTGCTTCGCCCAAAGCAATAGAGTTTTGTTTTATAGGGTCTTTGTTTCAAGAAATGACTGTCCATAAATAAAAATGTCATTCTGTTCCTTCGTTTAGTTTTCCCTTTTCTTTTTTCAGAAATTGGTAATCCTAAAAAACACCCTTAAAAAAAACATCAAAAATCATTAACTGCATACACCGAGTCTTCCCTCGTTGTCTAAATAAAATTTATCACACATATGCAGATTAATCATAAAATACCCCGTTGAAACGTGCGATCGTATGACTTCTCCAAGCTTTGAGTTTCCTGTATTCGAGGCAGAGGAAGAAGAAGACGAAGAAATATCAAAGGAAATTTCACGGTTACTTCAACAAAAGGAAGAGGCCATTCAGCCATACAATGAGCCTCTAGAGATCATTAACCTTGGTTCCGATGGAAACAGAAAAGAGGTTAAGATTGGAGCTTCGCTCAGTTCAGAGATCAGAGAGAGTTTGATACAGCTGCTCAAAGAATTCTCAGATGTCTTCGCTTGGTCTTATCAAGATATGCCAGGGTTGGATACCAGTATAGTGGAGCATCACTTGCCGTTAAAAGCAGAATGCCCTCCGGTCAAGCAAAAATTGAGGAGAACTCATTCAGAGATGGCCATGAAAATCAAAGAGGAAGTTCAAAAGCAGATCAACGCAGGTTTCCTCGTCACTTCAGAATACCCTCAGTGGTTAGCTAACATTGTTCCCGTTCCTAAGAAAGACGGAAAAGTCCGCATGTGCGTCGACTACAGAGATTTGAACAAAGCTAGCCCTAAGGATGATTTTCCTTTACCACATATTGATATGTTGGTAGACAGTACAGCAAAATCCAAAGTTTTCTCATTCATGGACGGATTTTCAGGATACAACCAAATCAAAATGGCACCTGAAGACATGGAAAAAACAGCTTTCATCACCCCCTGGGGCACGTTCTGCTATCGTGTTATGCCTTTTGGACTAAAGAACGCAGGGGCAACTTATCAAAGAGCCATGACTACGCTTTTCCACGACATGATGCATAAAGAAGTGGAAGTTTATGTGGACGACATGATTGCCAAATCAGAAAATGAAGAAGATCACATACAAAATCTGACAAAGTTATTTCAACGCTTACGGAAGTTTCAGCTTCGCCTGAATCCCAACAAGTGCACCTTTGTTGTCTACTCAGGAAAACTCCTTGGTTTCATCGTCAGCAAACGAGGAATTGAAGTAGATCCAGACAAAGTCAAGGCAATTCAAGAAATGCCTTCACCCAGAACCGAGAAACAAGTTAGAAGATTTATTGGACGTTTGAATTACATCTCGAGATTCATATATCTCATGACTGCAACTTGCGCTCCTATTTTCAAACTTCTATGGAAAAATCAAAGTTGCGTCTGGACAGACGATTGTCAGAAAGCGTTCGACAGCATTAAGGAATGTCTGCTCGAACCACCCATTTTGTCTCCTCCAGTGGAAGGAAGACCTTTGATAATGTACTTAACCGTCTTAGAAGACTCCATGGGTTGTGTCCTTGGACAGCAAGACGAGACAAAGAGAAAAGAGCATGCCATTTACTACCTAAGCAAGAAATTCACTGACTGTGAATCCCGCTACTCCATGCTCGAGAAAACATGTTGTGCTTTGGCCTGGGTTGCCAAGCGTCTCCGCCAGTACATGATTCGACATACTACTTGTTTGATCTCTCATATGGATCCAATCAAGTATATCTTTGAGAAGCCTGCTTTAACTGGGAGAATTGCCCGTTGGCAGATGTTGTTATCAGAATATAACATTGAGTATCACGCACAGAAAGCCGTGAAAGGAAGCATTTTAGCTGAGCACCTGGCTCACCATCCACTCAATGGTCATGAATCAACCAGTTTCGACTTTCCGGACGAGGACGTCATGTACCTCAAGATGAAAGATTACGACGAGCCACTACCAGACGAAGGACCTGAGATAGGATCCCAGTGGGGCTTAATCTTTGACGGAGCTGTCAACGCTTATGGACGAGGAATTGGGGCAATCATTGTTACTCCTCGAGGAACCCATATTCCATTTACTGCGAGATTAACTTTCAAGTGCACAAACAATGAGGCCGAATATGAAGCTTGCATCATGGGTCTCGAAGAAGCCGTGGATCTAAGAATCAAACACTTGGATGTATACGGGGATTCTGCTTTGGTCATCAATCAAATCAAAGGAGAATGGGAAACACGCCAACCAGGGCTAATTCCTTACAAAGACTACGCGAGAAGATTGTTACCATTCTTCGACAGAGTAGATTTTCATCACATTCCTCGCGAAGAAAACAACTTGGCTGATGCATTAGCCACACTCTCTTCCATGATTAGGATAAATCATTGGAATGACATTCCTCGAATCGATGTTATGCGCCTGGATAGGCCCGCTCATGTTTTCACAGTAGAAGCAATCATCGACGACAAACCGTGGTATCACGACATCAAGAACTTTCTTCAAAAGCAAGAGTACCCTCTTGGGGCATCAAAGAAAGATAGAAAGACTTTGAGAAGGTTAGCTTGTAGATTCTTCCTGAATGAAGATGTTCTGTACAAGAGAAACTTCGACATGGTTCTGCTCAGATGCGTTGACACAAAAGAAGCAGAATTACTCATGAGAGAAATACATGAAGGTTCCTTTGGTACTCACACCAATGGACATACCATGACAAGGAAAATACTGAGAGCAGGATATTATTGGCTACGATGGAGTCAGATTGCTACCAGTACGCAAAGAGGTGTCACAAATGTCAAATCTACGCCGATAGAATTCATGTGCCACCATCTCTTCTCAACATACTCTCTTCCCCTTGGCCTTTCTCCATGTGGGGAATCGACATGATTGGAATGATCGAGCCAAAAGCGTCCAACGGACATCGCTTCATCTTGGTAGCCATAGACTATTTCACCAAATGGGTTGAAGCAGCTTCATATGCAAACGTTACAAGACAAGTTGTCGTCAGGTTTATCAAAAATCACATCATCTGTCGCTACGACATTCCTAGCAGGATAATCACTGACAATGGGTCAAATTTGAATAACAAAATGATGAAGGAGCTTTGTGAAGAATTCAAGATTGAACATCACAACTCATCTCCTTACAGACCAAAGATGAATGGAGCTGTAGAAGCAGCTAACAAAAACATCAAGAAAATTATTCAGAAGATGGTCATCACTTACAAAGATTGGCATGAAATGCTCCCGTATGCTCTTCATGGTTACCGTACATCAGTACGTACTTCGACTGGAGCAACTCCTTTCTCCCTTGTATATGGCATGGAGGCAGTCCTACCTATAGAGGTTGAAATCCCATCAATGAGAGTCTTGATGGAGGCAAAATTAACAGAAGCCGTGTGGTGTCAAAGTAGATTCGATGAATTGAACTTAATCGAAGAAAAGCGCATGACAACTTTATGCCACGGACAACTATATCAACAAAGAATGAAGAAAGCTTTCGACAAAAAGGTTCGACCTCGCACAATCAAAGAAGGCGACCTTGTACTCAAAAAGATTCAATCTTTTCTCACAGATTCAAGAGGGAAATGGACTCCCAATTATGACGGCCCCTACGTGGTCAAGAGAGCTTTCTCAGGAGGAGCCTTAATACTCACGACTATGGATGGAGAAGAATTCACCCGTCCTGTGAACGTCGACGCAGTCAAGAAATACTTCGCCTAAATAAAAACAAAAGAACAGCTCGCTAAGTTGAAAACTCGCAAAGAGCGGCTTAGGCAAAAAAGAGCGTCTCGGTGAATCGAAAACCCGAAAGGGCGATTCAGGCAAAAGTTAGAGACATAAAAAAAAATAATAATATAATAATCAATCCCGGTAGACTTAAAACCCGAAAGGGGTAGTTTACGCAAAAATTAGGGATATATGGCAAGTAACTGTGTTCAGGACAAACTTGATCATTCAAAATCCATAGCGGAGTATTTATCAGCAGTAGGTCATCTTCTACGAAGCACGAATACAGCGCAACCCGGAGTGGAAGGGAAAGATAACGGTCGTCACGTTTCATCGCATCCCTTTTCCCGAAAATTACCAATTTCCAACTTTGTAAATACTCCATGGAATCAAGCATTTGGCTGATTACCATTCCATATATAATAATTTGAGCCTTGTGCTTTTCCTTTGCAATCTAGTCTTTTTCAGTTTCTTAAAATGCATTTTAAATTTAAACAGTCATTTTCTTGAAACAAATGTTTTCATAAAATAAAATGAATTTAGTTGCAAAAATAAAGGTGAAATTTCTTTCTGAGGTTTACAAACAATAGGAAGAATGCAAACAGTTGCTCCGAGAACGGTTGAGACTCCGGGAATTAAAATTTCCCCATAAGGTCGCTTTGCGAACATCTCCCGATGATGGATCTTTACTTCAATTCATATTACTCACTTCGGACAGCGGACAACTGATAACGAGGTATTCCCAACAGGGTTCGAACTGCAAGAAGAGGTGTGGTGGTCGTTTTCTTTACCTCCCCGTTTCACTTGGGAGGACGACGCGCTAAACCCTTCACGCGAAATTTGGAAGGAGAATGCGCCCGTGGTGGGATGAATTTTATTTCAGTTCTTCCTATGATATCACACGAACTTTCTTATTGGTCCTACGAGTAGGAAAGGGAAAACAAGATCTCAACTAAACCCTAGGAGTTTGCTAAGTGTGGGGATTTCACCTAGACTAGAAATTCTGGAGTCCTTGGGGTCGGTTATACATAGGAAAGTGTTTAAACACCCTACATATCTGTAGTACTCTACAGGAACCTTCTCTGTGACATTGTGATTGTGTTTGCTGCTAATGATTGGGAAAGTTTCTCCTATGTATTAGGAGAGAGAATTGAATTGAATAAAAGAAAGACAGACTGACTATTTTTTGGTATTTTATTAGCTCGCTGAGATTCCTTGTGAACCTCATGCCTACATATCCCTAGTGGAAGTCATAGCTTAATGTAGTTCGGGGAACTAACTAGGGAAATTACTTGTTTTTGGTGCCTTGCTTAAAGCTCAAGGTTGAAGCTTGGAATTAAATCTCTGTTTACAGTAAAGAGGCATAAAATCATCTTTACAGAGAGGTATTCGTACTATTCTACCACAAACATTTAAAAGAGTGACAGAATAACTGGATTCATTTCATTCAAGAGGGGGACCTTACTTGTGTATGTGCAAGTATACCAGTCAAATGCCTCTTAAATGAAAGAAAGATGCTCATCCAAATTAGGGAAAGTTACCACATGTGTGGGTTTTACTGCCAGCTCATGCCTTTCAAAATCCTAAATGGGAGACTGGATTAAAATTGAAATTGAAATGTTTGTTTGTTTGAATGTGGTAGAGTAGTAAAAATATCTCTCTATAGAGATAAGCTATGTCTATCTACTGTATAAAAGATTTGACTTTAGCTGGCTTGTATGAGGCCCAAGCTTGAGGCTTTTTGATTGATTTATTAATTATTATTGACTCTGGGAGATGACTCCACTGGGGATTAATTACAGGGTATTTTTGTGTTCTGTACAAAGCCCAGAATTGAGGCTGACTCTATTTAGGGAGACTCTATTTATGTGCCTTGTACAAAGCCCAAGGTTGTGGCTGACTGCTGAGGATAACTGAATTTTTGAGACTATGAATGACTCTATTTTGTGTGCCTTGTACAAAGCCCAAGGTTGTTGTTGACTCTAGCTAGGGAAAACATTATTTTCTGCCTTGTACAAAGCCCAAGGTTGTGGCAGACTCTTAAATAAACTGAGTATGGATGACTCTATGGGGAAAAGATCCTAGGTGTTAGGAATCTTTGACACATGAAAATATGGTTTATCTGCCTTGTACAAAGCCCAAGGTTGTGGCTACTGAATGATGAAGAACTCACTGGGGAGACTCTATTATCTGCCTTGTACAATGCCCAAGGTTGAGGCTGACTCTTGATAGGGGAGTTTTATTGTTTGGGTGCCTTGTATGAAGCCCAAGGTTGCGGCTAACTATTTTTGTAGGTTTTGACTCTACTGAGGAGATTATATTTATTGAAAGACTGTTTTTCTTTGGAAGCTAACCCTTTCCAGGGATTTTGACTCAGCTGGAGAAATTATTTGGTAAAAGACTGACTTTATCATGTTTTTTGGAGGCTGACCATTTCCAGGGGTTTTGACTCTTTTGGGGAAATTATCTCCTAAGAGAAATGAATCTTTATTTATTTTGACATTTAATAATTGACTTTGGAGGCTAACCCTTTCCAGGGATTTATATTAAAAATGAAAGAATGTGTGGAAGCTAACCCTTTCCAGGGATTTATATTAAAAATGAAAGAATGTGTGGAAGCTAACCCTTTCCAGGGATTTATATTAAAAATGAAAGAATGTGTGGAAGCTAACCCTTTCCAGGGATTTTGTTAACATGAATGGCAGAAAGATTATCTAATGGAGACTTCTTGTTTAAAGCCCAAGATGAAGGCTGACACATGCTGAGGAGAAAACAAACATAGATCCTAGACTCTGCTAAGGAAGATTGATGAAGATAAGGGTGATAGAGACTGTCCATGTCTCTCATTCCAAAAGGTGTACTCAATGCAAAATTGAGACAAACTTAGCTTGTTTAAAGTCTGGTTTAAATTGGAAGAAACTCACCAGGGTAGGCTAAAAGGTGACTAAAGACCTGTTCCTATGTTTATAAGAAACCTGATGGGTCCTTGTATACAAGCTCAAGAGGAAGCTGGAAATGCTTTTAAGAAGCCTGTGGGTCCTTGTACAAAGCCCAAGAGGAGGCTAATCGAGGGTCCTTGTTATAGCACAAGAGAAAGCTATGTAGTTTTGAACTTATTTTGGCTCTAAGCAAATGGGTAAGAGGTTTCACCGGGAATAATTCCTCTTTGGGTGGATGTGTCCTATTATTTGGATTCTAATGTTTTTACCAAGATGTTTCACCGGGAATAATTCATCTTGGGGGTTTGAACTACAGATCTCTAATTAGGAAAGAGCCTTCACCGGGAATACATTCTCAATCCTAGGCCATATTCCTATAATATATATATATAGTTTAACTGTCCTAGGGTTTATACTCAAACGTAGTTCTAAACTAATATATGCACAATTTATATTTGACAGTAATTTAAATAAAGACTGTAAATTGAAAGCTTGTAAAGCCTAACCTGGATGGAGTGGAGGCCATTGAAGAAGTATGTACAGAGCCTCAACAGTAATTTTTGTTGTTTTGTTGATAACAGTTGAATATATATATGATAAACAGTTAATGGTTTTTGAAAACAGAAGAAGTGAAGATGGACAAAGGTCACATAGGTATCTGAAGAGTTTCACCGGGAATAATGCCCTTCAAATACCAGAAGAATGTTTTGAAAACAGAAAGAAGATTTTGAAAATACAGTTTTGAAAACAAGCTAAGAAGAGAAGGTTTTTGGGACTTACACTCTATTAGAGGCCCAGTACTTTACAGTACTGGTGTAAAAGCAATTTGAAAAATGATTTGGAATGATGCAGGGTTTTGTTGTTTGAAAACCCTAATCATTTGATTTATTCGGAGATTGAAAACAGTTTTGAAAATTGACAAAAGTCAACTTAATTAAGGTAAAAATAAAGATCTTTTACCTAATTAAGACCTAAACAATTAGGGTTTTATCATAAAATTATTTACAAAATGATTAGGTTAAAATAAAGTGACAATATATATTTAAAGTATTTAAGAAAACACTTAAAAACATACTATTTTAAACCTAATTAAAATTCATGAAATAAATAATATTTTTATGATTTTTTTGACTATTCATAAAATAGATATATTAAATAATAGGTGTATGAAAAATGAAGTGAAAATGATTTAATTTGATAGGTGAATTAATTGTGTGAAGTTGTGAAGAAAATAGGTGTGACAAGTGATAAAAAATTAGGAATGTCTCCACCAAGGCTTGAACTCACGCCCTTTAGGTCACATACCCAAAACCAAACCACTGGGCCAGCGCGCGCATGGTGATAGTGATACACATCCAACACATTATATTTTTAGATAAACGTGTAAATCATGAAAAAAATAAAAGGAATAAAAAGTCTGGGGCGAGGGGGATTCGAACCCCAGACTTGAGGCATGAGGAGACTAAGAGTGCATGTGAGGCCACTAGGGCAAACGATGTATTCGCTTAAAATACGCTTTCAGTTAAATATATTTTAAACCATCCCCTGAGAATCCAAAAATGGCGCCACCCACCATCTTCATCTTCAACCTCAAGCTCTTCAAATTTGAACTTCTGAACTTACTCGTTTCTCAACCAAACGTGATGATGTAAAGATGAATTTCACTCCAAATTTCCTCACGAATCTAAATATGTAACTAATATCTATTTATATTAACTACATCTAACTAATTTACCAGAAATCGTGAAGAACCCTAAATTTTAAAAATCAAATTAAATGACTATACTGAAAGATAAATGAATGATGATAGAGGGTTTTCAATCCTCTGATGATGCTGAACAAGATAGAATCGAGCTTTATCACAAAGAGTGCTTAAATTAAAGAGATGAGGTTCAGAAACTTACCTCTGAAAATGGAGGTCGTGAGGATGATAGAGAGCACCTGGGCTTGAATGAATGATCTCAATAGCTTCCCTGAGACTCAATGATGCTAACTGAATGCTTATTGGAGCTTGAATCCTCCTGAATTGCTCTATGGACCTCCCTCGATTTCAGCTTCAAGTGAACATGGAGGTTGTTGAATTTGGAGTTACAGATGAGCTGCAGCCATCTGGTTAGCTTCACTATGACCTGAGGAGTGTGCCTGGATGATTGGCTTGGCTTGAAACCTCCTGAATTGTTCTGTGGTCCTCCAACTGCAAGTGCTCCAAATGAGAGGTGGAGATGATGATTCTCCACGCCCAGCAGTGTTCCAGAGGTTTGGATCACCTCCAAATGCCTCCCTCAATGTGTTTGAATACTTATTTTCAAAGAGAGAGCTTTGGTTTGAAGAATCCGAGTCTTCTTGCCAAAGGACCTTTGAAAAAACTAAGTATGAAGAAAGAAAAGAGAATGCAAGAATTCTGTTGCTTTGGTGTGATTTGTATGAAGGATAGCACTTCTATTTATAGGCAAAGAAAAGGGTATGTTAGGCATTATGTAACTTTGTAGCCAAGTTTGTGATTCTTGTAAGAAAGGAATATCCACTATGACATAAGAAAAAGATTCCTATATGACATAAGCCATGTGAATATATTTTCATGTCATTTTATGATATCTCTAAGTTGTAGAAGTTTATGACATAAAAATCTTTCTTTGACTTTTGACTTTTGACTTTTCCTTTTTCCCCTTTTTTTTCGAAAAATATGGCCTCCATTTGGGCTTTTGGGCTTTTTGAATTATTTATTTGACTTTTGCTAATTCCACCCTTTTTGTTTCTTTTTCATGTGAATGAGTATTCTTGAAGAGAAAGCATGAAGAAACTTGAACTTGAAGAATGTAAACTTGAAGATTGAAGAATTCAAGAAAGCATTGGAGACTTTTCTTTCCTTTTGTTCTTGTAATTCCAATAGAACTTCAACTTTAGAGGTTGCATGAACTTGAACTTTGTATGAATGGAAACTTTGGAATAATGTAATCCTTGAGTTTTTTTTTGATAAAGTCCACTTGTAGTTCATTTGAAATTTAGAACTTGCTACATGTTAAAAGAATTCCATTTGTAATGCTTAAACTTCTTTTGGAATCTTGAATGGAAGTTGCTATTCAAACATGAAGTTTGAATATTCTTGAGTGAAATTGTTATTCAAGCATGAAGCTTTGAATATTCTTGAATGAATTTGAATTTAGAAATCCAATCCCTTTTGAATAGAAAATGATAAGAAATCCTTTGAATTTTAGGCCTTGAAACATGTTCTTTGCCATTGTGGATCTTTGAAATGATATTGAATTAAAATCCTTGGATCCATGGTCATGAACCATACTTGAAACAATTCTTTCAAAATGGATTAAAAATATTTCTTGCAATTTTGATGAAAATCCCATGAACGACCAAATAATTCACATGAGCCAAAATTCTTATCATGATGAATCCATAGATCAAGAGTTGCAAAATAAATTCCAAACACAACTCTTGAATCACACAAAATGGCAATGGCGCCTTAAAAATGAAATCCTTCATGAACATGAATTATCTTGCAAAGAATGACTGAATAAATGCAGTCTCGATCATGGCTTCCAAACCGATCAAGAAACATTTTTGAATTTGACGTCAATGATGTGACATCTCAGGGGGGTCAAAAATTAGGGTATGACAAGAGGACATCTTCTGATCAACAAGAATTCAAGTCGTATCATAGGATTTTACATCCGCGACAATTTTATTCACAATCACTTTACATTTTATAATTGTCATAATATTCATACATACATTACATCATAACTGCATAGTCGAGTCAGGCTTTGATCATGTGAATGCCCAAGTCATTAAGGCATGGACTCGAGTTTCCCCTGCAAGTTCCGGAGAAAATTTTTCCTTCGAGACAACAGTTCATACACAAGGATCTCCTCAAAGAGATAGTTTGTTCACTTTTGGAGTCCCTCAGCCGAGATTCTCTCGCAAAGCGACATTCGACAGTTTTCTTCAGATAAGATAGTCTGTTTCGCATTTTGGAATTCCCCACAAGGCCGATGAGCGGTTTCTCTTCTCCGAGGAGTATGGATTCCTCGACATAATTGACAAGTGGTAGTTTTTCCTCCTGGAAAACAATTTGGTATTTCCCCAGCAGGGTCAAGAGAGGCCACTTTTCGTCAAAGAGAAACTCCCAGCAGATCGACAAATGATTCTCCAGCGGAGTCAGTGAATGGTAGTCTTCGTCCAGAAGATAGTTCAAATTCCCCAGCGGAGTTAGTGAATGATAGTCTTCGTCCAGAAGATAGTTTAGATTCCTCGACAGGGTCGGAAAATGGCAGTCTCCTAGTAGAAGACAGTTTGTTCCCCTAGCAATTGGCAAATGGCAGCCTTTCCCCAAGGAAGGACGGTTTGTCTGTTAAATACTTAAGAGATCGACAAATGGCAGTTTCTTCAAACAGTTTGTCTGTTTCTGGGATGTTTAGTTCCCCACAGGGTCGATGAATGGCAGTTTTCCTCTTAGGAAAACAGTTTGTTGTTTCCCCGGCATCAGTCGACGAATGTTGGTTTTCACCCCGAAAACAGTTCGTCCGCCTTCAAGCAAAGTCATTAGCCCCTCAAAAGAGCGCGGGACCGTGTGACGATCCTTCAAAGACGTCAAGTCAACAGGGAAGATGGTGAAGTTTCTTTATTTACCATCAAATGGTATCTTACCTCCAAGTGCTGGTAAGAAGTTTGATGAGGAAACAAACCCTTGAAGTTTTCTTTATTTACCATCAAATGGTATCTTACCTCCAAGTGCTGGTTAGAAGTTTGATGAGGAAACAAACCTTTGAAGTTTCTTTATTTACCATCAAATGGTATCTTACCTCCAAGTGCTGGTAAGAAGTTTAATGAGGAAACAACCTTTGAAGTTTCTTTATTTACCATCAAATGGCATCTTACCTCCAAGTGCTGGTAAGAAGTTTGATGAGGAAACAAACCTTTGAATTTTCTTTATTACCGTCAAATGGTATCTCATCTCCAAGTGCTGATGAGAAGTTTGATGAGGAAAAAAATCTTTGGAAATTTTCTCTTTATCTGAGATATTGTCCAAACGCAACTAAGACCAGTTTCGAGATACGGACATCCGAAACAAGAGGGAGGTTGTTTACCTTTTTCTAAGTATCAACACTTAGTTAAAGAAGATGGATTGCGCATCCTACATTGCCATCCATTCTCTAATACAATCATAAGACTCAAGAGCTTCTTTATTTCACCTATGATTGATTAGACACCCAGTCATCTGAGTACAGGTTTACTCAGGTCACCAGACTAGGGTTTTTTTAGCCTATCAAGGACTAAAATCAGGGATCACCTTTGGGAAACCCTAAAAAGCCCCAGGGGATCATTCAAAGACATCAATCATCTTGAAATAACTCATATGACAAGATCCACTGGACATTACACCTCAATTAAAAGTCTACAGTCATTATTTTCATATGGTCGACAATTAGGGTTTTTGACCTAATTCACCAAGCTAGTTGACTTTTAATCAAGGCATGGATTCAAGACTCAAGACATGATTCAAGAACCTCTACTACCTCAATATAATCCATTTACATCACTCATTTGAGGAGAAGATCTTGATTCTACACAAAAGTCCAAATTCTCACTTTATTAGGAAAAAGTCAACTGTATGAGTTCACCTTTGACTTTTGAGATTTTTGGTCAAACCATGACTTTCAAGGATCAATATCATCAATATATGGATATTAAAGTCATTTGACCAAAGAAATTCAAAAGGAATCTTCAAGGAGCAAAAAGTCGGGAATTAGGGTTTTTGAAGGCATGATGAGAACTCAAAATTTCACCTACACAACTCAAAAAAACTTCCAACATGAAAGTTGTAGATCTTGCAAAATAAAATAACATCTTACAATGCAACTTTTTTCAAAAGATCAATCATTTAAGAGTTTTGGAAATTTTGAAGTTTTAGGTCATAAACACTTAGAAAATTTTCTAAGTGTTTTAACCTAGTTTTCTTCCAACTTTGGCCTCATTTTTAACAAATTTGCCAAAGGATTCTGAAGAAACTCCAAACTAATGATTTGAAGTAGATGTTTAGGGATTTCCAAATTGTGTTCAACCTTCTCCAAATTCATTTTGAGCTAAGAGTTATGCTTGTTCAAAGTTGGCCTCATGAAGTGAAATTATAGGTCATGTACAATTTGAAACTTTGCAATTTTGTGCACATGACCTCAATTATGGATGCTACATGACCCATAACACATCTCAAAACATGCCATGCATTCATTTTCACCATGCCATGATAATTGAGGAAGATTCCTAAAACAAGAACATGTGATTATGTAATGATTACATTTGAGAATTTATGGCAAATTGATGAATCACCCAAGGAATCTTCTCACCAACCAATTAGAGCTCACTCTGTATCTGAAATGTTCCCTAAGATCAGATAGAATCAAAGGATAGGGAGCTGGCTCGAAAATGCAATGATCACACTTGGATATTCTTTGAAATTTCTTCATGGCTAAGAAACCAAATTCACTTCACTAAGCAAGCTCACTCTCTCAACCAGTACTGCATCAATTGCCTATAAATAGAGGCCTCTTTCTCATTCAGAAAACACACCAAAGCAACCATATTCCTTGCTTTCTCTTTCTCTTCTCATGCTTATTGTTTTTCAAAGTTCTTTGGCAAGAAGAATCGTTTTCTTCAAACCAGAGCTTATCTTTGGAAAGTAAGCATTCTAACATCTCAAGGGAGATCATTTGAGGTGATCCAAGCACCTGGATCACTTCTGTAAGTGGAGGAACGCCATTGTTGCTCTCACTTTGGAGCTGTTGCATTTAGAGGTCCATAGAGCAATTCAGAAGGTTTCCAACAAAGCCAAGCATCCAGGCACGTTCCATAGGAGGTAGTGAAGCTGTTCAGATGGCTGCAGCTCATCTGTAACTCAAGAATCATCACTCTCCATGTTCACTTGAAGCTCAAATCGAGGGAGGTCCATAGAACAATTCAGGAGGATTGAGGTTACAATAAACATTCAGTTAACATCACTGAGTCCCAAGGAAGCTTTTGGGATCATTCATACAAGCCCAGTTGCTCTCTATCATCCTCACGACCTCCATTTTCAGAGGTAAGTTTCTGAACTCCACCTCTATAATTTAAGCCCTCTTTATGATATAGCTCGATTCTATCTTGTTCAGCATCATCAGAGGATTGAAAACCCTCTATCATCATTCATTTATCTTTCAGTATAGTCATTTAATTTGATTTTCAAATTTTAGGGTTCTTCACGTTTTTTAGTAAATTAGTTAGATGTAGTTAATATAAATTTATGTTAGTTACATATTCAGAATCGTGAGTGAATTTAGAACAAGTTTCATGTTTACATCGTTGCAAATAGTTGAGAGTTGAGAGAGTTCAGATTTTCAAAAATTCAAAGCTAGAGGTTGAAGATGACAATGGTGGTGGCGCGCAAATTTCAAATTCAGGGTTAAGTTTATTTTATTTTGATTGATACCTGTTTCATTAACGACTAAATCGTTATAGCCCAGTGGTAAGGAGTGTTTGTGTGTTGCGCGTGCCCAAGGTCTGGGGTTCGAATCCCCCTCGCCCCAGACCTTTTGATTTTATTTTCTTTTTTGCTTCTATACACTTGAATAACATATGAATTGCAAAGGAGTCAGTTTACTATCACCATACGCGCGCTGGCCTAGTGGTGTTGGTTTTGGGTGTGTGACCTAAAGGGCGTGTGTTCAAACCTTGGAGGAGACAAAATCATTTTTTTACCACTAATTTCCTTCATTTTTTCTCACAACTTCACACCAATAATTCACCTATCAAATTAAATCATTTTCACTCCATTTTTCACACACTTGTTATTTAATATACTTATTTTATGAATAATCAAAAAATCATAAAAAATATTATTTATTTCATGTATTTTAATTAGGGTTAAAATAGTATGTTTTAAATGTTTTCTTAAATACTTTAAAATATATATGCTTATCTTGTTACCTTTGTGAATAATTTTATGATAAAACCCTAATTGTTTAGGTCTTAATTAGGTATAGATCTTTATCTTTACCTTAATTAAGTTGACTTTTGTCAATTTTCAAAACTGTTATCAGTCTCCGATTAAACGGATGATTAAGGTTTTCAAACAACAAAACCTTATATCATTTCAAATCATTTTCAATTTGCTTTTATAGCCAGTACTGTAAAGTACTGGGCCTCTAATAGAGTGTAAGTCCCAAACACCTTCTCTTCTTAGCTTGTTTTCAAAACTGTATTTTTCAAAATCTTCTTTCTGTTTTCAAAAGAGTCTTCTAGTATTTGAAGGGCATTATTCCCGGTGAAACTCTTCAGATACCTATGTGACCTATGTCCATCTTCACTTCTTCTGTTTTCAAAAAAAAACCATTAACTGTCTATCATATATATATTCAACTGTTATCCACCAATTACTGTTGAGGCTCTGTACATACTTCTTCAAAGGCCTCCACTCCATCCAGGTTAGGCTTTACAAGCTTTCAATTTACAGTCTTTATTTAAATTACTGTCAAATATAAATTATACATATATTTGTTTAGAACTACGTTTGAGTATAAACCCTAGGACAGTTAAACTATATATATATTATAGGAATATGGCCTAGGATTGAGAATGTCTTCCCGGTGAAGGCTCTTTCCTAATTAGAGATTTGTAGTTCAAACCCCCAAGATGAATTATTCCCGGTGAAACATCTTGGCAAAAACCTTAGAATCCAAAAATATAGGACACATCCACCCAAAGAGGAATTATTCCCGGTGAAACCTCTTACCCATTTCCTTAGAGCCAAAATAAGTTCAAAACTACATAGCTTTCTCTTGTGCTATAACAAGGACCCTCGATTAGCCTCCTCTTGGGCTTTGTACAAGAACCCACAGGCTTCTTAAAAGCATTTCCAGCTTCCTCTTGAGCTTGAATACAAGGACCCATCAGGTTTCTTATAAACATAGGAACAGGTCTTTAGTCACCTTTTAACATACCCTGGTGAGTTTCTTCCAATTTAAACCAGACTTTAAACAAGCTAAGTTTGTCTCAATTTCACATTGAGTACATTTTTGGAATGAGAGACATGGACAGTCTCTGTCACCCTTATCTTCATTAATCTTCCTTAGCAGAGTCTAGGATCCTTATTTGCTTATCCTCAGTAAGTGTCAGCCTTTATCTTGGGCTTTAAACAAGAAGTCTTACTAGATAATCTTTCTGCCAATCATCTTAATAAAAACCTCTGGAAAGGGTTAGCCTCCAACATCTGAATAAAATGTCAAAATCCCTGGAAAGGGTTAGCCTCCACACATTCCTTCATTTTAATCAAAACCCCTGGAAAGGGTTAGCCTCCAACATCATTCTTTCATTTCAACAACATCAGTCTTTCAAAACCAAAGATTCATTCTCTTAGGAGATAATTTCCCCAAAAGAGTCAAAACCCCTGGAAAGGGTCAGCCTCCAAAAAACATGATAAAATCAGTCTTTTAACAGACAAATTCACCGGCTGAGTCAAAATCCCTGGAAAGGGTTAGCTTCCAAAGGAAAAAACAGTCTTTTAATAAATAAACTCTCCAGTAGAGTCAAAATCAACAAAAAAACAGTTAGCCTCAACCTTGGGCTTCATACAAGGCACCAAACAATAAAACTCCCCTGTCAAGAGTCAGCCTCAACCTTGGGCATTGTGCAAGGCAGATAATAAAGTCTCCCCAGTGAGTCCTTCATCATTCAGTAGCCACAACCTTGGGCTTTGTACAAGGCAGATAAACCATATGTCATGTGTCAAAGATTCCTAACATCTAGGATCTTTTCCCTATTAGAGACATCCATACTCAGTTTATTTAAGAATCCGCCACAACCTTGGGCTTCATACAAGGCAGAAAATAATGTTTTCCCTAGCTAGAGTCAGCCTCAATTATGGGCTTTATACAGAACACCAAATAAAACCCATCAAAATAGATTTTTCCTAAGTAGAGTCAGCCTCAATTCTGGGCTTTGTACAGAACATAAAAATCCCTTGTAAATAAATCCCCAGTGGAGTTTTCTCCCAGAGTCATAATAATAATCAATCAATCAAAAAGCCTCAAGCTTGGGCCTCATACAAGCCAGCTAAAGTCAAATCTTTTATATAATAGATAGACATAGCTTATCTCTATAGAGAGATATTTTTACTACTCTACCACATTTAAACAAACAAACATTACATTTTAATCAAGTCTCCCATTTAGGATTTTGAAAGGCATGAGCTGGCAGTAAAACCCAGACATGTGGTAACTTTCCCTAATTTGGATGAGCATCTTTCTTTCATTTAAGAGGCATTTGACTGGTATACTTGCACATACACAAGTAAGGTCCCCCTCTTGAATGAAATGAATTCAGTTATTCTGTCACTCCTTTACAATGTTTGTGGTAGAATAGTACAAATACCTCTCTGTAAAGATGATTTCATGCCTCTTTATTGTAAACAGAGATTTAATTCAAGCTTCAACCTTGAGCTTCAAGCAAGGCACCCAAAAATAATTAATTTCCCTAGTTAGTTCCCCGAACTACATTAAGCTCTGACTTCCATTAGGGATATGTAGGCATGAGTTTCACAAGGAATCTCAGCGAGCTAATAAAATACCAAAAATAGTCAGTCTGTCAGTCTGTCTTTCTTTAATCAATTCAATTCCTTCTCCTAACACAAAGGAGAAACTTTCCCAATCATTAGCAGCACAAACACATTTAGACACAGAGAAGGTTCCTGTAGAGTACTACAGATATGTAGGGTGTTTAAACACTTCCCTATGTATAACCGACCTCCCGGACTCCAGAATTTCTAGTCTAGGTGAATCCCCACACTTAGCAAACTCCTAGGGTTTAGTTGAGATCTTTTTTCCCCTTTCCTACTCGTAGGACAATAAGAAAGTTCGTGTGATATCGTAGGAAGAGCTGAAACAAAATTCATCCCACCACGGGCGCATTCTCCTTCCAAATTTCGCGTGAAGGGTCTAGCGTGCCGTCCTCCCAAGTGAAACGGGGAGGTAAAAAAAAAACGACACCACAGAATGCAATAAAGAAACTAAGTGAATGCCATTGTTGAGGAGACTTGACTCTGTCTGGACTTATTGAGTTTGAATGGTTTCTGCAGTTCCTTCCTAACACTTCAGATTACTTCAAAAGAGAACTCCAACGAAGTCACCTATGAGTCGTAAACTTTGGCCTTGTTTTAGGGATTCGAGCAATGCGAGTGATGCAATGCTCAAGATAAGAGTATGTCTTGCTTATCCCTCCTGCGGGAGCCCCAAGCATATATGTTGGAGAAGTAATCGCCTTCATAAATGGAAAGAACCTTGTATGGTCATCAAATTGAGGAGATCTATTTATGGTGAAGAAGACCTAATACTCGAATCTTAACCAATTGAAGTTCCAACAGGCAAGGAAGTAAATGGGCACAAGGCAATAGAATCACATCCATTTGTTTCTCGTATTCTTCTTGTCTCTATTAACAAGCGAAGGCCACTAAGAAGGAAGTTCCGAGAAGAGGCAACTGAGATACGAAGAAGAACCTTGAGAATGAGAAACGTTGTGTAGAACACTCTTGATTACCGCTTGGAAGATTCTAACGAAACCACCTAGGAATTTTTAATGCTTTAAGGGATTCGAGCAATGCAAATGACGCAATGCTCAAGATAAGAGTACGTCTTGCTTATCCCTCGATCGGGAGCCCCAAGCAACTTCCACACATGTACAGGAGATGATAACCAATTTAGCTTCAATATCCATCATTAGGAGTGAGAGTGGATGATCTTTGCATTTCTTGATATCAGGCATTAGGCACAAACCAACAACATATGAATCAGTAGAGTCACGACTTTTATGACTTTCAATCTTTTCTCCAAGAGGTGAAACCTTTGTCAATTTCAATACTAGAAAGCTTGAAGACTTCAATAATGTGAATGCTCCTTACCAAGAATAAGAATCTCAACAATGCATTTGGCCTTTGAGGAACTTGTCTCAATTCTTCTTGTCAAAGAGAAAAGGCTTGAATAAACTCCATACACTGATTCATGTCAGCCCTTATTTCCGTTCTTATCTCAGTCAAAACCCCACGGAGTTGTTCCAATGTTAACTTTTGAGCACATAGCGGTAAGAAGCCAATTGTCTTGTTGATGTCAAAGTATGAGTATAAAAGGCCCCCACAAGCTTCTGATGGAACCATGAAATGCATGATAGTATGAATGCATGTTTCATTTATGAGAGATCCTAAAGTCTTTTCACACACTTTCATTTTTTCTTTTTTTGAATCAAAGCTTCTCCTTTTTTGTATAGAATATCTTTTCTTTTTTTGCTTTTCTATTTCCTTTTTCTTTTTCTCTCCTTTTTTTTTTTGGAAATAGACTTTAGGATCCCTCACAAATGAAGTGGATAAAACAATGATGTTATACAATACAAAAGCAGGGGATCAACAGTCCACACAATCTGAGTGACATTTGTACAATCTCTGGTTAAATGATGTAGAACCTCTGTACATGCCAAATGTCACAGGATCAAAGGCTCGACGCCTCCTTAGAAAACCAGAATATCAAGCACCATGAGAACAGACCAAATAAAGGTCCGACCCCAAATATGAAGAGCCAATGGTATGTAGGAGCCAAGGTTTCCTGTCCCACCCCAATCTCACGGGTATGAAGTCTAGACACGGACAAGTGGTCCCTAATGGTCACTAAGGTCTATAGTTCCCATGGGGTACAAAGTGTTTGAGGCAACAAGCGTGCCAGACACAGTGTTCCATGAAAGAACCTCGCCCAGTTGTGGTACCCCATGTCAAACTCGATCGTAGCAAGAGCCACGGGAGTCAACATGAGCATCCACGCTAATCCTATGTGTCACTGGCCTGGGTAGTGGGCCTTTTACCTCACAAAAACCCCCCACCTGCAAAACAAAGCAGAAAAAAATGTGATCCCGAAGGGGATCCCAATCCAGTCCAGATGCATGCGGAAAATAAACATGATATGCAAGCAGAAAATAAACATGACATGCAAAAAACATAAAAATAAATGCAACATATAGACAAAACATAGCACACCCAATAAACAAACAAACAAACGGATAGGCTAGGATCGACTCGCTAAAGATGGACCAGCATAGGTCTACCACCTCCCCAGCAGAGTCGCCAGCTGTCGCACGCTCGCGGAAAAAGGAACAGAGTCGCCACCAATATATTTATCCCATAAGGGAGAGGAATATCAGAAAACGTACAAAGGAAGGAACAGGGTCTCGCGACCAGAGAATCAAGGTACGGGAGTCGGTTACGCGAGGGGAAGGTATTAGCACCCCTCACGCCCATCGTACTCGATGGTATCCACCTATGTCTGTTTCTATCTAAAGGGTGTAAAACTATGTCTATGTCTACATGTGAAATGAATGCAAAATGTAGGGAAAAGAAAGAATTGTACTCGCACGGGCCCTACCCCGCTGCCTACGTATCCTTTTCAGGAATCAAAGTTACCGTAGCTCGGCTAAAGATTTTCTATTTGTTTTTTTGTTTTTTAGTTAGGCGGAGTTAACGCTCGAGCTCTTGCATAAGGGGACAGACTAGGATGCAATGGAGCGGAGATAACAATGCCCTTAAGAAAGGAGAGAAGAAAGAGAGTTTGAGTGTTTCGAGAAAATCCCTAAGGCAAGGGAAACTCGAGTTACTCTTTGGTTTGTGTCTTTTAGAATTTGGAAACTTACGCCCGAATGGTTCCCTAAAGCAAGGGAGATCCAAGCACTCGAATGATTCCCTAAAGAAAGGGAGATTCAAGCTTCCATTCCCTTTTTAATGATTTTCACTTTTTTATTAATGCTTTATTGTGTTTTCTTGGTGTTTTTTATGGGGAGTTTTATTCAAGTATTTATTAGATGTTTTATGTTGTAAAAGAAAAAGAATGAAAAGAGGGAACTATTCCTAGTTTCTAAATCTATGTTGATTAATCTAAGCCTAAAGTTATGGTAACTAAATTCTAACAGGAGCATTAAAAGTCTTAAGATCTAAGGGACATACAAAATAAAGGCACAATTACAAGCAAAAGTCAAGTAATGCAATGATACAAAATTGGTAAAAAGCATGAAATGAAACAAGTCAAAATATAGTACAAGATTAAACTAAAATACTACTATTTTTTATATGGTTTTTATGAAGGAAATTGAATTACAACAAGTAAAAAGGTTAAAAGAAAAAGTAGCCTAAAACTACTAATTTTAGTGATTATTTTTATATGTCAAAAATTACATTTAAAGTCTAAGAATGATAGGAAAAATTAGCATTCAATCATCTAAAAGAAATTAGTAAAAAGCTAAGTAAAACATGAATTCAATTAATTGAAAAAGTAAGAAGACAAGGGGGTGCAACATTAGAATGATGGTGTGACAAGTAAACTGGGTGCAGGCCCAAAAGATCAAGGCCTGGTAGTAGAGTTTTTTGTTGTTATTCAGATTTTGTTATTTATAAGAAAAAGCCAACGGGCCTAATTTGGGGTGCATATCGTGGCCCAATTGTTTTTGTTTCAGATTTTTGTATTGAAAAGAACGGGTGCAATAGGCCAATGGGGGTGAAATAGGGATTCGTGGCCCAGATTATTGTATGATCCCAATTTTACATCATTATTATTATCAAAATTAGTCGAATTAAACCTAATTAACTCTAATTAATTCTAACTAAATCTAATTAATCTTAACACTAATTAAATGAAAAGAAAAAGGGCATTTGGTCTTCGTGACGATTCAGCTTCTCGAACCCTCTCACTCTCCCAATCAAAATAGTCTCCGGAAATCGCTCCGCCGCGCCGGAGGCGGCGGAGCTCAACCGAATCTCTAATTGGAGCCCTAACCTCACTCTATAGTCTATCTTGAACAATAATCCGACCTTGATTTCACTCGCGTATGGCTTTAACGACCTTAAATCGGAAAAGGTATCAAGAACCCTAAGTGTCAAAAATCGAGCATAGGAGTAAAGGAACGAAGAAAGATTGCATTCAAACATGTATCAAGCATCACGAATCAGTATCGAACAAGCTATGAAGATGCAGCAAGTTAAAGCTTACCTGGTGACACTTCTTTCTTTCGTTTTTTACGATATCTCGGTTCCTTCTTCTTCTGCTTCAATCTTCTTTCTTCAATTTTGATTTTCTGTGAACTCCGTGAATTACTGCTCTATCTTGTTCTACTTTCTTCTGTGTTCTTCGTTTCTTCTTCTTTTTGTGTGCTATTTTCTTCTGCGTGTGAATTGTTGTTGTTTTGTGTTAGGGCTGAGGGATGATGATTGAAGAACGAGGTTGCAAAGTGAATTGAGGGAGAAGAAGGAAAGAGTGAAGAGATGAGAATTGGTGGAGTGTGGTAATGGAAGCAGAGTTGCAGAGAATTGGAGGGAGAGAGTTGAAGATGATGAAGCTCATGGAGAAGAAGATGGTTTGTGATGGTGAATGGTGATGAGGTGATGAATGGAGGAAATGGCGTGAACTTTGAATTATGGAGGTGAAGCAGTTTATATAGGTTTGAGAGAGTGTGAAATCAGTTAGAGGGAGAGTGTTTTCAACCATTGGATTGAGATTCGGTTGAGGAAATTGAAGGGTGGATATTTGAGAGTGAGTCTGGTTTGTTGCGATTCTGTTAATTGGTTATGACAGTTAGTTGCAGGTTGGTAAAAATTGAAATGTTAGTTACTGCTAGGACCATTAGTTATAGGCTGAAAGTTTGATAGTTCGAAAGTTAGTCAGTTAGTAGCTTGGATGAAGGTTAGTTATTTGTAGTTAGGTTCTGTTAGAAACAGTTAGGACCTTTTGTTAGTTTATAACAGAATTTAGGTGGTTAGTTATAAACTGATTTGAAAGTCTGTTAATAAGATGGTTAGTAGTTGGTTTTGGATCTGTTTTTGGCTGGACTGGAAATTAGTTGCTAGGAAATTAGTCTGAATCATGTTTGCATGTTACAGGGAGTTTGTCTTGGTTTAGTAGAATTCTTTTGAGCTGCTGCCTTCAAACTTTGCTTTGAATTTAAATATGAATGTGAACTCTTTTTTGTTGGTGATGCAAAGGGATATTGATGTTCCATTTCTGGTTTTCCTATTTGACAGATTTTTAACAAATGAAGATGAGGGAAGTGGTTGTAGGTTTGTATAAGGATCTTGAACCGGTTCGGAACTGATGCAGGTCTTGAAGGTTGGTGCTGCGTTGCTGAATGTGCAGTTGTCTTTGGTCATTTTTCAATGGTGAATTCATGGTTCAGTTTGACTGCAAGATTTTTTGTTGTAATTTTTGTAAAGACTTTGAATTTGTAATGGGCATGGACACTTTGTAATGAACCTTTATGAATCATTTTCCCTTTGAATGAGCTTGTAATACATCACTTGAACTTGTAATTCACCACCTGGATTGGATTGGATATTAAAATGTAACTTGCAACTCATTTTTTTTTTAGTAATCATTTGCTCTTGAACACTTTGGCTTCATGGTACCTGTTGCACACCAAAATTTGCCCATTTATTTATATCCAATTGGCTTTCATATAACATTCATGTACATACCTCATATAGGTCATTCATCTAACACATTCATCCATATCACAGTTACTGCTCAAGAAAATTGACAAAAAGAGGCTGAGGTTGGGGAAATTCTTGGTTAAGAAGAATCAGATCTGAGGCCTTATTGAAGAGGATCATCTCCATTGGCATACTCCTAAAATCAGGGTTTCATTCTCTCCGAGTCAAAGCTCTGGTTAAAAGATACAAATTTCAGGTTCATTAGGGTTTTCAAGTTGAGGTTTTGACCAAAGTCAACCCTGTTGACTTTTTTTGGTCAAAATTTAATCAGGAGATGATTTTGAGTATGAAATATGGTTGCCCTGAAGAAATATCATTCATTGGAGTTTCCTTGGTTGAAAGTTGATCGAGAATTAGATCGGAAACGGATTAATCGGGAGATTCATCTGGAATCAGAAAAATCAGGAGATGTTGACTTTTTAGTCAAAATCAGAGTCAACTGGCTAATATTGACTATTTGGTGTAAAATTGATCAAGAAGAGTCAAAGGAAACAAATAAAATCAAGGGATTGTCAAAATTGCCATTTTTGGAAGCTATGCTAAATAATGAAATTCTCATACTTGGAAAATTTTGAAGTTTGTGACATTGGATGATCAGTCCACTTCATCAACAGCTTACACTTGGCTAATGACGTTTTTTGGGAAAATTTCCAACTTTGTAGTTGGGAGTTTTTTCATTCGAGGCTTGCATAAAAAGATATGGCTTAAAGAAAATGGAGATTCAAAAGTAAAATGGGCATTTAGAAACAAGATTCACTACTTTAATTAATAAAGGAACAGCATACATGAATGAATGGGCAGCACAAATGGTAAAGCAACTTGACTGGAAGCGTTGATGCGTGTGCTCGAGCCCTGGTGGAGTCATTCCCACCATTTTATTTTTTTTGTCATTACTATCATGAGCAAGGCAGCCACTTCCAAGAGGTTTTTGACCAAGTTCCAACCCTCAAATCGATTTTTTTTCAACATCAAAGTTGTGTATCTCGTGGCCCTCTACAACATTGTAGTTGGGAGTTTTTTCATATGGGGCAAGG
This sequence comes from Vicia villosa, assembly GCF_029867415.1. Taxonomy (NCBI): domain Eukaryota; kingdom Viridiplantae; phylum Streptophyta; class Magnoliopsida; order Fabales; family Fabaceae; genus Vicia; species Vicia villosa. The sequence continues at coordinate 28,001 of NW_026705464.1, forward strand.
ATCAAGAGGTAAAAGGGCTCAAAGTTGGAAGATTTCACTAAGTCAAGACAAGCTTCCAGGCAGCTTCTTCGCCAGCGCATGCAAATGATCAAGCATGTGGCATGCTGACTTTGAGGTCGATTTTAGAGAAATATAAAAGCTCACAAAGTACAAACTTGCTATGGTTCTCTTCATCTCTATGTTGTCCATCCATTGAGTCAAGAATCGCGCAATTTGGTTGGGATGTGAACTATTTATAGAGCGCTAAAGTTGTGACTTCACCAAGCCTTGTTCTGACCAAGACGAGGGCACAATTCCAAGTCACACCCATGCAAATCCATGCAGGCCCATGCAGTGAAGATCCAACATATTTGTGACCATAATGCTTGTACCTCAAGGCCTTATTTAAAGAAACTTCAAACATAAAACCTTTTATCCTCCATGCCTTATTTACATTGAGCATGAATCTGAATCAAATGAAGGAGTAGAGAGGGGGCTACATGCTTGCAAAGTCAGGGTCATGGGCATGTTGTTCTTGCCATGGAAGAGAAGTATGTCTCTTGTAGCATGCAGGGGCATAACACGCGTAACAACGCACTATTTCCCAAATCCGGCCATACAAGTGCTGCACGTAAAAATCACCTCTGAAAACTTACTCAAACTGGACCAAGCTTGTGCATTAAGTTTAGTGAGAAACTACTCTACTTTGCATCACACCATAACTCAAGTGTATCTCCATATATAAACCATTCACACCTCACATTTCAAGGGGGGAGCTTCATTTTTCTTTTTTCCAGTTTAAAATCTCATCTCTCTTTCACCATTCTCTTACTCTCTCTACGACTCTCTCTCACTTCATCCCTCTCTCACCGTAACAACCTCCCTCAACAAACTTCTCCGAGCAACCACCACCACCTATAACCACTACGTCAACCTTCATCCTCACCATTCATCTTTCACCAGTTCCTCTATCACATTCAACCATCATCATCATCCTTCTCTTAACACAATCATTGCCACCATCACTAGTAAGGATGTCAAGATCCAAGTCCCTCATCATATCTGAGTTCTTCATATTCATCATCATCAAAGAACAAGGAACAAGATACGTATAGAAAGGCTCTTCATCATCAAAGAACAAAGAAGGCATTCAAAGTTTCTCTTCAAATCTTGATCCAAAAAAGAAAACCTTTCAAGTAAGTATTCGGATCCCTCGCTCTAGAAGCATATAGGCCTGGAACCCGTCATCAGGGATTGGGTTAGGATTTAGACCACCATGTTTGCATTGAAGGTGTTGCATATGATGCATGATTCGTTGCCTTTGAATATGAATTCGGTTTGCTTGTGAAACTTGTTGTTTGGATGGATGAATCGTCCTTTTGAACTCTGTGAATGGATCGAAATTGATCGAAGTGCTTAGTTTGTTCTTTGGTGAGTTTGTTGTGAAGCTAGGGTTTTAATTTTGCTTTCGGATAAGAGAATAGAGTAGGAATTAGAAGGAACTAATTGCAGATCCGTACTCGGCGTGAAATTCCGAGTGTAAAGGTGGTGGCTTTTGAGTTTTCTGGAAAATTTGGTCCGGCTCCACCGTGGGAACCGCCGGAGAAGACAACCGGAAAACGTCTCCGGCGTCTGTGCATGGATTCTTGTTTTTTCCTCCGTTTGCCTGCGTGTCATTGTATCATTGGTCCATACTCCCATTTTCTTGGTTATCCTGTATAGCTTAAATGATTAGAACGTGAGGTGGCATAACGTGACTGGTGGAGGCTTTAGTGCTTTGTCCTTTGTGACTTAAAATTTTCTTGCCCCATTGATAATTGTTACGAAGCATAATGCATGTAAGTCATAGCATAAGAATATATAAATGGCATGCTGACATAAAGAATAAACAAAATAAATGCTGAATGGAAATGTGTTTGTGTTCATTGGTGGGCCATGACCTTTGATTCATATACGGGCCTTAACAATTTATTTTCCACACCCCCATGTTTCTGGCCCATGCGCCATTGCAAGAGATTTTTAGTTCAATGCGAAATTGCTAGTACACCCCTACTGTTAGGCAGATTTAGATTTTGTTTTCAATATTGTTTCTCCCATAACTTTTGACTCGTTGACCAGTTTTCCTTCAAATAAAAAATAAATAAAAATATGTGTTAGATAATTCTATGTGTGTAAATAATGGTAGTATTTTTTATAGATATTTAGAAATTAGTTTGATATTTTCAATAAATCATTTACTTTGGTATGTTCATGTTTCTCTTGGTTTTGATAGGTTTTGCAAATTAATTTCGTTTAGTACCTTAGGATCAGAATTTAATCACCAATTTTTGTATGGCTATTGTAGACTAATCCATGATATTGTGTGTAAAAAATGAATTCCTAATTCTTTGTTTTGATTGTTATTTGGTTAGTTTCGTTTAACTCGATTAACATGCGTTTCTAATAGATAATTTCGACGTTTGTGCCCTCAAATTGAAATGCGTCCGCGCAATAATGTTGGTACCTTTTGCACATATAATTAGGGATGCTTAGAGGTCCTTCGACCTGGAGTTGTTTTTTTAAGTCATGTTTTCTTATTTTACTTGATTTTTCTTTCTTACATGTAAATAACTTACCTTTGGTTAACAATTGCACCATAACTTGTCTAAATGACCTATAATTTTGTATAAAACTTTGTGACTTGATTCCATGATTGTTTAGACACCTATTAGAGGTCATTAGATACTGACTTCTACCATGTAAATACATCTTTCTAACTTCACTCCTAATTTGAATTCTTCTAACTAGTTTTGACTTAATCTTGTATAGTTTTGATAGAACTTTGTTTGTTTTGAGTTAATTGACTAACATAGATTGGTATAAGGCCTTGGACATATAAGTGAACTAATAGCTACTGACTTGAAGCTTTGTTCATGTTTTCATTTCATTTTTGTTTTGATTAATGGATGTTTGTTCGATGTTTGTTCGCTAATTGTTAAGTAACGATTTAGGCGATACTTTGGTAACTTCTTGCGAATATTTTCGTGTGATGTCATGATGCTTTTGTGATTGATTTAGGACACTTATTTCCTTGGTTTGCTACTGACCTAGGGCTCTCTTCTCATCTTGTTGGAGTTGTAACTCCATTCTTTTGCCATGTTCCCTTAGACTCTTCCTTCTTTGTTAAGAGGAATTGAGATAGGTTAGGATAGTTATCCTTGACCTTAGGGCCATTAGACTTAGATTAGAATAACGTAGATCAGAGAATATGTTAGTTCCCCTTTGTTCATCCTTTTTCAACTTTAAAACACTAATAAATAAAGATGCGAATCACATCAAGAAAGTGATAGAGAAATGAGTGGGATTCATTCCCTAATCTGTTTCTCAATCACTTAGTGGCATAGAAATGAGACGGATTCATTCCCTAATCTGTTTCTCGGTCACTACTTAATGGGAGAGAAATGAGTGGGATTCATTCCCTAATCTGTTTCTCAAACATTAATTAATGGGATAGAAATGAGTGGGATTCATTCCCTAATATGTTTCTTGAACATAATATAATGGGATAGAAGTGAGTGGGATTCATTCCCTAATCTGCTTCTCGATCATTATACATTTTATGTGATTCTAATCGCAAAGTAAATTCCCTTAAAAAACACTCAACCAAAAACATTTAAAACACTTAATAAAGGCTCAAATTAAAACAAAGTGACGAAGTGGTGCGAAACCTTGTATTGGGTTTTGTTCATCATGTAGTTACATAAAAAACACAAACCCAGGTTCATTCTTTTGCCTTGTTAGGCGCTTAAGAACATGTTGAGTCCATTCCAAACTAGGCGTATAAGTCTCCAAAGGTCGAGCATCGTGGATTGTGACCTTAACCTCTGTTCAACTAAAAAACACAAAACAAATGGAAACCATGGAGCCGAACTACGGTAGCTCTAATTCCTTGTAAGGGAGGGATACGTAGGCATTAGGTCGCGGGGCCTAAGCGAGCACACTTGTAAATAATTCCTTCTTTTCCCCGTATTTCTTTTGCATTCATTCGCATTTAGGTTTAGACATAGATACACCCTTTAGATAGAAACAAACGTAGGTGGATACCATCGAGTACGATGGGCGTGAGGGGTGCTAGCACCTTCCCCTTGCGTAACCGACTCCCGTGCCCTGTTCTCTGGTCGAAAGACCTTGTTCTTGTTCTGAGTTAGGTTTTTTGGTAGTCCTTTCCCTTATGGGATAAATATATTAGTGGCGACTCTGATCCATTTTTCGAGGTAGCGACAGTACCTCGCAATCATTAATGAGTCCTTATCTCCAGTTTCATGGAAATATGTCTTCAATTCTCAAACCTTAAGTGACATGCCCTTTGCTCAACCAAATTCTTTTTAAAAGGCAATGGTGCATCTGTTATAATGAATCCTCAAGTTCTATGCCATAGCTTTGACAAATATTTCTTAACAAATGACATTCATAATGTCTCAATGAAACTCCTTTGACGAAGATGAGGCTCTAATATCACGGTCTCCAAATCTTGATTCACTTTTTTTGAGATGCATAATGAAGATAGGAAGCTGCTTGAAATGATGGAAACGAGGAATAACCTTTGTATTTTGATAAAGAACCAGGTCCATGATGCCTAATAACACAAAACCCCAATTCCATAAACCATGATTGATGAAGAAGCCAATTGAGCCAACTTTGAATGAAGATGAGAGCCTCAAAACCATAGGGACTCCTTAATCTCCCAAGTCATTGATCCCGGTGCCACGCTTATATGCTTAATGATGCATGGTGTGTTAGATGTCCTAATGGAAGGATGCATATGAAATGAAAAGTCTAAGCCAGTTAAAATAAGGGGTAGGACAAATTTGGGGTATGACACCACGATCTTGCCTCGAACCAACTGAAAAAAATAAGAATTGGAATGGGATGAGATTACTAAATATTAGTGAGTCCACCTATCCTATGGGTCCACTCGGATCTAAAGGGTACAAGTGTGTAACTCCAAGTGGGTAAACGACTCCAGACCCCCACAAGCACACTACAATGGTAGCTCAGATGTGTTTTCTGTACCAAATCACGACAAGTGTGTAACTCCAGGCGAGACACGCCATAAAGACTCTCACAAGCACACTGCAATGGCATTGTGGGAATTAGCCACGCAAAAAGGCATACAACCGAACGTTCAACCAGAATGGCAGATAAAACAATCAATGACCAATCATGGCACTTCATATGTCTTACACCAGCCTACATAAATCGTATCCATGCTCATATTCGGAATTTCAATGTCATAGCATAATTATGGAATCCAATTACTTATCATCATTTAATTTCTACTAAAGTGATCATATCATACAATTAGGCATTCACTTACCATATTCCATTATTGAACTAAATGCATTAGATTTAAGCATATTATTAAAGAGCATCAAAAGACCTTTTCAACGCTTCCGACCGGGCTTCATTTCAAGTTGTAGAACTCAAGTTATGGTCGAAACAATAAAGGGGTAATTTTCTGTCAGGTGCAATCGATTTGCACCAGTGTGCAATCGATTGCTCACTAAACCAGAAGCGCGGAATGTCAATTTTTCACAGTGCAATCGATTTGCACTGGTGTGCAATCGATTGCTCACTGAACCACTGTCAAAAATGACATTTTTCCTGCATTAGATCAGTTCTACCACATTCTAATCCATCCTAAACTGAACACTTACATGTAACAGTAATCGAATACATGAATTATCATTTCAAGAACACATTTTCACCAATTAATCATACATGCAACATGTACTGATCAATTAAACAAATTGATCACATGCATTCATGGAATTCTCACAAGAACCCTTCAACCCCAATATTCCCAAAAGTGTTAAACCCCATTTATAACTATGAACTCACCTTAGAAGATGAAGATGAGGCTTAAGGTTGATCTTGGTACATGCAAGCTTGAAGATGACAATGACTTCTCTCCTTTCCTCTTTCAATTTCACGTTTCCTTATTCTTTCCCTTCTATTCATAAAATTCTGATTTGCAAGAGTAAAGAGAGTGAGGGACCACACACCAAGTCCTACTTCTAAATTAAGTGGGAAATGTCTAAACTACCCCCCATGTCACTAATTGGCTCAATTATCATAGCAAGCCTATTAGTAAGAGTGTGTATTATGTTTATCCATTACTTATACCAAATCAATTTAGTAGTAATAATAGGACAATTATAATACCGCGTATGCCAATCGGAATCTGAAGGTGGAAGACGATTGAACACTAGAATACCGAGAAATTTGCCTTCATGGGGATGGGCTTGAAGATGCCATCGAGCTTGACAGAATTGGGGACCAGAATACATCGTACGTTGGATCATTTCTGGAGAATAGTTATGTGTTGGACTGAATTTATTTTGCATCAGCAGATGATGTATGGAAAACCGTGCGTTAGGTTGAGTAAGTCGTGCGTTAGATTAATCTTAATTGCATCCTCAGATGTCTGGAAAACCGTGCGTCAGGTTGAATAAGTAGTGCGTTAGACTAATCTTAATTGCATCCTCAGATGTCTGGAAAACCGTGCGTCAGGTCGAAGAGTAAGTCGTGTGTTAGACTACTCCCAATTGCATCCTCAAATGTCTGGAAAACCGTGCGTTAGGCTGAAGGATGTGTCGTACGTCAGATCAGATCCAATTTGCATCCGTAGATGTCTTGAAAACCGTGCGTTAGGTTGAAGGATAAGTCGTGCGTTAGACTAATTCCAATTTATTGAGAAGTATTTGAGAAGTATTTGTTGGAGATTGATCGTGTCAGCATTGTTCGTGATGAGAGAAACGGGTCATACATTTAGACCATATGTGATTGAGGACGTCAGAGCGAATACACCATATATATTGAGGGATGTCAGAACGAGTCGAACATTTAGACCATATCTGAGGAGGAATATCAGAACGAGCCATACATTAGACCATATCTGAAGAAGAATAGCATAACGAGTCGTACATTAGACCATATCTATCGGAGGGTGTCAGAACGAGTCATACATTGGACCATATCTGAGGAAGGATATCAGAACGAGTTATTCATTAAACCATATCTGAAGGAGAATACCAGAATGAGTCATACATTAAACCATATCTGATGAATAATGCCAGAACGAGTCATACATTTAGACCATATCTGACTGAAAATACCGGAATGGGTCATACATTGGACCATATATGATAGAGAATACCAGAACGGGTCATACATTAGACCATATCTGATTGAGAATACCGGAACGGGTCATACATTAGACCATATCTGATAGAGAATGCTTGCTCGTTAGAGTCAATGAGTTATTTGACGAAGTTTTGGAATGTAAAAAGGCTTGTCAGAATGAATCTCCAGCTTGATTATATCTGAGAGGAATGATTGTCGAGGCGGAACCTGAAAACAAAGTTAGAAATATGCAATGTCATGATGCATGTAATGAATGAGATGGAGTTCTGCAATGTATTAATATGTATGTATACGGTGTATGACTATAGTTTATGCTATTTGGAATATCTTGATTGGGAAAATAAATCTCCGGATCATTGTAACTCTGACACAGTTGGGGATTTATGATTTCTGCTTAGGGATGATCAGTAACTTGATGTACCCTGACTGGGGATTAGAGATACTAATAAACCATGTTTGGAGAAGAGAAGAGGGTCGGGGAACCGACGATGTCGAAGATGTGAACTCTGTTGAGGAGCTATGTTTTTTGTTGGACGAGAGCATTTGAAGATATCTTCTCAATGATTACTCTGTGGGGATATGACTTTGTGAACCCGGCTCTGTGGGGAGACATGGGTGTCTTGAAAGTTGCCCCCAATATTATAGTAACTACCATTTGATTAGGACACGCCACTAAGTATTGATCAAGATGTCAAACTGGACTTGCATAGATTTTCCCTAGTTAATAGGAACTTTGGAAAGATTCGTCTCGCGAGGACTTTATGAGATGTGCACTATGGGCGACATGCCCCTAGTAATCATAAACTTAGGATGATGATCCTGATTGTTTTGGCATCCTTGAGAGATTCTCAGAATCCTGACTTGATTGCCCCAGATTGATTGGGCGAAGCGTGCCATGCCCCTTGTATACGTAGGAGACATTGCTTTTCGGAGTAATCTTGTCTGTCGGGATAACTTTCAGTCATTAATTGTACCCTGTGCAATTCTTTCTGATGCTAACATTTGAAATTAGGTAGCAGAATATGTTTAATAATGAATTCATGAGATGCAATGCATACATCTGTCTTGAGTTTTTTGAAAAAACATTAAAACAAGAGATGTAAAAGCGCGATATTTGTAAAAACATGATATTTGTAACAGCGTGACATTTGTAAAAATGAAATATCAACTCAGCATTTTTGGTAAACCTAAAGGAGTCGGGATACCTTTTTGGTGACAGTATGCTTTCGAACTAACCATGCTTCAATTAGGACTTTCAAGGGTTGTAACGTGGCTTGGTTCACGGTTTAAGAAACAAAGGATAATGGCTCAAAATTTGATTGTACCTACCCCCTTCGTGATGATCTTCAGTCCTAAGCTCAGTTAATTCAACTTATGCATTCAGTTTCCAAGAGACTTTTGGATTACCACCTTTGATAATGATGATGGTTCACAAGCAAAGAGAACTTTTGAGATGGCAGTCACTTCTTCCTTTTGGTAGTCACAACATTGTGTTGTTCAGGAATTTATTGACTTCTCTTTTTTCATTCTTTTGATATCCCTAACTTTTGCCTGAACTGTCTATTTTGAGCTTACAGTCAGCGGGATGCCTTGATTTTTGCCTAAGTCTTCTTTTTGATTTTTGACTTAGCAGGCTTTTCTTTGTATATGTTTGTTCATTTTTTTTGTTGAAAGACATTGACTGCCTTGATTTGAACCATTATTGGCTTTTGATTTGAAATCTCCAACACTTCTTTGATGTGTGCGGATGAACGCTTGTGATTGAAACCTTTGTTGAAAGGTGTACTGAATGTTTCTCTTAAAATAGAATGCACAACCAAATTAACTGAGAACTACCCTGCCCCAGGTTATGATCAAGGGTTTTAATTAGTACCAGAAAGAAACTTATACTTCTTAGGCTCAAAGGGGTTGACGAGGGATTATCATCCTTATATCTCCACTGTTTAGGAATTGAAACAATGCCTGTACATCATCAGCATAGTCCGCTCAAAATCATACTGTATGAGGTTGCGGTATCGTTTTCGTCATCCTCCCTAAAAAGGCTCACAGCTTAGCAGGAGTTGAAATATCATAAAAACATATGCAAAGTAAAGACGTAATTTAAAATGAGTGATAGCGAAATAAATTATTCAAGACAAATATATGCAATGCACTGATGATGTTTATTAAAACAGATAATGTCTATCATGAGTCAAATGTTTAAACAAACAGGAAAGAACTTGCAAATGAAAGTAGATCTAATGATCCAAAAGTTCGTCCGTCGAGACGTCAATCAATCTTGTCATGACTAGGCATAGGAGCGGTGATCACCACAGGGGTTTCAGGAGGGTTGGATTTGATTTCTCCGTCATTGATCAGATCTTGAATCTTATTCTTTAATGTCCAGCAATTGTTTGTGTAATGTCCAAGACTGTTGGAATGGTACGCGCACCTCGCATTGGGTTTATAGTCAGGAATGTAGGTGTTAGAATTCGTTGGCTCGATTGCCCTGAGCGTCTGAATCATATGAGTGAATTGATTGTTGTGACTAAGTTGTCGTGATTCAATTATCGTGACTCAGTTGTCATGATTCCATTATCGTGACTCAGTTGTCGTGACTTCATTGTCGTGATTCCATTATCGTGACTCAGTTGTCGTGATTCCATTATCGTGACTCAGTTGTCGTGATTCCATTATCGTGACTCAGTTGTCGTGACTTTGTTGTCGTGACTCAGTTGTCGTGCTTCCATTATCGTGACTCAGTTGTCGTGATTTCATTATCGTGACTCAGTTGTCGTGATTCCATTATCGTGACTCAGTTGTCGTGATTCCATTATCGTGACTCAGTTGTCGTGATTCCATTATCGTGACTCAATTGTCGTGATTCCATTATCGTGACTCAGTTGTCGTGATTCCATTATCGTGACTCAGTTGTCGTGACTTTATTGTCGTGGTCTTTTCTGATTTGAGTGTCATGATTAAATCTTTAATCGCATGCTTCAACGGTCTACCATTCTTTACACCATAACCAGGATTGTTCGAATAATAAGCGCATCTCGCATTGTAATTGTACCCCAAGACTAGGAGTGCCTTTAATTCTTCTTGCCCCTTGGGTGAGTTCAGAATCAAAGTCTGGGATCGGGTATTCCGAGCCTGGAGGTGTTTGACTGATTGCTCGAAATCCATTTATGCTGAAGTAAACAACAAGAGAGGATGATATACCTGTTTTGAGAAACCTGTTATGCGATGTTATGAATGCAAATGCAATATTTTCAAGGATCTTTAGGCATTTAGTTAGCAACATTAGAAAATGATTTGGTCGCGCCTTTGTCTGAAGAAATCTGAACTTTGTCTTGGAACGTCTTTCTTTGAGAATCAAGCTCACCATATCGAGTTGGTCATCGCCTCTGATTCGGGATACTTCTGAATTGGAAGGCATGTGGCTAGAGGAAAATAAATCCTCTTGCCCCTTGATAGGTATTTAGTCCTTGATAAGAGTACCTGAAATTGTGCGCCTTAAATCCCTAAGATCCTTGAAAGGGTTAGTTAACATGCTATGTTATGATGTTATGATGTCATGATGTTATGCGAGTGCAATGCATTAAGCACAGCGTGGGATAGGAAGGGCAAAAAAGTCCTTTAACAAAACCTGCAAGGAAACAAAGGTTAGTATGTTATGCGAATGCAGCTCGTTAGGCACAACGTGGAATAGTGAGCGTAAATAAGTCCTTTAACAAAACCTGCAAGGAAACAAAGGTTAGTAGCAAACGCAAACAAGTCACACAAGTGCCCTTAGGTTTAGAGGCTTGCATGAAGTTCGTAGGTAGGTACCCTCCCCACCGAAGTTTAGTTGGTTCAACCTGTCCTAGATAAAGATCGGGTTCTAGGGAGCTCATATCATTGACCTTTCTCGAAGGCGCTTATCTCAGTTCAGCAATCGAATCACCAACTGAAAAGGTCCTGAAAGTCTAGTCCATATGAGTGTAGCTTCGAGTATCAACAAACTTCAGTCGGAACCAAAGCCAGCCATCTCGCTACTTTCTAATAGGCCAAAGTCAAGTTTAACTAAGGTTCTAGGGGCATATTAGTGCTTAATGACACCACGCAGCAGCCAAGTGTATCCTCAAGTCGGATCCCAAGGGACACCAGGACAAACCAATGTGTCACACTAACGATGGCCACCATATCAACCACATCAGTATATGTTGTGCAGTCTCCTTGGTCTCATGCCAGTTACCTAAGGTTCTCAGATCCGGGTTAGGATCTTTCACACAAGTAAACCCAAACAGGCCCACAAATATAAAGCAAACAATACAAACAATTTAAAGTGAATCCTAAGCTTTAAGGTAACCCCTCTTTTATTCGAATATAAATCCCCAGCAGAGTCGCCAGTTCTGTAATACGGTGAACTGACTTTTATATCAAAATGTCTCGGTAAGCAAGAGTCGCCACTGACTTTTATTTTATCCAAATTAAATAGAAAGGCTAAAACAACAGGAAAAAACCTTTTTTTTACAAGAAAACGGGTTCGGGGGGTAAGTTATACAAAGGGAAGGTGTAAAGCACCCTTTGTATCCATGGTTATCCATGGGCTCTTAATTGCTTAGCTCACTTTGTTTTTCAAAATGTTTGAATTGTTTGAAAAGTGGGGTGCGAATAGAAAAGATTTTGAAGAAGAACTTTATCTTGTAAATAAGTGTAGTCTTTTTGAAAAGTATTTGAAAATTAGTGGGAAAAAGAGTTTGAATTTGAATTTGAAATAAGAGCAAGTAATTAGTAGCAACTACCCTAAGTTTGAAAAATCGTTCTTTTAGCTTTTCAGGCGAAAGGATCTATCCATGCCATAAGAGGGCAGGAAGTCTTTCAATTGGATGTTTAAGGGTCATCGAGAATTATCGTTCGCCACAAGACTGTCCCATGCCATAAAGAGGGCAGGTAGTCTAAGGGAAGGATATAATAGTCATTTTATCTTTTTAGGCATCATGCGAGGATACCTTAGCAATTGGGACAATTATTCTTTATAAGGCAACATCGAGGGAGTTTCAATAACTTTGAAGGCAACATTGCTTTAGGTCTCCTCGGAATCGAGGGACTTGACTATTTTAAGGCATCATCAATAAGGCAACAAGGCAACACTAATAAGGCAACAAGGCAACCAGAGGGATTACCCTAAAGGTGTGTGGGTGCAACAATCATGTGTTAACTTCGATGACATTTATCTTGTAAAAATTAGTGATCTATGTTCGATTCATGGTTGCACTCCCTATTTTACTAACCACGGCAGATAAATAAAGCAGTTTAAATTGTCCTACGCTATTACAATAAACACCTGTTAATACAGAAAAATAAAGGCGGAATAAAAAATATCCTATTTAAACTATTACAACCTGTGAGCAGTTACATTATAGAGGAAGAAAGGAGCGCGAAAATAAGAACGCAAAAATAAAGGCAAAAATGAAAGCAGAAATTAAATAAAGCAAAATAAAGGCATAATTTAAATAATGACAGAAATTAAATAATTAAATAGCATAATTAAATAACTAAATAAACCATACATGCGACATTCAATGGATTTCGAAATTAGAAGAGAATTTGCGTGTAAAAATGAGTTTAGAAAAATCAGGGATAAAAGCCTTATGGCTAAAACTTAAGGGTAAAATCATAGTTGACGGACAACACCTACCAAATATGTGACTTAGGGTTAGGGGCAAGGTTAATGACTAAAAAACCTAATGATATTAAATTAAAATTCTTACATCTAAATTAACATAAAAACCTAATTTAATTAATTAATTATTTAACCTAACTAATAAACCTAATTTAAACTAAACTTAATTAAAGTTATTTTAACTATTAAATTAAAAGCTAATTTTATTAATTAAGAATAAATAAGTTTTATATATATAAAAAAAAAGGTTAAGTTTTTTTTTTTAAAAGGATTAAATAAAAAAAGTTTAGTTAAAAACTTTTAATTAAAAAGAAAATACAAAAGGAGGATAGTTATAATACAAAAATTATAAATAAGTAAAATGAATTAAAGAACATGGGTGCTTGGATCCAGCGTGGTGGATCATTTAGGGAGCACCATGGAGCGTTCTGTTTGGGCCTTTAGATATTAGTTTGCGCTGATCTGACGGCAATGCTGTGAGGATACATCGTAGTCGCGCGCATGATGAATGCATGAAATCTGGAAGTGAACTAGCGTTAAAAACATAAACGACCTGGGGCAGACTCGAACCCAGGTCATGACGGTTATTGGCCTTTTCTCCTTCCATTCCTGCTGCGCGTTTAATCATTAGTGGAATTCAAACTATCCAATAAATGTTATAACAAACACATATGGGAATTCAAATGAAAAGAAGTCAAAGTGGGCCCCAATTTCTTGTGACTGTCCAATAGCGTGAAGGGAGAGGGAGGGGAATCTTTGACCGGCCATTAGTTGTGCAGCATGTGTGGTGAGTGAGAGAGAGTATTGGTGGACTCTCCAATCAAAGCAATCCACGCGTGCGACTACGCAACTGTTCATCATCTTCTACAAAATACCTGCGGATTTCCTTATGATTTTAGCTACGACTTTTCCTGCGATTTTCCACACGTTTTTATCTCTCCTTCCTTGCACTTCGAAACCTGCCATGAACAACGCTAGCCAATCTTAATACTTACCCAGATCCACTATTTGGGATGTTTTGAATCCATTCATGGCATCGTATGAGGCTGATACGGCTTGGAGCAAGGAGAACGAAGGCTTGCACCATTGAAACCCTAACCATGGCAACTGGTGGTTTAGCCCTCAAAGCTCTTGATTAATAGCCTTGTTCTTCTCTAAATCATCTTGTATTACCTTAGGAGGAGAATGAAATAGTTTTTTGGCTTTGATAATGACTAAATTTGAGAAAACGAAAATTGCACCATGCTTGTAAAAGTTGGAACTTTGGAAACCCTTGCCTCTCTTCCACTTTTTCGTCCCCCCCTCTCTTGTGGTGTGCTAACAATATATATATATATATATATATATATATATATATATATATATATATATATATATATATATATATATATATGATAGCATTAGGGTTGTAAGAATAGAATAAAGTCATGCCCTTGAATAAAAAAAATTTGATGGAAAATTTTATATTTAAACTTTCTATTTTGGTCCAATCTTGTATCCTTCACTTTCCAATACCAAAGGTCACGAAATTTGATCAATATTATGGTTATTGGATGATTGGATTTAATTGGCAATTGAATCTTTGATTAAATCTTATTTATTTTATATTTATATGGTTTATTAATGTTTAAATGAATGATAATTCAAATAAATAGAAATAAATATAATAAAAATAAAATAAAAGGTTTAAGAACCCTTTTATGGGTCATGGACACGTTTAGAGTGCAAATCTTAGGCCCATTAGTTCAAAAACCATGTTTTGGTCAATTAGGGTTTCATGCTTCTCTTGAAAATTGCTCAACTTCTAAGTCGCGTATCTATCTCAATTTTAACACTATGGAGGTGTTCTTGATCAATTTAGAAAGCTTAGAGAATCCTCCAAATGATGTCTTTGGTTTCATCTCAATTGGAGTTTCCATGCTCCTTGTGTGTCCTTTTGAAAAAAGTGTCTTTTGTTGACTTTCAAAAAGGACCTATAATGTTTTAGTCCATATCTCTCAAATGAAGCATTTCTAGACTTGGCATGTGAGAGACAATTTTGTAGAGAATCCAATTTCCTTCAAAATGAGCTTTGGATGGAGAATTTCTGATGTTCCATGTGAAAGTTATGGCTGGTCAAAGTTCAGTTGACTTTTCCAATAAAAACCCTAATTTGGAAACCTTTTGATTTGTTGATTTTTGATCTTTCCTTGATGAACCCTGATCAATTCTTGATCAAATGGTAAATGATACTTTAATATGAGGATTTTGACAAAAAATCAGGAGTTTTGACTTTACTTTGACCACAGTCGACTTTTAGGTTAACTTAGTCGACTGTTGACTTTCTGAACAATTGAATGACCATTCCTTTGAATTGAGACTTGATACTTGTCATAGAGATAATGTGAGATATATTGAGCCATATAGGATGCCTTGGAGCCATTGATTCATTGATTTTCCTTTGAATAAGCCAAACCCTAGTTTTAGAGCCTTGTATAGGAGAGTGTGTCTAGGAGCTTTATGTATTGATTTGAATTTGTATAAGAGAAATAGTGTTGGCAAATTTTGGGGTATGACACACAGTATTCAGCTCCAACAAATGATTTATGGTTATGAATATTTATCTGGTTTCGTTGATCAGAGGAAACTCACATATATAGGCTCTTTATAAGTACAACACAAAGGATTCGAAAGGAATACCTTCGTGAGTTTTCTTAGTGAAACTGAGCACATGAAAATCGTGTCCGGATTAACTTAACCAGATGTCTCCTCTTCAAGACCAGGAGTAGCTTCCAAACCATTGTTCTCCCACTACATTAGTTTAGCACCAGAACATCTGTTCTTCAGCTGGTAGCTGCATACCAGTTCTTAATGTCCCAACATCAGATAGGACATTTGTTCCTCCTTCTAGGAACGCCTCAACCTTGAAATTTTCAAGGTACACATTTGCAGATAATTATGACTATCATTGATCAGTTGACATTCATCAGCTCTAATAAACCATGTCATTATGAGTGGACTTGAGAAATTACTCAAGTATCTTTGACACTTTAATTATAGCTGTCAATACCTGCCATACATTCTGTTGAACCTTCATAACCCTAGGGTTTCTATGAGACTTTGCAGTGGAAAATAGTCATACTTCAACAGAATTCACACAATGCTTACTTTAAGTGTTAGTAGTAAGCATGACAACTACAGATTGATTGCTGCTCAACCTTGCATAATGCTTGATTCTGCACCAAGCACCTGAATAGACCAAACCAAAATCCTGACTTGACAAACTCATAAACAACAGAGGTTACCTTATAAATATCTTCACTCCCGCATGAAGGTTTTGATGTGCTTCTTCTCTATTAATAAATACCAGTCGAATTTGCTCTGAAATTCAAGTTCTTCACTCCCGTATGAAGTCCTTGGACTTAGCACTCCTCGTTTCAGAATCACAACTCTTAGGTCAGGTTGGTCTAGTCATATAGGTCCATCCTTATTGGGTCAGGCCCTTTGCTAATCACGCCCCCCTAATTTCTTACCCTGAACAAAATACACCCCCTTGCAGAAAATAAAAATTAATTACTTTCTTTGTTGTTCGTGACGATCGAATCTATCGCTCAGAATGGTTAACAATACTTTATCTAATTCGTAAAGTATAGTGATCAAATATATTGATCATCGCACCTAACGAAAACATATCAAACCAGGGTTGTATGCCCAAATCTTAAAACACTCCTACAAACTAAGGATTTTCATCACTTCGATAAGGTAATTCAAAATACCTTGCAAACCACAAATTTCAAAATTACGATAAGGTAACTCAAAATACCTTCACACAACCTCATATCAAACTCTAAGGCGTACAACCCTGCCCCGAACTACGTTGACTCTGATTCTCCCTAAGGAGATACGTAGGCACTTGGCAACAAGGCGAGTCCCCTTCCCCAAAACCTCAATTCGTTCAAATCTCATTTTTGCCATTTTCATTTCTTTAGCTATTAACTTAAGAATTTTAGCCATAAACCTCCGCCTCTCAATTCAAAACCTTAGGAAAGGGTTAAGGGTGCCTAACACCTTCCCTTGACCTGATTATAATAACTTACCCAAATTTCTTTATATTGCGTAGGGTTTCCTATTCGCCCTGGTATAATAACTTTAATTTTTAGGGCAGGTTGCTACAACGTTAAAGGAGGCGTGGAATATACTGGTCAAGTGTTACGGTGGTGACTGGTGATCTATCAGCGAAGAAGGTGAAGCTTCAATCCCTGAGAAAGCAATATGAGAATCTCAACATGAAGAACAATGAGAAAGTTTCTGAGTATATCTCTAGAGTGATTTTGATCACAAATGAGATGAAGGCTTGTGGAGAAACCCTTTCTGAACAAGTAATCATAGAGAAGATATTGAGGTCACTTACTCCTCAATTTGATTATATTGTTGTATCTATTGAACATTCTAAAGATCTGGAAACCATGAGAATAGAAGAGTTGCAAAACAGTTTAGAAGCACAAGAGTTGCATTTGACTGAAAGAACTTCTGAAAGGAAAGTTGAGCAAGCTCTGAAAGCTTCTTTTATCAAGAAGGACCAGAAGAATTCTTGGTCAGAGGCCAAGATTAGATGTGGTGATAGATTCCAGAAGGAAGCCTCAACTTCTGATGAGAAGAAATATCAAAAGGGAAAGGAGAAGAAGAAAGTTCAATGTTATTGTTGGAAACAGTTTGGCCATTTTGCTAGAGACTGTTTGGCAAACAAAGTGTAACTCGGTTTTTTGACGAACTGACTCCTTGCTCTTTTTTTTTATTATATTTTTTTATTTTTTGCAAGAGCCGCCACCGACTTTTATTTTATCCAACATTTAGGAAAGGCATAAAAGAACAGGAAAGACCTTTTGACAGATTTTGGGTTCGGGGAGTTGGTTATACAAAGGGAAGGTTTTAAGCACCCTTTGTATCCATGGTTATCCATGGGCTCTTAATTGCTTAGCTCACTTTTTAAATGCTTTGTTGATTTGAAAATAGAAGAAGTGAAGATGGACAATAGGTCACATAGGTCTCTGAAGAGTTTCACCGAGAATAATGCCCTTCAAATACCAGATGAAAGTTTTGAAAATAGATGAGAAGTTTTGAAAATACGTTGTTTGAAAATGAAAGTGTTAGAGCAAGCAATTAGGAGTTATCTACTCTCAATTTATAAGATCTTTCCTATGCATTTAATACTTTTCTTAAATGATGGTATGATTAAAAAAAAGTAATAAGAGGGAAAACCATAGAGGTGCAAGTGTGCAAAGTGTTTTTTTTTAAGTTTTATCTTGATTATTAATGTTTTAGCTCAAAAGTAAAAATATGGTCCAAGTGGACAAAAGGAAGATGACGGAAACAGAAACAATGCGTCCAAATGGACAAAGAAAAAAAAATAGCGGAAGCATAAATAATATGTCCAAATGGACAAAGAGAAAATAGCGGAAACATAAATAATATGTCCAAATGGACAAAGAGAAAATAGCGGAAACATAAATAATATGTCCAAATGGACAAAGAAAAAATAGCAGAAATATAAATAATATGTCCAAATGGACAAAGAAAAAATAGCAGAAATATAAATAATATGTCCAAATGGACAAAGAAAAAATAGCAGAAATATAAATAATATGTCCAAATGGACAAAGAAAAAATAGCAGAAATATAAATAATATGTCTAAATGGACAAAGAAAAAATAGCAGAAATATAAATAATATGTCCAAATGCACAAAGAGAAAATAACATAAACATAAATATGATGAATGATAAAATAAAGTATAAAGCAAGAAATATAAAGAACAATATAATAAAATGCGGAATTTAAAGTTAATTGTTAGTATGTTAGCACGAGAATCATCTTGAAGCTAGTCAAGTATATCCACGATGTTAGTGAAGATCGATGGTGAGTGAATGATGATCTCGGATTTAAAGTTAATGAAAATTTATCAGAAGCTTGATAGAATCATAGCGACTACACGATAAATTTCCAAAAGTCTTAAATCATCTGCATACAATCTCTGCCATATTTGATCTTTTATTCTGATTCGGGACAAAGGAAAAAGATAAGAAATAATATCAAATAATATACAAAAATAAATATAAAACAAATTAAACTTAATTCATTCTTTTTTGTGATTTTTTTTTTTGGAATTGATTTTAAGTTAATTAACCAGCTAATTAAACAAATAATTATACAAATAATTAAACTTAACAAGAAAAATATTATTTTATATGTCGAAAATTAAATTATAAAAAATATAAACTTAAATCTAAAAGGAAAATATTTTTGGAGTTTTTTGATTGGTTGAAAATAATTAAAAAAAGAAATATTTACATAATTACTAATTAATTAAGCAAAATAAATTAATTATGAAAAGAAATAAAATATTTTTATGTTAAAAATTAAATAAACATTTTATCAACTTAAAACTAAAATTAAAACTTTTTTTTTTTTGAGAAATTGAAAATATGCATAAATAAGGAGTTTTTAATTCATGAACTCCTAACACTACTACATATTAAAAATTACATTGTACTTACTCTATGATGTCCCAAGAGTGGAATAGAGTGATTGAAATTGATTGAAAGTGGCTATTTGAATGAGCCTTGATTTTTACAAGTTTTCTTGAAACTTTTGCAAAAAAATTTAAACTTAAGCTATGACTTTGTGGTGATTGTTGTTGTTCTTTGTGTTCCTCTCCCTTTTTTTCCTCTTTGAATGAAGAAAATGAAGCTCTATTTATAGGCAAAGAGATATGATCATAAAGCCTTGCAAGTGGAAATTGTCATGATTGATTTTGTGGAAAAAATATGATAATGGAATATTTTCAATGAGTGCATTTCTTAACCATGGTTAAAACACTCAAATATTATTCTCTCCAATCTTGCAATAATATATTTAAACATCTTGAATGGTCATTGCTTGCATCACATGAGCATCTTGGATAATATCTTTGAATTATCTCATTTTAATTAAACTTTAAATGAATAAAATTTAATTAAAATGAAATAAAAGTGTCATGAATCATGGATAGGTCGTGGATGCCCTTTAGACATATGGGAATCAAGATTGAATCACAAAAGAATTGGCCTTTTTGAAAAAAGAATCAAGTTTTGGTCATTACTTGTTTTATGCATTTTCCCAAAAAAGGTCAACTTCATCAAGGCATATATCCCTCAATTTTGATCCTATGAAAGTGTTCTTGTACTTTTTGGAAATCCCAAGATGTCCTCTACAAGCCACTTTGGAAGTGTTTTTGCATTTGGAGAAGTTAACTTGATGATATGGGCTTTGACAAAAAACTGTTTTTTGTTGACTTTGAAAATGACCTGTAATGTTTTGACTTATATCTCTTAGGCGGAAGCATTTCTTGACCTTGGTCCCAACATCAAAGTTGTAGAGAATTGAATTTCCTTGTGAATGAGCTTTGGTTGGAATTTTTCTGATAAATTATGAGAGAGTTATGGTCGGTCAAAGTTCAGTTGACTTTTAGGTAAAAAACTCTAATTTTGCAATTTTGAGTTTTGTCGATTTCTGAACTTTTCTTGATGAATTATGATCAACCATTGATCACATGATGAATCTTTTGACAAAATATGGATGTTGACAAAAAATTGCATTTTTGACTGTCTGTTGACTTTTTGGTCAAACTGGTCGTATGTTGATTGTTTGAGCTGTCGACTGTGCGTCCGAGCGAATCGAAGTTTGAAAATTTGTCTGGTGGTATTTTGAGACATATGGAGATCCATGAAATCCATTTGAGGTCTCAAAAACTCGTTCTCCTGAAAAA
Source organism: Vicia villosa (assembly GCF_029867415.1). Lineage (NCBI taxonomy): Eukaryota > Viridiplantae > Streptophyta > Magnoliopsida > Fabales > Fabaceae > Vicia > Vicia villosa. Next base: position 48,594 of record NW_026705464.1, read on the forward strand.
AAAACACAAACATAATAAATAAATAAAATATACTGTACGTGAACAAAATTACCGTCAATAATAAGATTGAAAGGGATTTAATGCATAGAAAAATAAATATTTAACTAGCAATAAACACACATAATATTATCTTACTAGTTAAACGACGGTATAATAGATAGTGTAATACTTAATACTGACAGTACAAATATTACCTAAACAAAACGTAGCGACTAGTACGGTAAACATATAGAACGTACATTCTAAAAAACAGAAGATACGATAAACTTTACATATGACGATTAATAATCCATGCTATGAACAACAGAAAATAGATGATCGGAAGTGTAACCATCGCAGGTCCGCATTTTTCAGGACTATGCAGACAGAAGAAGGACATGATCACCGTAAAAATAGTGATGTCTATAAGAAAAAGTGTATCCATCCACTTTGCCATTTTTGCCGTGGAAGAAGAGAAAATAATTATGAGATAGAAGTTTGAGAAATTTGGGAGATGAGTGAAATTTGATGTGAGAATTTATGAAAAAAATGAGGAGTATTTATAGAGTGAATATAGAGAGATAGAGACGTTGGGAATGGAATGGTACCGTTTGAATAGTAGTAGGATTTGAAAAAAAAGTATGGTAGGTTTTTGAAAAGAAAAGGGGTATAGAATAAAGCTAGGATTTGATTTGAAAGAAAGAGATTTGAAAAGAAAGGAAGATATTTGAAAAGAAAGAAAGAGATTTTGAAAAAATAATATAGTATAAAAATAAAAATTAGTGGTAAATAAAACCAATAATAATTTAATTGTTATTAGTATAATCTGAAACCCGGACTCCGCGCCTGCAAATTTTAATTCTGTACCAACTGCGTCAGCATTATTTATCTGAAAATAAATCTGAAATAAACAGTGTATGAAGTGATAAACAGTATTTGGCGTTTATGTAAGAATAAATTTAGCAGCGAACCAAAATATTGTATTAAAAATTCTAAAAATTGAGTATTTATAAAATCAGGATATTTATGAAATAAAAATCCAAGATTGTATAAAACTACAAATTTTTAGACAGAAGTCTGTTGACTTCTCTTTGAAAAAAAAGACGCGGGCAAATTTTGGGGTATAACAATAATGATCATAACACTTAGAAAATGATGGGATCTCATAGGTCAAAAATTCGGGTGCACCACAAAGGAAGGAAATCAAAAGAAGCAAATATAGCGAGAGGTGATTCAGATGATGAACATGTGCTATTGATGGCTTCAAAGTCTGACGAAGATGTTTGTCAGAGTGGTGGTATATGGACACTGGGTGTTCAAATCACTTGACTGGAAACAAACTATGGCTGATAGATTTTGACTTTAAAAGGAGGACAAAGATCAGATGTGCTTATGACAAGTACCTTTATACAGAAGGAATGGGAAATGTCATAGTTAGAGTGAAGAATGGGAAGATTGTTCTGATCAAAGATGTTTGATATGTTCATGGAATCAAAAGTAATATGATGAGTATGGGTCAGCTCATTGAAAAAGGTTTCTCAATTGTTATGAAGAACAACCTTTTAAAGCTGTATGATTCCAATCAGAAGTTGATTATGCAATCTGAACAGGGAAGCAACAGAAAATTCATGGTGAGTGTAGAAACAGCTAAAATAGAGTGTCTGAGTGCAGAAGGCTTAGAAGGTGATAGTAAGCTGTGGCATTAGAGGTTGGGGCATCTGAACTATAGAAGTCTGGGACATCTAAGTTCTAAGAAGATCGTACGTGGAAATCCAAAAATTGTGAAGCCTGAGAAGTCATGTGAGGTATGCATGAAAGGCAAACAACCCATATTTCCATTTGTATCAGAAGTTGCTCCAAATGCAACTTCTATGATGTGTGTGGACCATTTCCAGAACATTCACTTGGAGGAAATAGGTATTTTGTGTCTTTTGTGGATGAGTTCACAAGAATGACGTGGGTAACACTTATCAAGTTTAAGACTGAGAAGTTCACAGAATTCCAGAAGTTCATGGTGAAGGCTGAGAAGCATAGTGGTCAGAAGATAAAGATTCTCAGAACTGATGGTGGAGGTGAGTATAACTCTAAAGAATTCAAGAAGTTCTGTGATGATAATGGAATTGAGCATGAGGTTACTGCTCCTTATACCCCTCAACACAATTGTCTGGCTGAACGAAGAAACCGTACTTTGCTTGATATAACGAGAAGTATGCTAAAAGGGAAGAAGCTTCCTCACAACCTCTGGGGAGAAGCTGTTGCTACTGCAACATATGTGCTCAACAAGTGTCCAACGAAGAGGCTGAAGGAAATTGTTCCTTTAGAGAAATGAAATAAAGAGAAGCAAAGTGTTAGTCATTTGAAGGGTTTTGGTTATGTGTGTTACAAACACGTTCCAGAAGCTAGAAGGAAGAAGCTAGATGATAGGAGCAGAGTGATGTTATTGGTGGGGTACCATAGTACAGGTGTGTCATACCCCAAAATTTGACCTCTTATAATTGTCTATGTCATGTTATTTCAAATAATTGACGTAGCGCAATCGGTAAGAATTTGAGGGCAAAAGACGTACGACCGAAAGGTCCCGGGTTCGAATCTCACATCTAACCTTTATTTTATTTTCTAAATTTTTTTTCCATTTTTTATTATTTTTTTTAACTTCATTAGTTATAACTTTCTTCTTTTTTATCAGGAAGTTAAAAACATCTTTCTTCTTTAAATCTTAATTTTTATAGTCCTTTCAGTAAAATATATTCAAAAATTACAAAAAATATATATAGTTTTTAGAAGTTACTTTTTTTATTTTAAGCATTAGTTTTGTTATTAGTATTATATTAAAGATTTAGAAATATTATATCAGATAGATGTTTTTATTATTATTATTATAGTTTAATTCAATTATTATTAGTTTTATATTTTTATTTCTAATTATACTATAGTTAGTTAGCTATTCTTGTTATTTAGTATTATAATTATTAGTTATTAGAATTTTATTTTTATTACTAATTAAATCCTTTTTAACCTAATATTTTTCTTATAAATACTAATATTTTTTGTATATTAGGGACTAACAATTCTAACCCTTATCCTCACTCTCTCTCTCTCTCTCTCTCTCTCTCTCTCTCTCTCTCTCTTCTCACAAATACGAAAAATATTTTCTCCTATTTTTCCTTCTTCAGGGTTTCAATTCCGGTTGCAGCAGAGTGATAAATTTTCCAGCCTATCAGCCGAATTTTGAAACTACTGTTTTGATTTGCTGCGAATTTTTCCAGAAGTTCATAAAAAAATAAGGAACAATACTCCTTTGGGGTAGAATTCTAAAGGATTTCGACGCTCAAAATCGCAAATTCCTCTTTTTTCTATTTTATTTGATTTAATTTCTATTTTCATATTTTCAAAAAAATATAAAAAAATTTGTAGTATCGTGTTCTTATTTTATTTGATTTATAATCAGGTTTTTATATTTTTTTGATTTTATTTTAATCACTTTTCTATTTTTCCATTTGTTTTCTTAACCGTAACATTACGTTGGTTTATGAACAGGTTTTCTATGGATTGACCATGTGGATGGTACCCAATTGCTTTAAGGAAATCAGGTGTCAATTCTTCCATTGCTTCATTGCCCTTGAAAACCTTGGTAAAATCAGGTGTCAATTCTTCCTTATATTGCTTCATTGCCCTTGAAAACCTTGGTAAAATCTCCCTTTTAACCATTAACCCTAAAATATATATAATAGGTAGATGTTGTCCATTTTTATGAATTAGGCTTGTTAGCCTTGTTTTCAAAAAACATTTGTTGCCTTTTCGCTCTCCTTTCAATTTTATCCTGCTTCTATTTTCGCGCCCAATTATTCCTCTATATTGTCACTGCCCCACTTTCTTGTTTTTGCGAGGTACTACCATCGTGAGTATGAGACTGTTTAGCAGACATGCATAGCTTGTGCATGCATAAATTAATTCAACGCTTCAGAGCCTGCAGTTCTATGGTGGACCTTCAAGAGTCGACCACACCTGATCAGAGCTAAGTGCTTTTTAATTTTCTTTTTATTTTTTTTTTATTACATGAATGTTTTTTTATTCTATCTTTTCCTCCTTTTCCATTATAATTATTATTAATTATATTTTTATTTATTTTAAATTAGTTTTTTTATAGTAAATTATCATTATTTATTTTTAATCGAAAACTTGTTTTTTTTATAATTTTATCAATAACTGTTTTTAAACATAAAATTGTTTTGTTCGCCTTATACGGTTTGCCTGGCCTTTATTTATTCAATTGAGCTCATTATTTTTGCTTCGCCTTTTTGCCTAAATTATTATCATTTTAATTTTTGATCTGTCACGTTATAATTGTTAAGAACTTTCATACACTCACTTCCTATTATTTTGTTGTTAATTCTCAGATGATCAGAGTCAATGCTCGAGGCAACCTCCGACTGTCAATCTTATCAATCAAAGCTAAGTTTCCTTTTCTTTTTTTTTTTATCTTTTTATTTTTGATTAGGGCTAACCTATTTGCCAAAGGAATGGATAATGCACTCACTTCTTTTTTTGGTTTCTATTTTTCCCACCTTTTCAGGGCTTGCCAACCGCTAGAGCTCGAATGTTCGGTAACCCTGAAATTCATCTTTTTTTTTTCTTATTATTATTACTTATGTCAAACCCTATTGTACTATGAATCCGCTGGTTTCTTTTTCCCCTTCCCCATATTATTGTGTGGTTAGTAATCCTAGGGAGTGCAAGTCTGTTAATCAATATAAAATAACTAATTATAAGATAATTTCTGAATTAATCACGTGATTGTTGCACCCACGCACGCTTTTGTGGTAACCCCTCTTGTTGCCTGGTTGCGTGTTGCCTTGTTGCCTTGTGTTTTTTTTTTTGCAGAATAGCCATGTCCTTCGAATATGAGGATACCACAGCCATGTTGCCTCGATTATGCAAAGATCATGGGTCCCTAATGATGCTGCCTTCGATACACAAATATGATCTCGTCCCTTGGAAGTTGCCTACGAAAGGCTGAGGTATCCTCTGGTTGCCTACGAAAGGCTATTCTTATCCTTCCCTTAGACTATCTGCCTCTCTATGGCATGGGACAGTCTTATGGCGAATGATATTGCGACTACCCTTCAACCTCCAAATGAAAGGCTTCCTGCCCTCTTATGGCATGGATAGACCCTTTCACCCTGAAAGGCTAAAAGAACATTTTTCATCTAACCAGGTAATTGCCCCTAATTGCTTTTCCTTGCTCTTAAAACTTTTTTTCATATTCTTTCCCATAAACCTTCAAATGGCTACGCTCATTTACGAGCTAAAGTCCACTTTCATTTCTTCTACATTTCTGAAATCAAAGAGCAAAGCAATTAAGAGCCCATGGAAAACCATGGATGCAAAGGGTGCCTTACACCTTCCCTTTGCATAAATTACCCCCCGAACCCGTTTTCTTTTAAAAAGGTTTTTTATGTTCTTTTAGCCTTTCTGATTAATTTGGATAAAATAAAAGTCGGTGGCGACTCATTCTTAACCGCGACATTTCAATATAAAATTCAGTTCACCGTATTACAGAACTGGCGACTCTGCTGGGGATTTTCGATTAAAAGAGGGGTTACCTTAAAAGTTTAGGAACACTTTAAATGTTTTCTATTGTTTGCTTTGTTTGTTTTATTTTTCAGGGAATTAACTGAAGGACGAATCCTATTCCCGGATTCAAGAACACTTAAGATTAGGAGTGGCATAGTCATGGCGACCTCTTTCACAGATGTGGGAGATGAGTCAATATGAAGTTCACGCTTGAGTTAGGACTCCATAGCATATGCACACCTTTCTCAAATTAGGGGGGTCTATGTATGTGTCTACGGGTGCGCCGGAGCTCAAGGACCTTTCGTTACCCTTAACCCATCCTGGCCCTTAGGAACGTAGTGGGGGGACTACTCTTGACAAATGTTGAGAACTAGTCGCTACCCGATGCTACAATTCAGATAGGTCCTTTCTCAAAGTATCATTGCATGATGCGAATGTATCATGTCCGAGGGTGCTTTAGAAGGGTTGACAGTTCTGGATAACTTGTAGAACCCGTTGCTGAAATCTCCTTATCCATAGAAATACCCTTGGGAAGGACACCTGATCAGACTCCATGCAAGCCTTAAGCCAAAAATTGTGTGACTTGTTTATACTACTAACCTTCGTTTCCTTGCAGGTTTTGTTAAAAGGGCTTGTTTGTCCTTACTATCTCACGATGTGCCTAATGAACTGCATTCGCATAACATTCATGACATCATGACATCATAAGCATAACATGATTTAACTAACCCTTTCAAGTATATTAGGGATTTAAGGCGCACAATTTCAGGGACTCCTGTCAAGGACTGATTTCCTAATCAAGGGGCAAGAGGATTTATTTTCCTCTGGCCACACACCTTCCAATTCAAAGACGCCGTACCTATCAAGGTGCAAAAGGATTTATTTTCCTTTGGTCGTATGCCTTCCAATTCAAAGACACACCTATCAAGGGGCAAAGAGGATTTATTTTCCTCTAGCCACGTACCTTCCAATTCAGAAGTATCCCTAATCAGAGGCGATGACCCACTCGATATGGTGAGCTTGATTCAAAAAGAGGAACATTCAAAGACGAAAGTCAGAATTCTTCAGACAAAGACGCGGCCAAATCACTTTCTAAGGATGCTAACTAAATTCCTAAAGATCCTTGAAAATATTGCATTTGCATTCATAACATCACATAAAACTAACTTGTCCTTTCAGGTCGACCAACTGGTCAGACAGATACCATCAACAAATCAATCCCTATCAGATGAACATTCTGGAAGCTTGACCCCAAACTTCTGAAACATTCCAATCAGATATACATTCCGGAAGCTCGAACCCCGGACATTCTGAAAGTCCCAATCAGATGAACATTCTGGAAGCTTGACCCCCAGACTTCTGTAACATTCCAATTAGATATACATTCCGGAAGCTCGAACCCCGGAAATTCTGAAACATTCTTATCGTATACACATTTCGGAAGCTCGAACCCCAGATACTCTGAATCTCTACACCAGTTCCACAACAATGACGCAAGCCAGATGCACCTAAGCGTCAATTCACCAAAATCAATATGTCGTCGGCTCAAACATTACAACATCTGTTGAAGATCAGATTGATTACTCTGAGGGATTCTCCTAAGAATTCTAACACCTCTTGGCTATAAACTCAATGCAAAGAGCGCACCCCATTCTGACAGTCCTGGACACGACACTAATAATTGCTGGACATTGAAGAATAAGATTCAAGATGTGATCAATGACGGAGAAATCAAATTCAACCCTCCTGAAACTCCTGTGGTGATCACCGCTCCTATACAAGATTGATTGACGTCTAGACGGACGAAGTTTGGGATCATTGGATCTACTTTCATTTGTAAGTCTCTTTTCTGTTTGTTTTAACATTTGACTCATGATAGACATTATCTATTTTAATAATCATCATCAGTGCATTGCATATGTTTGTCTTGAATAAATTATTTCGCTATCACTCATTTTAAATTGCGTCTTTACTTTGCATATGTTTTGTGATACTCGACTCCTACTAAAGTTGTATTCCTTTTGAGGGAGGATGACGAAAACGATACCGCAACCTCATACAGTGATGCTTTTGAACAGACTATGCTGACGATGTACATGCATTGTTTCAATTCCTAAACAGTGGAGATATAAAGATGTTAATCCCTCGTCAACTCCTTTGAGCCTAAGAAGTAGAAGTTTCTTTCTTGTACTAATTAAAACCCTTGATCATAACCTGGGGCAGGGTAGTTCTCAGTTAATTTGGCTGTGTATTCTATCTTAAGAGAATCATTCAGTACACCTTTCAACAAAGGTTTCAATCACAAACGTTCATCCGCACACATCAAAGAAGTGTTAGAGATGTCAATCAAAAGCCAATGATGGTTCATCAATCATTAAGCAAGGGAGTCAATATCTTTCAAAAAATGAAAAAACATATAAACAAAGAAAAGCCTGCTAAGTCAAAAATCAAAAAGAAGACTTAGGCAAAAATCAAGGCATCCCGCTGACTATAAGCTCAAAATAGACAGTTCAGGCAAAAGTTAGGGATATCAAAAAGATGAAAAAAGAGAAGTCAATAAATTCCTGAACAACACAATGTTGTGACTACCAAAAGGAAGAAGTGACTGCCATCTCAAAAGTTCTCTTTGCTTGTGAACCATCATCATTATCAAAGGTGCAAATCCAAAAGTCTCTTGGAACCTGAATGCATAAGTTGAATTAACTGAGCTTAGGACTGAAGATCATCACGAAGAGGGGTGGGTACAATCAAATTTTGAGCCATAATCCTTTGTTTCTTAAACCGTGAACCAAGCCATGTTACAACCCTTGAAAGACCTAACTGAAGGATGGTTAGTTTCGAAAGCATACTGTCACCAAAAGGTATCCTTACTCCTTAAGGTTACCAAAAATGTTGAGTTGATATCACGTTTTTACAAATATCACATTGTTACAAATAGCATGTTTTTACAAATATCACGCTTTTACATCTCTTGTTTTAATGTTTTTCAAAAAACTCAAGACAAACGTATGCATTGCATCTCATGAATTCATTATTAAACATATTCTGCTACATAATTTCAAATGTTAGCAACAGAAAGAATTTGCAAAGGGTACAACTAGTGATTGAAAGTTATCTCGACAGACAATATTACTCCAAGAAGCCATGTCTCTTACGTATACAAGGGGCATGACACGTTTTGCCCAATCAATCTGGGGAAATCAAGTCAAGATTCCAAGAATCTCTCAAATGCCAAATAGTCAAAGGCATACATCCCAAGTGGGTTTCAAACGATTCCCCAATCAATATGGGGCAATCAAATCAAGATTTCAAGAATATCTCAAGGATGCCAATCAGGGGCATGCATCCAAGAAGATCTGAAGCTACTTCTCAACCAACATGGGACATTGTCTTGGGCCTATGATTACTAGGGGCATATCACCCATAGTGCACATCTCATAAAGTCCTCGCGAGGCGAATCTTTCCAAAAGTTCCTACTAGTAGGGGCAAATCTATGCAAGTCCAGTTTGACATCTTGATTAATACTCAGAGGTGTGTCCTAATCAAATCCAGGAATAGTAGTTACTATAATACTGGGGGCAATGTTCAAGGCATCCATGCCCTCCCACAATTCCGATTTCACAAGATCATATCCCCACAGAGCAATCCTCAAGAAGATATCTTCAAAAATACTCGACCAACAAAGACATATCTCCCCGATAGAGTTTACATATTCAACATGGCCGGTTCCCCGACACTTTGCTCTCCTCCAACATGGTCTATCAATATCTCTTATCCCCAGTCTGGGTACGTCAAGAAAGTGTTCATCCCCAAGCAGAAATCATAAATCCCCAGCTGTATATCTTCCAGATAAGATAAAGACATCAGGGTCCGGATCAAGATACTTCATATGATATGAATCATGATCACACATCGCATACATATTCATACATTGCATACATTACCTCATAATGAACTCATGCATAACGTACAAAGTTTCTTTTGAGGGACTCGTTGCATAACACATGCATCATGACATTATATAAATTGCTACACCTATTGCAGAATACAGGTACAGACAAATGAACGAAATATCTAACTTTCCAGGATCTAATTCAGCTACTACGAATGGTACTGACACGGTCAACGCTCGAAGATATAATTCATTCACCACAAACGGTGATGACACGATCATTCTCAAAGATCTAATTCGGTTACCACGAACGGTACTGACACGATCGTCTCTCAGAGATCTAATTCCATCAATACGAAAGGTATGGACACGATCAATTACCTCCTCGGTCTAACTCAGTTACTACGAACGGTATTGACACGACAAGAGATCTGATTCTATCATCACGAACGGTATAGACACAATCATCTTTCTAAGATCTAATTCAGTTGCTACGAATGGTACTGACACGATCAACCTTTAAGGATCTAATTCTATCATCACGAACGGTATAGACACGATCATCTTTCCAAGATCCAATTCAGGCATTACGAACGGTACTGACACGATCAACATTCGAAGATCTAATTCTATCATCACGAACGATGTAGACACGATCATCCTTCCCAAGTATAATTCAGTTACTACGAACGGTGCTGACACGATCAATCTCCAACAAACACTTTTCAACATAATAACCTCAGATTCAGCCTAACGCACGACTTTCCAGACATCTACAGATGCAATTTGGATTTAGTCTAACGCACAACTCATCCTTCAACCTAACGCACGGTTTTCCAGACATCTAAGGATGCAATTTGGATTTAGTCAAACGCACGACTCCTCCTTCGACCTAACGCACGGTTTTCCAGACATCTACGGGTGCAATTTGGATTTACTATAACGCACGACTCATCCTTCGACCTAACGCACGGTTTTCCAGACATCTACGGATGCAATTTGGATTTAGTCTAACGCACGACTAATCCTTCGACCTAACGCACGGTTTTCCAGACATCTACGGGTGCAATTTGGATTTAGTCTAACGCACGACTCATCCTTCGACCTAACGCACGGTTTTCCAGACATCTACGGATGCAAATTGGATTTGGTCTAACGCATGACTCATCCTTCGACCTAACGCACGGTTTTCCAGACATCTACGGAGGCAATTTGGATATAGTCTAACGCACGACTCATCCTTCGACCTAACGCACGGTTTTCCAGACATCTACGGGTGTAATTTGGATTTAGTCTAACGCACGACTCATCCTTCGACCTAACGCACGATTTTCCAGACATCTACGGATGCAATTTGGATTTAGTCTAACGCATGACTCATCCTTCGACCTAACGCACAGTTTTCCAGACATCTACGGATGCAATTTGGATTTAGTCTAACGCACGACTCATCCTTCGACCTAACGCGCGGTTTTCCAGACATCTACGGGTGCAATTTGGATTTAGTCTAACGCACGACTCATCCTTCGACCTAACGCACGGATTCCAGACATCTACGGATGCAAATTGGATTTAGTCTAACGCATGACTCATCCTTCGACCTAACGCACGGTTTTCCAGACATCTACGGATGCAAATTGGATTTAGTCTAACGCAAGACTCATCCTTCGACCTAACGCACGGTTTTCCAGACATCTACGGATGCAAATTGGATCTGATCTGACTTACGACACATCCTTCAGCCTAACACACGGTTTTCCAGACATTTGCTGATGCAAACTAGACCCAGTCTAACGTACGACTCAACCTAAGTCTATCTCTCAAAAACAGTCTGACGTACGACATATTTTGACTCTCAAGTATATCAAGTTGGATGGCATCTTCAAGCTCATCTCAATCATACATCTTCTCCAAACACCTGGATGGCATCTTCAAGCCCATCTTCGACAAAAGTCCCTACTTCAACTAGGGCAAATTTCTTGGTATTCTAGTGTTCTATCATCTTCCACCTTCAGATACCGACTGACACACAGGCCAATCTACATCCTCCAGTGTAAGAAGATTGAACAGGGGCAGCTGTCATACCCCAAAATTTGCCCTCTTATAATTGTTTATGTCATGTTATTTCAAATAATTGACGTAGCGCAATCGGTAAGAATTTGAGGGCAAAAGACGTACGGCCGAAAGGTCCCGGGTTCAAATCTCACATCTAACCTTTATTTTATTTTCTAACTTTTTTTCCATTTTTTATTATTTTTTTAACTTCATTAGTTATAACTTTCTTCTTTTTTTATCAGGAAGTTTAAAACATCTTTCTTCTTTAAATCTTAATTTTTATAGTCCTTTCAGTAAAATATATTCAAAAATTACAAAAATTATATATAGTTTTTAGAAGTTACTTTTTTTATTTTAAGCATTAGTTTTGTTATTAGTATTATATTAAAGATTTAGAAATATTATATCAGATAGATGTTTTTATTATTATTATTATAGTTTAATTCAGTTATTATTAGTTTTATATTTTTATTTCTAATTATACTATAGTTAGTTAGCTATTCTTATTATTTAGTATTATAATTAATAGTTATTAGAATTTTATTTTCATTACTAATTAAATCCTTTTTAGAGTCCAAGCCCATTGTTTTTTAACCTAATATTTTTCTTATAAATACTAATATTTTTTGTACATTAGGGACTACCAATTCTAACCCTTATTCTCACTCTCTCTCTCTCTCTCTCTCTCTCTCTCTCTCTCTCTCTCTCTCTCTCTCTCTCTCTCAATTCTCACAAATACAAAAAATATTTTCTCCTATTTTTCCTTCTTCAGGGTTTCAATTCCTGTTGCAGCAGAGTGATAAATTTTCCAGACTATCTGCCGAATTCTGAAACTACTGTTTCGATTTGCTCCGAATTTTTTCCAGAAGTTCATAAAAAAATCAAGGAACAATCGCAAATCGCAAATTCCTCTTTTTTCTATTTTATTTGATTTAATTTCTATTTTCATATTTTCAAAAAAATCTAAAAAAATTTGTAGTTTCGTGTTCTTATTTTATTTGATGTATAATCAGGTTTTTATATTTTTTTGATTTTATTTTAATCACTTTTCTAATTTTCCATTTGTTTTCTTAACCGTAACATTACGTTGGTTTATGAACAGGTATTCTATGGATTGACCAAGTGGATGGTACCCAATTGCTATAAGGAAATCAGGTGTCAATTCTTCCATTGCTTCATTGCCCTTGAAAACCTTGGTAAAATCAGGTGTCAATTCTTCCTTACATTGCTTCATTGCCCTTGAAAACCTTGGTAAAATCTCCCTTTTAACCATTAACCCTAAAATATATATATATATATAATAGGTAGATGTTGTCCATTTTCATGAATTAGGGATAGGATTTTACCACATTCTTTATTTTTAGGCTAATAATTATTTTTAGGCTAATTAATTTATTTTTAGGTTAATAACTATTTTTAGGCTAGTTAATTTATTTTTAGGCTAATTAATTTATTTTTAGACTAATAATTATTTTTAGGTTAATAATTTATTTTTAGGCTAATTAATTTAATTTTATATTTGTTAGCCTTGTTTTCAAAAAACATTTGTTGCCTTTTCGCTCTCCTTTCAATTTTATCCTGCTTTTATTTTCGCGCCCAATTCTTCCTCTATATTGTCACTGCCCCACTTTCTTGTTTTTGCGAGGTACTACCATCGTGAGTATGAGACTGTTTAGCAGACATGCATAGCTTGTGCATGCATGAATTAATTCAATGCTTTAGAGCCTGCAGTTCTATGTTGGACCTTCAAGAGTCGACCACACCTGATCAGAGCTAAGTGCTTTTTAATTATCTTTTTATTACATGAATGTTTTTTTATTCTATCTTTTCCTCCTTTTCCATTATAATTATTATTAATTATATTCTTATTTATTTTAAATTAGTTTTTTTATAGTAAATTATCATTATTTATTTTTAATCGAAAACTTGTTTTTTTTATAATTTTATCAATAATTGTTTTTAAACATAAAATTGTTTTGTTCGCCTTATACGGTTTGCCTGGCCTTTATTTATTCAATTGAGCTCGTTATTTTTGCTTCGCCTTTTTGCCTAAATTATTATCATTTTAATTTTTGATCTGTCACGTTATAATTGTTAAGAACTTTCATACACCCACTTCCTATTATTTTGCTGTTAATTCTCAGATGATCAGAGTCAATGCTCGAGGCAACCTCCGACTGTCAATCTTATCAATCAAAGCTAAGTTTCCATTTTTTTTTCTTTTATCTTTTTATTTTTAATTAGGGCTAACCTATTTGCCAAAGGAATTGATAATGCACTCACTTCTTTTTTTTGGTTTCTATTTTTCCCACCTTTTCAGGGTTTGCCAACCGCCAGAGCTCGAATGTTCGGTAACCCTGAAATTCATCTTTTTCTTTCTTATTATTATTACTTAAGCCAAACCCTATTGTACTATGAATCCGCTGGTTTCTTTTTCCCCTTCCCCATATTATTGTGTGGTTAGTAATCCTAGGGAGTGCAAGTCTGTTAATCAATATAGAATAACTAATTATAAAATAATTTTTGAATTAATCACGTGATTGTTGCACCCACGCACGCTTTTGTGGTAACCCCTCTTGTTGCCTGGCTGCCTGTTGCCTTGGTTTTTTTTTGTTGTAGAATAGCCATGTCCCTCGAATATGAGGATACGTCAGCCATGTTGCCTCGATTATGGAAAGATCATGGGTCCCTAATGATGTTGCCTTCGATACACAAATATGATCTCGTCCCTCGGAAGTTGCCTACGAAAGGATGAGGTATCCTCAGGTTGCCTACGAAAGGCTATTCTGATCCTTCCCTTAGACTACATGCCTCTTTATGGCGTGGGACAGTCTTATGGCGAATGATATTGCGACGACCCTTCAACCTCCAAATGAAAGGCTTCCTGCCCTCTTATGGCATGGATAGACCCTTTCACCCAGAAAGGCTAAAAGAACATTTTTCATCTAACCAGGTAATTGCCCCTAATTGCCTTGCCTTGCTCTAAAAACTTTTTTTCATATTCTTTCTCATAAACCTTCAAATGGCTACGCTCATTTACGAGCTAAAGTCCACTTTCTTTTCTTCTACATTTCTGAAATCAAAGATCAAAGCAATTAAGAGCCCATGGAAAACCATGGATGCAAAGGGTGCCTTACACCTTCCCTTTGCATAAATTACCCCCCGAACCCGTTTTCTTTTAAAAAGGTTTTTTTCTGTTCTTTTGGCCTTTCTGATTAATTTGGATAAACTAAAAGTCGGTGGCGACTCATGCTTAACCGCAACATTTCGATATAAAAGTCAGTTCACCGTATTACAAGTTGCATACAAGCTCTATTGTCCAGAGACTAACAAAGTTGAAGTCAGCATAGACGTCATTCTGAAAGAATCAGAAGTTTAGGATTGGAGAGAGTCTCAACCAACTTCTGATGTGGAGATAACTTTTGAAGAAGAGTTACAGTCAGAAGATGAAGAATCTTCTAAAGATGGCACAGATGGTGAATCTGATTCTGATCCAGATTTTGATGATGATCCAGAGTCTGATGATTGTCATGATTCTAGAAGGGAAAACTCTCAAGACATAGAGTCTGGAGGACAAGCTTCTGGAGATGATCATGAAGGTGGTGACTCTGGAGTAGGTGACTCTGAAGTAGCTCAAAGGCCACAAAGAGTCAGAACCATACCTAGAAGGTTTGCAGATTTTGACATGTTGAAAGACACAGAAGTTGACTCAGCGGGAGATGTCATTCAGTGTGCCATGTTAGTAGATTCTCAACTAGTGGGTATTGAAGAAGCGCTCAAGAAGAAAGTCTGGCTGAATGCCATGAAAGAAGAACTTGAGGCTATAGAAAGAAACAAGACTTGGAAGCTGACAAAACTTCCAAAGAAGAAGAAAGCCATCAGCTTCAGATGGGTTCTCAAGGTAAAGCTGAAGCCAGATAGATCCGTTGGTAAGCACAAAGCAAGGCTAGTGGCCAAAGGTTTTCTTCAAAAACCTGGACTAGATTACTTTAAGGTGTTTGCACCTGTAACTAGACATGGAACAATCAGACTGGTGATTACGTTAGCTGCAAACATAGGTTGGTCCTTGATGCATCTTGATGTAAAGTCTGCATTTCTGAACGGTCCATTACAAGAGGCGGTATATGTGTCACAACCCCCTGACTTTGTGAAAAAGAATAAGGAAGGGATGGTGTACAAATTACACAAAGCTCTGTATGGATTGAAGCGAGCACCTAGAGCTTGCAATTTGAAAATTGATTCATTTTTCAAGAAGCAAGGGTTTCAGAAGTGTGAGATGGAATATGGAGTCTATGTGCAACATTCTGGAAAATGTCTATGCCCAGAAGATCTGATGAAGTTCAAGAAGCTGCTGAGGAATGAGTTTGAGATTACAGACCTTGGGAAAATGTCATATTTTCTAGGGATGGGGATTTTGTACTCAGAAGATGGTATCATCCTGCATCAACTGAAGTATAAATTAGAACTTTTGAAGAAGTTCAAGCTGGAGAGTTGCAAAGCTGCTGTTACACCGTCAGAAAAGAATCGGAAGTTGGACTCTGACTCTGAAGGTGAAGATGTTGATGCTACGATCTTCAAACAACTGGTATGTTCTCTAAGGTATTTGTGTAATACCAGGCCTGATATATGCTTTGCAGTTGGATTGGTTAGTAGGTTCATGAGTAAACCTAAGTGGTCCCATTACCAAGCTGCTGTCAGAATCTTGAGATATGTCAAGGGAACTCTGAAGTGTGGCATATTGTTTCCTTCTAGGAGAAAGGAAGAATCAGAGTTATTGAGTTACTCTTACTCTGATTGGTGTGGAGACAGAGTTGATAGAAGGAGTACCTCTGGATATTTGTTTATATTTTTGGGAGGTCCTATTTCTTGGAGTTCCAAGAAGCAAGCTGTTGTAGCTCTATCAACCTACAAAGCTGAGTACATTGCAGGCGCTGTAGCTGCATGTCAAGCTGGGTGGCTTCTGAATTTATTAGAAGATCTGAAGATTAAAGTGAAGAAGCCTCTAAAGCTGATGATTAATAACAAGTCTACAATCAATCTTGCCAAGACGCTTGTGTTACGCGGAAGAAGCAAGCATATTGAGACTAAGTATCATTTCTTGAGAAGCCAAGTCCAGAATGGAACATTAGAGGTTATGCATTGTAGCACCAGAAGCAGCTGGCAGATGTTCTGACAAAGGCAATCAAGACGGAACAATTTCTGCTCCTAAGGGATGGAATTGGCGTTGTCAGCTTTGATTGAAGAATATGAACTAAGGGATGGTACTGAAGAGTAATTCAATATTCAGAAGATATTCATCAGAAGTTCTGAGTACCAGAGTATCAGAAGTTTTGATGTGGGCTGATCTTCTGAAGGTTACTCAGAAGATAGTATTGACCAGAAGATGTTACCTTCTGGGTCCAGATAGCGTAGTTGTTTAGTTATAGGGTACTTTAGTAATTGTTAGTTTTGTACTATGTGTACCTTTAGACTTGTTCACTAAGTTTACTCTTTTAGGGCTTATGTGGCGAGATTTTCTTTTTGTATAAATAGCCTTATAGTAGCTATCATTTTAACAACATAAGTAGTAGAATACACAACATTTATTCTCTCATTACTCTTTGCGCCTTTATTCCTTTTGTTCATTCTCTTTGTTATCATCTTTCATTCTTGTGCACCAACAGAATGAAAAAAGAAATTAGTGTTAAGGCAGCCACGTGCCTTATTATGGAAATAGTAGAATGATTTTTCTTATATTATAGATATGTAAGTCTATACATGATAAAAATATTTTAAATATACATGTTGGTTTATTTAAATAAAAATGAATAATATTTTTTATTATTAAATATTATATTTTATTCTATTAATATGAATGACGTATTAAAAAAAATGTTTATATATAGTGAAAAGATGTGATATTTCAAGTTTGAAAATATAAATTTAAAGAATCAAACCTCATTGAAGACAGTTAAAAAATAGTCATTAATTATACTTTAACTCATAATAATTGTTTTACTTTAATTTTTTAATTAAATACAATATATTTACTAGAATATTTTTAATTACATTAAATATTATTTTATGAACTAAAATTTATATTAATTTAATAAAATACTATTTTATTATTAAGTTGTCTTTCAAATATATTAATATTTTTAATATATTATATATTTTAATTTAGCATTTTTTTCTTAAAATAAAGTTTTTTATTTTTGTTATTATGCCATTATTTTTTGAGTTAATTTAAAAGTAATGGCATAGTAACACTCCATTCATTCTACTAATTCTCTCTTTTATAATACATATTTTTGATTTTTTAGTTTATAGCTTATAACTTATAATTTCATATGATAATTTAGACATGTTTAGTAACAATTTTTTCATCACGAACTTATAGCTTATTTTACTAGCATATGATTTATTTTTCAGACGTTATTTTAAATAGTGTTTTAGTCTATAGTTTATCATTTTTTCTTCCGCTTTTATCTTTATTATTTTAATAAAAAAAATAGGATAATATTAAAATAAAATAAAAAGATAATAATAATGAAAAAAAACTATTCAAAGTCAGTGAAATATTTTTATAAAATAATAATAAATAATTAGCTTTCGAATCTTTTTATTCTTTCCACTTTAAATCAACTACACATATGTATGTTCTTATTAGCTCATTTTGTTTCAAACAGAGTCGCCACCGCGCTTTATTGTTTCCAAAAAGGAATGGGAGAAAGAGCGAATAAAACCCACAAAAGTTTTTAAAATCAGAACTAATAAACTTATCAGAGATTTGGGTAAGGGGGGTTGTTATATAAAAGGGAAGATTTTAAGCACCCCTAATATCCATGGTAATCAGTGGGAACCTCTTTGAAAATGTTATTGTTTTTGTTTACATCTTTTGAAAAAAAATATGTGAATTTTTCGACAAAGAGTGTGGGGATGGGAAAAGAAGTTTTTAAAAGTGAGTTCGATAAGACATTGCATCTTAGGCCTACATACCCCTTTCAAAGAAAAGGGAACTAAGAGCTTTTGTAGTTCCTCTTAAAAGAAATATAAAAGGGCCAAATTGGCCAAAATATTTTTGGGTGTTGAGTTTTAGCATTACAAGGTCAATGGACTAAGAGTAGTTTCACCGGGAATAATTCTTCTCTCAGTGCCAAGGTTTAAAAAAGGGGTTTGGTTAAGCTTTAACAATACAAAACCATTTAAAAAAACAAGTGCAAAGCTTTAACAATACTAAGTACAAATATAAAAGAGATTGGAGAAGAGATTGAGTACCTTGACAATTTTAGTCAATACCATTCCCATTCCTTTGGATTTTTCAACAACAACTTAAGCATTCAATACCTTGGAAATCATTTCATGCATGAATGAAGATGATGAATGATAGATGGATAAATATCTCATGCAACATGGTTAGTACACAATGTATATGTACAATGGATAAAGTACAAATGTACAAAGATAAAAATCAACAAGTATATGTACATAAACAAAGACAATGATCAAAGATACAAGTTATATCGACATGGAAAAGCTAATCATTTACTAAGCATAAAACAATTTGAATCAAACGTCTTCGTGGTATTAATCTTCACTTAAGCATGGTATAAATCCCAAGGAAACTAAAGTCATACTCAAGTAAGCAAGTTAATTATGGTATCATGGCATAAAGAGTTTCTCAAGAAATTAGACCAAACAAACTTTCAACAAGACCTAAATGATTTAAACAACAAACATATTTTTGGTTTTTTATTTAATGTATGAGATAAAATAAAGTTAAGACTTGATTAAATAAATTAAAGTGTAAGAGTCAAGGAAGCTAAATGATAAATAATAAAATAAAGTAACCCAAAAGGAAAATGAAAAGAAAATAAGAAATATAAAGAAAATAAGAGTTCAAGTGTGCAAAAGACAAATGATGTAAAAATAAAATCCAATGGAATGTAAAGAGCATAAAGTAAAGAGCATGATATAAAGTGCAAAAATATAAATTGCGGAAACATAAATTGTGTTAAAAGTAAAAGTTAGTACAAAATAAGGTAAGTGTAAACATGGGTGGATCAAGACCTAAGTCAAGGTAGCTTATGAGATTATTACATCAATCAAACATTTCTTAAGGCCTTAGGACAAATTTATCACCATCCCAAAGTACTCAAAGTAATCTCATGATCACCTTAAAGTATTTTTGAAATGATGAAAGTTTATCAAGTCTTAACCCATACCTAATTGAACAAGATGAATCATCAAAGTCCAATTGATCCAAAAAAAAAAAAAGAAGAAGATGGAGATGGACGTTCAAGAACACTTTTCAACTCTTGATTTAAAAATACAATAGAATTAAATAAAGAATAAGAATAAGAGTCCACGTATTTAATAACTTGAAATAAAATAACCAAGAGAAAAAATGAAGATTTTTGGCTTAGTTTGCCTAAAAATTGCTTGGAACTCAAAAATCAAAAGTTTATAAAAAAATGGAATTTTGAAGCTTTCAAGTGAGGGAGTGAGTTGAGAGATTTTTTTGTGTGTCCTTGAAACAAGAGGCAAGGGCCTCTATTTATAGGGAAATTTTATGATTTATGGGGTGAAAAATATAATAAAAAAATGTACCAAATTCAAATGGTGTTAGGATGCTTTTTGTGAAGAGAAGTGGAAGTTATGGTTCCCATGAACTTTGACAAGCTTTATTCATGAACAATAGGGTGGCTCCTATACTATTAGATGGTTTCTTGTTGGTTTTGTGACGTTTCAAAGTTAGAAGCAACAAAGAATGGGCTCAATGCATTCAATTTTGTGATTAAAGTGGCTTTTCTAAAATGACAATTGTGTCTTTAGTGTAAAAATAAAATGATTTAATGGACAAACACTTAACCACTTGGATAACGCTTCAATTAATGGTGTAAATATTAAATTATGGAGATATTTAGAAGCAATATAGGCTACAAAAAAGATTTGTAGAGAAATGGTTTGAGTTTTGCAACTTAGTTGATCATGGAAAAAACAACTTCATGGTGCCATCTTCATAAACTCATATCTCCTAGCTCACAAATGTTATGGAGGAGTTCTTGTACTTTTTGGAAAGTCCTAAACATCCTCTACAAATTTGATATTTAGTGTTTTCTCAAATTCTCAAAGGAGCTTGATATTGAATGGCCTCAAAGTTGGGCATAAAACATGCATTTCTTCTATAATAACAAATACAACTAATAATAAAAAAAAGTTAGTATAAATGATGAAAATAATACAAACTAAAAGAATAAAATAAAATCAAGAAGAAAATATTTTAATTTTATTTTTTTCCTGAATAACAAACCGGACCTTAAATAACAAAAAATGATAAAAATACGGACTCCTAATTAATCGAAAAAAAATTGAATATATTAAAAGAAACTACATGAAACAAAGATTAATAAAAAAGACCAAAATCGAATATAAAATACCCGGTTAAATAGACGCTGACGATAAAAAGCGACTACGAACTGCACCGAAAAAATAAATCGAGCACACAAGCATGATCTACGTGAAATATAGATTCACAAAGCAGACAATTATAGGTCAAAACTCGAAATATTTTTCTTTCTAATTTTTGCACAGTGTTGAATCGTTTTTTACCCGTCTACCTGTCGAACCAATTAATTTTGAAGACAGTAAAATAATTCAAAAAGACGCTTAGGGTCCGTTTGGTTCAACGGAGGGGAGGGGAGGGGAGGGAATTTAATAGAGGGGAGGGGAATGGAGGGGAGGGGAGGGGAGGGAATTCAATTAAATATATGTTTGGTTCAAAGAAGGGAGGGGAGGGGAGGGGAGGGATTTTTAACAACATATATGTTTGGTTCACAAGGGGAGGGGAGGGATTTTAAAATTAAATTACCTTTTTAACCTTACAAATATTTTCATTTGTACTTGGTAAAATTAATTCTAAATAAAAATAATTATAGAGTCAGAGGCACCAAATAAAAACTTGTTCATATTATAAACCACACAAATTTAAACAAAATATCCAAAAACATATTAAGTTGTAAACAAAATATTCAGAAACATTAAATTGTAAAGAAAATATTCATAAAAGTCATAAAACTATTATAAAGTGATCAATCAGATGAGCCAAAGACCATTTGCATTATCACTGCTTTGCGGGCTTCAGATGGACACTGGAGAATCATCCTAAGTTTGCCAGCATCTTTCATGACAGTGCAATATATTTGCGGCAATGACTTTGCATCACATCCACACTCCTTTATTAAATTCCATGTTTCTTCCCCTGAAATTGGAGGCAATTCATATTTCTGACGCTCTCTTATTATTTCATTTCCTTCTCGTATTGCAGCATTTCCTTCGGTTAGTGCATTTGCAACCAAGACAATTGATTCTTGGAGTTCAGTAATATCGTTGTTTGTATCTTTGTTTTTTACCACTTTCATTTTCTTCCTTTTACTCCCACTTAAAGGATCTGGTGATTGTGTTTCAGGTACAGAAAAATCGTAACCAACATCAAAGCTTTCCAAATTCACCTCATTTCGAGCAACATGGTCATCAATATCTTGAATAGTTTCGACAAAGTCTTCATTGGTGACCGATGACTTTTGTTTTCTTGTCTCTATTAAAGTTCCAGATTCCTCTCCATCCGCTCGGTTAGGTCCATAAAGTATCACCATCTTCTCATAATTTGGAAGTGGTACATTTCTCCAATTTGATGCTTTTGGTTTTGACTGAAAAAGTATGATAAATAAAAGATATAAGATTAATGAAAGTTATACAATTATTGATTAATAAAAGTTATACAATTATTGATTAACAAAAGTTCATACAAAAGTTACCTCAATTAGAGCATCCCAAACTTCTGACTCGGCATCCCATAATTGTGTAGTTGAATTCCAAGAAAATCCGCTCATACCGCCTTTAAAAATGTCATAATATTCAGTAAAGTTTTTTTTCAAAGTTTTCCAACGGTTTTTTATCTTCAGCTTGTCAATTTTGTTCCCAAATAATGCACGGAGTTCAGCTGCAATGTTTTCATATGCTGATGTAGTGAATGTACCGTTGACTTTGTTCCCCTTTTCATATTCATGCATAAAAGCATCAACAAGAGCATCATCCATGGCTCTATTCCAAGTTAAAGTTCCAGAATTACCATCATTAATTGGTAATTGCTTATTCGAAGCCATAAACTATGAAAATGAACAATTATAACACAACAAAGTTAATAAATATAATTAACAAAAAGTTCCAATAACATAATAAACATCATAATAAATTTGGTACCAGTTCATCAAGGAACAACAAACATAAAAATAATATTATAAAATATAAGTCAGACTCTCTAAGCTAAACTACTATTTTGATAATTTAACCACATCTGATGTGCTACACTATCTTTTATAACCCCGCCCATAGCAAGCTCATCTCTGTCACTTCTTGAACCTTGATGATTGTCATGCGATACATTTTGATTTGCAAGTTCAGCATCTACTTCTGCTATAAGGTCTTCATCCGGGTCTACACTCATCAGATAATTGTGAAGAATGCAACATGCAAAAATGATTAATTTTTGAGCTTTGACTCCATAATTTGGCTCTGTTGAATTAGGTAAAATCTCAAATCTTTTTTTCAATACACCAAAGGCTCTTTCAATTGCATTGCGTAAAGACGAATGTCGAAGATTAAACAACTCTTTAGAATTTTGGGGTGGATTTCTAGCGGAATATTCTTTCAGGTGATACCGAACTCCTCTATAAGGCGTAATTAAGCCACTTGTCAACATGAATCCAGCATCGACAAGATAATATTTTCCTATAGTAAAGGTAAATAATAAATGTGACAGTTTAAAATATAATATAAACAACTATAAGTCTAGCTTATTCTTGTATTACCTTGAGGAATTTTAAGTTTATCTTCACGTGTTAATGCATTCTTTATTATTCTAGAGTCAGAGGCAGACCCTTCCCATCCCGCGAGCACATAAGTAAACTTTAAATCAAAAGTACATGCTGCTAAAACATTTTTTGTCGGATAGTCTTTCCTACCGCGATATCTAGGGGCATCTTTTGCAGATACTTTGACACGTATATGTGTTCCATCAATTGCACCAACACAATCCTAATACTATATAATTTTTTTATCAATAAAATCTATGAATACTAGAAATTTTAGTATTTTTATGTAGGGAATATAATTTATTAATAATAAATTTTACCTTAAAATACGGGTAGAATCTATAACTACTAGAAATTTCATGAGGGACCGTTGAGCCATCGGGTTGGACAAGAAATTTGTCTTCTAATTCAAGAATAGCTCTCAAAACTTGATGAAGATGACGACTAATAGTCTCGCCAGAACGACGAAACCAAAAGTTGACTTCACGATTTTTTGCATTATGTGTTAATATGTAAATTGATTTTGCAACTTGCTCTTCCACACTTGACCATCGAGTAGCTTTTAACCCCCCTTCTCTTTGTAAGATATCACATAAGGTCATAAAAGTTTGGGGACCCATTCTTAATATATTTCTACTAGTTTCACTGTTACTAATTCGGTACATAATTTCTTCACGTACCCTTTCTCTCTCAGAGCTCATACTATAACACAATTTTCTTTTACGAGATAATCGAACATAATAGTAAACAACAGCACACATTAGTTGAACTATAACTCTTCGACGCAAATCAAACCATTTGTTAATACGAATTCTCTGATCTTGATGATCCATCTAACTCAATAAAATAATTTCTATAATAAAGAATAGATAAAATAATATTAGAATGTTAAAAAAAAATATATTGAAAAAAAAACTATTTATTATATTAATATTAGAAAGTTAAAAACAATTCATATATATATAATTTGTTACTGTTTATTTTATTAATATATAAATTTCTTTTCATTATAGAAAACGTGGATAACACTTTCTTTGCTACTGTTTTTCTTTGCTAATGTTTTTTATATATAGCAAACTTGTATATCAATTTCTTTGTTACTGTTTTTTATATATATAGCAAACGTGTATACCTTTCTATGCTTTGGATTTCGCTACTTTCGATGCCTTTTACCATAGGTTATGCTTTCTGTACTTTTGATACACCTTACAGAGGTGTCTTCGTTACTTTGCTACTATTTTTTTATACCGTACTGTTCTTATAATTAAAATAGGTTGAATCCTATTTTATTCGCCGTAAAATTATAGATTTGATATACAAATTTGAATAGCATATTGGTAAAAATATAAAATCAAAAAGAACAATTCAATGAAAGAAAAAAATCACCTGAGAAAAACAAGGTATAGATAGCAGCCACAAAATAGAAGACAAATGCAACGTGAAACAAAAACCTAATATTTAATAATTTAGTAAGGACAATCTTGGAATTAAAAAAATATTTGAGGATAAATTAGGGAACATAATAAAATTTTAATAAATAAATCTTCCCTCCCCTCCAAATCCCTCCAATTTGGGGGGGGGAGCAAAAAGTGAGTTTAGGAGGGATTTTGCTCCCCTCCCCTCCCCTCCCCTCCCCTCATAAAAAGTGAACCAAACAAATATAGTTACAAATATCCCCTCCCCTCCCCTCCCCTCCCCTCCATCTACCTCCAACCAAACAGACCCTTAAGCCGCTAAAAATGCATGAAATGCAATGAAAATGCAATTTTCGGTTATTTTTTACTATAAAAAGATGCAATGGTAAAATTTGTAAATGTAATGGGATCTTAGGGTCAAAAATTGGGGTATGACAGCTGCCCCTATTTAATTATCTCGAGCCTTATAACATGAAAGACTTTAGTCCTCATGGTAATAATGGCGAAAAGTAATTAAATACAGAAAGACCCAAATTTTTGTCCTCCTTACGCAACTGAATGCAATGCATGGACTATTTCTTTTTAGAAGTATATAATATGAGAGACTCTGAACTCTGTGGGGAATATGACATCCAATTACTAGCTTTGAGTGAAATGAAAAGGAATAACGACATCCAAGAATGGCATAGAAGGAAGTGAGAAATGACATCCAGGTTGGCACTGGAGAGAAGGAATCACGATATCCAAGAATAACATTGAATAAAGTGAGGATCACAATATCCAAGAATGGCATTGAATGAAAGGAGAAATGACATCCAGGATTGGCACTAGAGAAAAGGAATCACGAAATCTAAGAATAGCTTTGAATAAAGTGAGGATCACAACATCCAAGAATGGCATTGAATGAAGTGAGAAATGAAATCCAGGAGTGGCACTGGAGAAAAGGAATCATGATATCCAAGAATAGCTTTGAATAAAGTGAGGATCACAACATCCAAGAATGGCATTGAATGAATTGAGAAATGACATCCACGAGTGGCACTGGTGAAAAGGAATCACGATATCTAAGAATAGCATTGAATAAAGTGAGGATCACAACATCCAAGAATGGCATTGAATTAAGTGAGAAATGACATCCAGGAATGGCACTAGATAAATAATGAAAATACAGACAGACATTTGTTTTGGTAGGTTCCAAAAAAGTTGGACTTAGATCTCAAGGTAAGATACTGATAGCAACAGGACTTTGGAAGAATATAAATGAGCACGAAATTTATTTCTATGCATGATACTGAATTTTTCTATACAAGATGAATGATTAATGCAATGCAATTTTTTTGTGACAACTGAGGTAGACTCTTTTGAAGATTGAAACATTGATTCCTCAACACGGGGGACTTTGTCAACTCTACTATGGAAGATGCTTGAACATATCTCCGTCATACTAGTAACTGTATCAAATTGATAATCTTCTAAGAACCAATAAACCATGCTTGGGGATTACTGAAGAAGATTTCCCCTAATTGATTGATTGTTATAAGCTAACTGATCATGGCTTCCGTTTGACTGTTGATGGGGATAAGCTGATCATGGCTTCAGTTCTTGAAATGATTGCGGGAAAGCTTGCCCCAGTATGAAAAATCTTTGAAATAAAAAATCATTATACAATAGATGAATAAAAAGACCTTAAATCAATGTGCCCCTTGATATGTTCACTAATCAAGTTTCTCGGCTGTGTTAAATTTCCTTGAAAATGAGTGCTTACTCGCAAATAAAATGTTCATTTCAAAAGTGGTCATTTTAATGCAATGCTCAAGTAAATTTTGAAATAAAAAATCATTATACAATAGATGAATCACTGATCAAACCACAATGGTTTATATATTCAAAGTGAAAGAAGAAGCACAAACATGATATCAAAACAAGTGATCGACAAATCTCCTGGGAGTCAGTTTATGCAACCATACTGTAGTATGCTTTCAAAATAAACGTTGCTTCAATTAGGTATTTTAAGGGTTGTACTGTGGCTCGGTTCAAGGTTTCAGAAACAAATGATATAAGGCTGAAATGTTTATAGTGACCAACCCCCTTCTTCGTGATGATCTCCATTCCTACGCTCAGTTAATTCAACTTATGCATTTAGGTTCGAAGAGATTTTTGGAATTGTACTTGTGATAGTTATGATGGCTCTCAAGCTAAGAGAATTTTGAGATGGTGGTCACTTCTTCATTTTGCTGGTAACAACATTTTGCTGTTTGTCAGGAATTTATTGACTTCTCTTTTGATTTTTCTTTTGATATCCCTAAATTTTTCCTGAACTGTTTCTTTTGATCTTACAGTCAGCGGAATGCCCCAATTTTGCCTAAGTCTCCTTCATAGGTTTTGACTTACCGAGTGTTTTCTTTGATTATCCCTTTTATATTTCTTGGGAAGACAATGACTGCCTTGCTTAATGATTACGATGAATCATCATTGGCTTTTGATTGACATCTCTAACATTTCTTTGATGTTTGAGGAGGAAAGCTTATGATTGAAACCCTTATTGAAAGGTATAATGAATGATTCTCTTATAATTGAATGCATAACCAAATTAACTGAGAACTACCCTGCCCAAGGTTAAAATTACGGGTTTTTTCGTATAGAAAGAAACTCCAACGGCTAGGCTCAAAGGGGTGAACAAGGGATTAACTTCCTTATTTCTCCAGTATTTGGTGATTTGAAACAATGCATGTACATCATCAACAATGTTTTATTTGAAAGCATACCGTTCAACAATTTGGGTATTTTGTTTTCATCATTCTCCCTCTAATATTTGCATAAGTAAAAGTTTGATAAAGAAAGTGAGAAGATATTTATTTGAAAACAGTAAGTAAAATTGAATCAAAACATGCAATGCTCATATCATTAAAATTATTACTCAGAAACAAACAAAGTTCAATGCAGTACGCAATACAAAACTAGGAAATAACAAACAGAAAGAAACAAGGCCTAGTGACTAATCAGCAAAAAGGTGGAGTTATCCTGTTTGAAACACTGGCTTTAGGAAAGGTTACTCTGGATTGCTTTCTCTTTAGTCAATCTGTTCTGGAAAAGGATTAGTTTTTACATTGGGACCAACATCCTTGAAATTTAACATATTTTCCCTCATCAACCCTTGTACTCTAGCCTTCAATGCATAACAGTTTTCCAAATCATGACCAGCACCACCTTGATGAAATTCACGATGAAGATCAGACCTGAAACCGGGTGGAATAGGGTTTGGAGGAGTAAAAGCTCTGGTTGTGATTAGACCTTAATGAACTAACCTAGTATAGAGCTCAGTGTAAGTCATGGGGATAGGATCATATGTGATCCTATTGCGGTTTTGGTTTTGTCCAACAGCCTGATGTTGAGGAACTTGCACTGGTTGAGGATTAACAGCAACTGGAGCAACAAAAGCTACAAATGGTTGATCATAGCATTGGGTCTTTTGACGAGGCATTCTTCTTTCATTCGAGAGAACATTGGTTTCTTCCTTCCTTCTTTGAAAGTTCCCAAAGGATTTCTTTGTACCATTAGCAGATTCACTAACAGTGGACACTTTGCCCTTCTTAATCCCTTCTTCTAACCTTTGGCCAATAGTCAC
Organism: Vicia villosa; assembly: GCF_029867415.1. NCBI lineage: Eukaryota > Viridiplantae > Streptophyta > Magnoliopsida > Fabales > Fabaceae > Vicia > Vicia villosa. The sequence continues at coordinate 76,986 of NW_026705464.1, forward strand.
CAAATCTATGAAGCTTGAAGATAAATTGCCATTTATTTTCTCCCAAAAAAAGGTGAGAAAGTGTCCATAAAAATGCTTGTAAGTTCCTTCTCAGCCAGATTTGGTTCAACTTAAGAGGCTAGCTCTCTCCAACATTGAGAGTACTCCTTGAAGGATTCTTTCTCCTCTTGAGACATGTTTTGTAGTTGACGACGGTCAGGGGCCATGTCGAGGTTGTATTTTATTGCTTCATGAAGGCGTAAGCCAGATCTTGGAAGCACTGGATATGGTTCATTTCAAGTCCCATATACCACTTGAGTGAAGCACCAATAAGACTATCTTGAAAGCAATGAATGAGAAATTTCTGATTGTTGGTTTAGGAAGCCATCTTTCTGACGTACATATCCAAATGGCTTCTAGTACATGTATGCCCTTGTATTTCTCAAATTCTGGAGTCCTGAACTTTGCAGGCATTACAAGGTCAGAAACTAAGCACATGTTGCCAACATCAATGCTAAAGAACTTATTACCTTCCATGTCCCTCATTCTCTTTTCTAAAGTTTGAAACTGTTCTTGGACACCTTCATGTTCAATAGCATCTTCTTGACTTTCACTTCGTACATCAGCAACATGATGCTCAAAGAGAGGATTTTCATAAGGAGCTCGGATAGTTTGTGCAGTGGTATGACCAACATGATTAGGTTCAGTGAATACAGAAGCTTGAAACATCGGTTGAGAAGATTGGCCAGTCATAGCAGTAGTGGCAAAAGGTGGAGAATAATTCAGAGGAAAACCAAACTCTGGCCATGTAGTTATGGTCCTTTGGTTAGGCTGAGGGTCAGTAACAACATCAGTAACTTCTGAGACAACAGTTCTTTGAGGTGGCTCCCCTATAGAAATAAAAACTTGCAACATCTCTGTGAGCTTGGTCATGCCTATCTTCAACTCGTCAGTTTCCATTCTAACTTTCATGTTATGTTGTTCTTGGTCGGTCATTCTTCGTGTAATGTTAGCTCTAGTCCCGTACTTCTGTTGAGGAAATAGCTTGACGATTGACAAATAAGTGTTGAAAGACACATTTGGAATGAGATTTTTGAACAACCTGGATGTATGCAAATGATGTAGATGCAATGTAATGCAGAAGACCTTTTTTAATTTTCAAAATATCTCAAAATATCTTTCATGTAATTATTTAAGAACTTGTAAATGTAAACACTATAAGGTAACTTGAAGAAGAAATTTTCATTCATTAATAATAACGGACAAAGCATCCTTGGTACAAATCAGGGTCAAGGGTTATCGAAGGACAATCGAGGGTCATCGAAGTACCAACACATTAAAAAGTTACAAAGGGACAAGGGTCATATTAAGGTACAAGCACTTTCAAGAGTTACAAGATAGAATTAACAAAGAAAGCTAGTGAATCTCAAAAGTAATCCTAAGGAATCTCAATGTAAAGCGTTCATATCATCTTGGTTCCCAGGAGAGATAATAACATTCCATACTTGTCATAGAATTTCTTAGGATTAACAATTAAAGATCCAAACTTTCTTAACTATTCTATCTTTGGACTCTTGAAAGTATACCTCTTGGTTTGTCTTCTTTCAAGTTCCATTCCTATAATGTTTTACAAAAACAAAAGGTTTCTTTTAATTCCTTGAAAGATATTTCAGTTTTAAAATGCATGGATGAATGAATGCAAACATAGTAAAAACATAGGGTTGAAGGGTTCAACGTCATGAGCAAGGAGCCAAAGGTCTACCCATCCCAAAGGTGTGTACTATGGTTATTTTGTACCTGTAGATCAAGGTTCTATTTTTTCCCAGACTCTAGCAGCCCAACTTGGAGATTGTAAACTCTGTATCAACATACTCATTTGAACAAAATCCAAGAGAACCTCATCTGAGCGTTGCCTCGTGTAACAACTATTATGAAAATGAATCAGACATAGTTTCCACACTACATATTAAAGGCCAATATTGTTTAAGGGTTTCTAGGTCCCCAACTTCTACAGCCTAGTTGAACGCGATGATGTATTCCCAACTATATGGTCCATAAAGTTACTTCCAAAAAGGCCTCCACTGAACGATGGATCTCGAATTGACTTCTTTGGGACTACTCCCTCGAGATCAAAATGACTATACCGGTCTCCTATAATAAGTTTACACTTTAAATCTGGGTTAGGATTTGTCCCACCACAAGGGGAATCAAGCCCTTTCCCAATACAACCTAATAAAAATAACAAGTATTCACGTAGGAAAGTAAAAGACAAATGTATGTACAAAACAAAAACAATAATATAAACAAAGATATGGTCAATCCTTCCAAAGATACACCAATAATTTGATCAGTATACCTAGTAGCCTCGCCACTTTTTTGTAGCGGTGAAATTGGTGAGACTAAAGCCATGGGAAAGACTTAGCTCATTTTGTTTCCAACAGAGTCGCCACCGCGCTTTATTGTTTCCAAAAAGGAATGGGAGAAAGAGCGAATAAAACCCACAGAAGTTTTTAAAATCAGAACTAATAAACTTATCAGATATTTGGGTAAGGGGGTTTGTTATACAAGGGAAAGGTTTTAAGCACTCATCATATCCATGGTACTCAGTGGGAACCTCTTTGAAAATGTTATTATTTTTGTTTACATCTTTTGAAAAAAAATATGTGAATTTGTCGAAAAACAGTGTGAGGATGGGAAAAGAAGTTTTTAAAAGTGAGCTTAATAAGACATAGCATATTAGGCCTACATATCCCTTTTAAAGAAAAGGGAAGTAAGAGCTTTTGTAGTTCCTTTTAAAAGGAAAACAAAAGGGCCAAAGTGGCCAAAATCGTTTTGGGTGTTGAGTTTTAACAATACATGATCAATGGACCAAGAGTAGTTTCACCGGGAATAATTCATCTCTAAGTGTCAAAGTTTAAAAAAGGGGTTTAGTTAAGCTTTAACAATACAAACCCATTTAAAAAACAACAAGTGCAAAGCTTTAACATTACTAAGTACAAAGATAAAAGAGATTGGAAAAGAGATTGAGTACCATGACAATTTTAGTCAATACCATTCTCATTCCTTTGGATTTTTCAACAACAACTTAAGCAATCAATACATTGGAAATCATTCCATGTATGAATGAAGATGATTAATGATGGATAGATAAATATCTCATGCGATATGGTTAGTACACAATGTATATGTACAATGGATAAAGTACAAATGTACAAAAATAAAAATCAACAAGTATATGTACATAAACAAAAACAATGATCAAAGAAACAAGTTATATCGACATGGAAAAGCTAATCATTTACTAAGCATAAAACAATTTGAATCAAACGTCTTCATGGTATTAATATTCACTTAATCATGATATAAATCCCAATGAAACTAAAGTCATACTCAAGTAAGCAAGTTAATTATGGTATCATGGCATCAAGAGTTTATCAAGAAATTAGACCACACAAACTTTCAACAAGATCTAAATGATTTAAACAACAAACATATTTTTGGTTTTTTATTTAATACATGAGACAAAATAAAGTTAAGACTTGATTAAATAAATAAATTATTTTTTGGATTTTTTTATCGTATTAAAACTAATTGAAATCATAAATGATAAATAAATAAATAAAGTAAACCAAAAGGAAAATGAAAAGCCAAAAAAATAGAAAGAAAATAAGAGTTCAAGTGTGTAAAACACAAATGATGTAAAGATAAAATGAAATGGAATGTAAAGAGCATAAAATAAAGAGCAAGAGCGAGCGATCGAAAAAACTTACCGGTGATGACGATTCTTGAAGACGCTCTAATGGATGAGAAAATACCTGAGACAATTGCTAGAAATTCAGGTAACGCATTCACCGCCTCTTTGATCTTCGAAGTCCTTTCTACGATTCTCTTCTTCACTTCTTCTCGAATTCTTCTTTTTTCTTGGAATTTCTGTCGCCTTGTGATGTTGTTATGTTGTTGATTTCTGAGTCGTGTGAGCGGAGAGATGAAGGTGAAAGGTTTAGCAAACCTTCACTTAGAGTTCAATGGAGGAACCATGAGGAAGGCTTGTGGTTGTGCTCTAGTAAGGGAGAGGTGAAGAAGGTTTGTGTTGCAGAGAGAATGGAAGATGAATGGGAAGAAGATGAGGGAGAGAGATAAGGGTAATGGCGTAGAGAGTGAGGTGAAGATGATGATGAAGAATGAAGTGTGAAAAAATGGCGTGGACCCTTGAATTGTGGAGGGAAGGGAGATTTTATAGGTTGAAGTGGGAAGCTCTGAGCCACTAGATTGAAGTCAGTTAGTCATTGGGATTGGAGGGTGGTGATTGAAGCCGAGCTGGCAATTCGGTTATGGTTAGTTAATTCTGTTTTTGATGGTTGTTGATTGAAGTTACTTAGTGTTAGTTATGTAGCTAGTTAGAAACTGAAATGTTAGTTACTGTTTGCTAAAAGCTAGCTATGAAGTTAGATATTGAAGTAGTGGTTAGGATAGTTAGAAATCGGTTAGGAATTGGTTAGGCTGGTCACCGGTTCTGTTAGAGGTAATGGGAGTTAGTTAAGAGTTGTTTGAAAGTTGTTAGTGTGTTACAAGTGGTTACAAGGTTTTAAAAGAAATCAGTTATGAAATTCTGTTATGTTTTCTCTTTTTTCCATTTCTGTTGTCTACCAACTCTCTGCTGACTGTCTGTTATGCTGAGTTTGTATTGAATCCTCTCTCAATTTTCTTGTTATGATTTTCCTTTCTGTTATGCTGCTGTTGAACCTGTATTGCTTGTGATCTTGTCATATGCAGGCTTGGTACAAGTCTATTAGCATTAGCAAGGTTAGAAGACAACATGGTTAGAGCTGGCATGATTACTATGTGGGAAGAAAGTAGGCACTGTTTGTCTTGAAAGAAGAAATGGAGGAGTCCCTTTCGGCATAGCATGGTTCCAACGAGACGCAGTTATGATGAGGTGGTAACACAACTTCCATTTTGTTGTTGCAGTAGCTGTTTCAATGTGTGCTTTGGACTGAATAGTGCTGGTCATATATGAACTGAAACTGTTTTCGTGTTGAGTATAGAAATAGGCACATTGATTTTGTATGATAATACCATGGCTGGACTGTTTTTGATTCATGCAGGTCTGTTTTAATTTGCAGGTAGCAGCAGGCTTTGGTGTCAGTTTTGGCTCTCATGCATAGTGACTCATGGTTATTTGGAGGCATACTTTGGATATGAGCAAGACATAAAGATTGGTGTATATGGAAGTAAAATCATGAAGCTGAAATAGTAATGGCTTGATGGAAACAACTGAATCTGACTTGGAAACAGGATAGGGCAAGGATAGGTGTTGACTTTAGTCAACTGTTTGACCAAAAAGTCAACAGTTGACCAAAAGTCAACTGTACGTCAAAATCTTGATTTTCTTGTATTCTTTGTTACTAATTTTTGTGTATTTTCTCTTGACATAGTGATGGACTTGGATGTATAATGGAAAGTATATTTTGTATGGGATTTGAATGTATGTGAATGATATTTTGTAATGAACATGTGTTGGTATTTTGTAATATATAACTTGGGTCCCTTTGAATGTAATTTAACCATCCTCTCCAATTATTGACTTCTATTTGAGTTCCCAATCCTTTTCCAATCTGGCAATACTGAATCATACAACATCTATGAGATGACAACTCAAGGTAGTTTATTATGGTCTTGGGCCAAAAAGTCAACCACATGTGGTTGACTTTGACTAAAAGTCCACAATTTTGCATATAATCTCCATATGTCTCTTTTCATCAATGTATCAATAACCACACTCATGCTTGAGATAGAAATCTTCAAGGCCTAAGTCAAAGGACTCAATTGTATGACAATATCTCCTTTCCAAGCAAGCACATTAAGGACCTCAATCCATTTATTCTTTGACCTTTAAAATCAAATCAAACACTTGTAATATAAGAAATCTATCCGAGCGAGTCAAAGTCTTGAACTACTGTATAACCATTGTAACAAAAGACTTGATGAGATGCGCACAAGCTCAAAACCCTAATTAAAGAGTCTTGATTCAAATGACCAGGGAAATAAACCCTAATCCATGATGAATGATCCCATGCTTTGTATATGTTTATTTGATGAATGAATGCATGATGCTTTATATGACCTAATGGGAGGTATGTACATGAGATTGTGAAATGCAAAAGTCTAAGCCAAATAACATTAAAAGGGGTAGAACAAATTTGGGGTATGACAGCTGCCCCTATTTAATCATCTTAGACCTGAAGGTGGGATTGGCGCAAGCATTTCGAACATTCAAGGTAGAATATGATTAAATATCAAGACCTGAAATTTGTCCTGAAATAATGGTGTAAGTGTTATCCTTATTTTTTGTTTTAGATATCTGCTGGGGAAAGAGAATTTTTGTTTTTCTAGGGGAAAAATTTACAATGAGTAATTGGATTTGAATGGGGGTAGCTTCTAACGCAGTAGCGGTGCCAATACAGGGTTCTCAAAGAGAGCGGTTGTATGAAACAACGACTGAAAAGATAAGATCTCGTAGCGATCTATGACTCAACTCCGACTCGAAACCAGGAGAAGATCTATGGGAGATCTTCAGGACTGAAAGGATAAGATCTCGTGGCGATCTATGACTCAACATCGACTCGAAACCAGGGTAGGATCAACGCACCTACGACTCAAGAATAAAAAGAAATGACAAACATCAACACTGAGGCTGGGCAAGGAGAAGATTATCAACAACATTGAGGCTGGGGATTGGGAATTAGTTTGATGTACATCAACACTAAGGTTGGAGGACATTAATACTGAGGTTGGAGGACATCAACACTGAGGTTTGAGAAGGGAAGGATTAACATCAACACTGAGGCTGGAAAAGGAAAGGATTAACATCAACACTGAGGATGGGAAAGGAAACGCATCGATACTAAGGTCGGGGAAGAAATGGATTAACATCAACACTGAGGTTGGAAAAGGAAAGGCATCGACACTGAGGTCGGGGAAGAAATGATAAACATCAACACTGAGGTTGTGAGACATCAACATTGAGGTTGGAGCGAGAAGTGATAAACATCAACACTGAGGTTGTGAGTGGATTTGACAAACATCAACACTGAGGTTGGAGGAAATCAACACTGAGGCTGTGAGTGGATTTGACAAACATCAACACTGAGGTTGGAGGAAATCAAAACTGAGGTTGGAGCAAGAAACAATTGACATCAACATTGAGGTTGGGAAAGAATTAACAAACGTCAACACTGAGGTTGGAGGAAATGCTAGACATCAACACTGAGGTTGGAAATAACGGTTGTCATCAACACTGAGGTTGGAGAAAGAAATGATAAACATCAACACTGAGGTTGGGAATGGATTTGACAAACGTCAATACTGAGGTTGGAGGACATCAACACTGAGGTTGGAGCGAGAAATGATAAACATCAACACTGAGGTTGTGAATGACGATTGGCATCGACACTGAGGTCGGCGAAGGAAAGGGTAGACATCAACACTGAGGTTGGGAAAGATGATTGGCATCGACACTGAGGTTGGTGAAGGAATGATAGACATCAACACTGAGGTTGGACAAGAAATGATAGGCATCAACACTGAGGTTGGGGATGGTAGAAAGACAAACATCACTGGGGATTGAGAATACTAGGTATTGGCACCGTGGCTTGAGAAGGTTTGTAATGTGATAACAGATATCAGTCCGGGTTTGTAAGGATAACATTTTTTGTGGGGATGTATCGTTGTCTTGATTAAGCGTTGGTTCTGATTATCTGGCTTACGCTTCGTATGCATGTTTGAATTTTTCTATGGCGTAATATTCTGCTTTGACGGATATGCTACGCTTTTGAGGATGCAATGGAAACTATATTAAGAGTGCCAAATAAAGGCATTGGTGTGATAGAGAAGCAGGATCATTGGGGTTCGTTGCTTGCAGTCTTGAGCTACCAATATGAATCGGTGTTGGAAACCCTGCAGTACCAAAGATCATTGGAAACTTCACTGAGGGTTGAAATGTAACTTTGTTGGGGAGGAAGTGACTTCTTCTGACTTCCCCTACATCTTGAACTGCTTGGGGATGGTGAGTTTAAGGAGATTCCTTCGGTTCACCATGTTGGGGATGGGAAATCCAAATAAGGAGACCAGATTGGGGAAGTGGAGCAACTCCCATGAAAAATAAATTTATGTGCTTGGGGAGAGACAAAACTTTCAGGAGAAATAAACTCCTATGATTAGGGGGAGAATAATAAAACTCAGAAGACTGTGCTCCAAGCTTCGTGACTTACAAAGGAGTTTGCCATAAAGGATCCTTGGAGAGATTTGTCGAATCTCGACGTAACTGCTCCAGATTGATTAAGCTCAAGAGAGATTCCTCGACTTGATTGCCCCAGATTGATTGAACTCAAGAGAGATTCCTCGACGTGATTGCCCCAGGTTGGCCAAATGTGGATGGATGCCTCAGATGACATGGTCTTCACACCACTTGCCCCTTTGAGTGATCAGTGTTTGAAATGAATGGCTCATGGAATCGATCAGTTTTTTCTGCAGTTGCTCATTGTTTGATCTTCCCTGATGTCAAGTGTTTATTCACAAGTAAAAGATATTTGTTTTGAAGATGATAATCCTAATGCAATGCTTATGCTAGCTTCGAAATCAAAGTTTATTGAAACGATGTTGTAACATTCAGTGTTTGAATTATTTGTCATATTGATATCAACACAAATGGTAAGCAACTTCTTGGAGTCAGTTTTACACAACTTGAATGTAGTACGCTTTCGAAATAAACCCTGCTTCAATTAGGTCTTTTAAGGGTTGTAACGTGGCCTGGTTCACGGTTTTTTAGAAAGAAAGATTTGAGGCTCAAAGTCTAACCTAGCCCACCCATTCTTCGTGATGTTCTCCAGTCCTAAGTTCAACTTAACCTGATACGAGCATTCGCCCTTCAAGAGGAGTTTGAGATGATTGAGGAATCGATGAGGTTCTTGGACATGGCAGTCACTTTACCTTACTTTTTGGTGTCTGATCACACGACTTTATTCTTTGGATGAGGATCTTTATCTTGTAATCCTTGTTTTTTTTTGCTTCTTCTTTGCTTTTCCTTTTTGTTTCCCTAACTTTTGCCTGGACAAATCCTTTTGAATTTTATTTTGGAGTCTAGCGGGATGCCCTAACTTTTTCCTAAGTCACTTGTTTTCAAGTTGTTGACTTAACGGGCTCTTCTTTTTTTTTTAAAACAAGTCGTGTGATCCTGGATGCTTGATTTATTGGAAGTGATTGTGACTGCCTTAGTCCTTGATTGATGAGGAATAACCATTGTGGTTTTGACTCTCCTTAACCTTTTGAAGGATAACCATTGTTGTATCCTTGGCTGCATGCTCCTGATGAATTTTGAGTGCTCGATCAGATTAATTGAATGCTACCCTGCCCCTAGGTTAAATGTAAGGGTTTTTTCTGAATAGAAAAGAAACTACTACTTCAAGGCTCAAAGGGGTTAACGAGGGTTGCACTCCCTTATATCTCCGGTGTTTGGGGATTTGAAACAGTGCATGTACATCATCTGCAGGATTTTATTCAAAAGCATATGGTTAGAGATTTTTTTTGCGTTTTTTGTTTTCATCATTCTCCTTTTGATGTTTTTTGCTTAAGCAAGAGTTTGATATTGATAGACAAAAAGATATGAGTGAACACGAATGGATTGATTCGAAACTAGCATATGCAGTGCATTTTTTATTATCATTAAAAACAAACGAGTTTTACATGGAAGTAACTTTTAACAAAACAAGGAAAATTACAAATGAAAATGCAGAAATGAATTGATGATTTCCATTGTTGAGGAGGCTTGACTCTGTCTGGACTTATTGCTTTTGGAGATGCTTTATGAAATCTGGGCATTCATTTGGGCAGAAACACTTCAATTAATGTGAAAACCGTCTGGAGTGAATGATATCGCCTTGGAGTCTATGAGATCTTGGACTTTGCGTTTCAGAATATTACAATCTTCAGTTGAATGTCCAGATGCCCCAGAATGTTACTCACAGTTGGCATTTAAGTCATATCCCTGAGGAATTGGTGTTGGAGGGGGCTTGGACTCCCTTAGTTGGACCACGGAATCCATGAGTAAATGAGAGAGCAGTTGACTGTAGGTCATAGGAATCGGGTCAATCTTTCTTGGTGGTCTTCTTGGCCTTTGTGGACCCTGTTGTTGGTAATTCTATTGATAGTTCTAAGGAGGAGCAAACTGTTGTTGAGGTATAAAGGGTTGTTGATGAGCCACCCATGGTTCTGGAAGTGCAGCGGCATATGCTTGAGGAACATATTGACCAGGAACAGTAAAAGGCATTGGATAATATGAAGGCTGAGCAGCAGAATAGGCAGGAGCTTCGCCTTTGTCAATGGAAGCACTACTAGTCTCATCCTCTTTCTTTTTAACAAATCCTGAGTATGGCTTCATGCCATTGCTATCAGTGTTGCTAGAACCAGAAGTAAACTGAATCATACCAGCTTTGACACAAGTCTCAACCCGTTCACCAATAATAACCATATCAGAGAAGGAAGAAGAAGTATTGCCGATCATATGTTGAAGGTAAGGGCCTTTCGAGGTTCCCATGAACAAATCAACCAATTCATGATCCAGAAAGGGAGGTTGGACTCTAGCGGCAAGCTCACACCATCTCTGGGCGTACTCCTTAAAGGATTCCTCAGGCTTCAGTGACATATTCTGAAGTTGGACACGGCTAGGAGCCATAGCAGTGTTGTAATGGTAATTCTTCAAGAAAGGATCAACAAGCTCTCCCCAAGTACGTATATGAGTCCTCTCGAGTTGCATATACCATTCTAATGGAGCCCCAGTAAGACTGTCTTGAAAGAAGTGCATAAGAAATGGCTCATTGTCAGCATGGGCAGCCATCTTACGATAATAAGAACGGAGATGAGTCTCTGGGCATGTGACACCTTTGTATTTGTCAAACTCAGGCACCTTAAACTTCGGAGGAATGACAATCCCAGGAACTAGGCACAAAGCAGCAGTATTGAAACTAGAAGTCTTGGCAACCTCAATGGCCTTGAGACGCTCCTCAAGAGCACGATACATTTTAGCAGTTTCAGTCAGATCAACAATAAGATTCTGCTCATGGTCAATAACATCATGATGGTCATCCACAACCTTCTTATGAGGATCTTCAGCAGGAATTTCCACGTGCACAGGTTTTGGTCCCCCATTAGTAGAAACGGTGGGAGCAGTAGTGGAAAGTTTAACAACATTTTCTCCAAGCTCACCTTGCCCCTGAATAACAACATGGAGAGTCTCCAAGAGTTGGTTCATCCTCTCCCCCATAGTGTCTATATCCTTACGAAGTTCAGCCTGATTCTGTTCAAGATGGTCCATGATTCTCCTCTGGTTGCTCCTTGTATGATACAGATGTAGGGAAGTCAGTTTTGTTGATGAAGCAGAAATCTGTTTGAAAGGGACCCCAATAAGTTTCTGATACGGAACTATGAAATGCATGATGATATGAATGCAATGTTTTCATTTTCGAGGAATCCTAAAGTCTTTCCACACACTTTTGTTTTTCTTTTTCTTTTTGAAATCAAAGCTTTATTTTGTATAGAGTACCTTTCTTTTCTTTTTCCTTTTTCTTTTTTTTTTGGAAATAGACTTTAGGATCCCCCATAAATGAAGTGGATAAAGCAATGATGTTATGCGATGTAACAACATGGGATCAAGGTCCATATAATCTTAGTAACCACTGTACAATCCTCTGAATAACTGATATAGGTCAGATGTCATGAGATCAAAGGTCCGACATAGGTACCACATAACCATAGGAACAATAGTCACCATTAGAACTGAATAGTCACCAACGGTACCTGTCATGTATATCCCTCCCCACTCACAGGTGAATCTAGGTCAGGGTAGGTCAAAAGGTCTCCAGCGTCAAGACCTCTCCTGAAACACCATCATTGTTGCAAATACATGCCAACAATGGTATCCCATTCGAGTCTCAACCGGTCGTGGGTCTCATGATCGCAATCAACAGAACCTGACATTCGGTTGGCGTCATGACTATCCACTCTATCCTAGGTATCCTATGTGTCATCTCTGGCCTGGGTATTGGGCCTTTTACCTCATAGAACATCCCACCCAACCTGCAAACAGAGAAAATATGTGGTCCCCACGGGGACCCATAATATAGTTCAGATGCATGCGGAAAGTAAACATGATATGCTCGCGGAAAATAGACCTGATATGCAAGCATATATATATACAAATGATGCAATCATATAAACAAACAAAGAAAAACACCTAAAGAAAAGAAACAAACAATGGCTAGGATCGACTCACTAAGAATGGACCAGCACATGTTTATCACACTCCCCAACAGAGTCGCCAGCTGTCGCACGCTTGCGAAAAAGGAACAGAGTCGCCACCAATATATTTATCTCATAAGGGAAGGTATTAGCACCCCTCGCGCCCATCGTACTCGATGGTATCCACCTATGTTTGTTTCTATCTAAAGGGTGTGTACTATGTCTATGTCTAAATGCGAAATGAATGCAAAATGCAGGGAAAAGAAAGAATTGTACTCGCACGGGCCTTACCCCGCTGCGTACGTATCCTTGTCAGGAATCAGAGTTACCGTAGCTCGGCTCAAAAATTTCTGTTTGTTTTTGTGTTTTTTAGTTGGGCGGAGTTAACGTTCGCGCTCTTGCATAAGGGATCGACCTACGATGCGTTCGAGCGGAAATAACATTGCTCTTAGAAAGAAGAAAGAGTGAGATTGGTTTGTGTATTTTAGGGTAGATAAGTGATGAACAGTTCCCAATACAGGGCCACTCACCACTTTCTCTACTTTGTTTTAATTTTGAACCCTTGTTAGGTGTTTTAAGTGTTTTTTGGTTGAGTTTTTTTTAAGGGGAATTTGTTTGCGATTTGAATCACATAAAAGTGTATAATGGTAGAGAAACAGATTAGGGAATGAATCCCACTCATCTCTCATCCATTATATAGTGATCGAGAAACAGATTAGGGAATGAATCCCACTCATTTCTCTCCCACTAAGTGATTGAGAAACAGATTAGGGAATAAATCCCACTCATTTCTCTCTCACTATTAGTAACGTGTGATTCGCATCTTCTGTTTATTAAGTATTTTAGAAGTTGAAAAGAGAAAAGGAATGTACAAGGGAGACTAAACTATTCACTAGCCTAATTGTTATTTATGTACTAGGAGTGATTCTAGTCTAAAGTTAACATGGCAATGAGATAGATTCTAAAAGGAGCATGCAAATGATATCAACAACATAGGCCTAAAATGTGGCCCAAAAACAAGCAACAAAATCACACAAGAATTATATCACAATAATATGGAAATGATACAAGGGAACAAAAGAAGCAATTCAAAAATTAACCTAAAAAAATATTACTATTTTTTATGAGTTTCTAGAAAGGAGAATTCAATGGATTAATGTCAAAATTAACCTAAAAAATCTAACAAATTTTAATGGTGATTATGATTTTTATATCGACTAAAAATTCTTAAAAAAAAACTATTGTGAAAATGAACCTAAATCTACAAATTTTAATAGAGTCAAGGGGTGAAAACTAAAAAGGAGTGTGCAGTAAGGAATAGGCGCAAGGCCCAGAGTTTTGGCCCAATAAAGTTGTTTTTTTGTTGCTCAGTTTTACTCTATGCCAAAAATGGTGGTATGATGGGCCATGTTGGGTTGTGGATAGAAATTCAGTGGCCCATGGGGTTTTGTTCTCAATTATCAGAAAGTAAAACTAAAATTAAAAATTAAAGAAAAAAAGAAATGGTGTGTTTTGGACATAGTTAGGGCTCAGAGTTAAAATTGTGACTCTTCACGTTCTTTCCTCCCTCTCTTACTCTCGTATCTCCCTCCTTGCTTGCGATTTCCGGCGGAAACACCACCGCCTTCGCCACCGCGAAACGACCTCGTATCAGTAACCCTCTAACATGAGCCTACCCTAAAATCACGTCCTGAATCCAATTCCCTCAACCGGTTACACGGAAAACCCTTCCTTTGGCCATATCGACGAATTTCACTATGAAACCCTAAGTTATAGAATTCGAATTAAACCGCACAGGAATGTCATAAAGTCGTGAAACCTTAGGGGAAAGGACTGCGGAGACTTACTTTATATAACGGTGTCAAGAATCAAGCAGGTAATGCGCAAGAGCGAGCGATCAAAAAAATTACCGGTGATGACGATTCTTGAAGACGCTCAAATTGATGAGAAAATACCAGAGACAATTGCTAGAAATCCAGGTAACGCCTTTGCCGCCTCTTTGATATTCGAAGTCCTTTCTACGATTCTCTTCTTCACTTCTTCTCGAATTCCTCTTTTTTCTTTGAATTTCTATCGCCTTATGATGTTGTTGTGTTGTTAATTTCTGAGTCGTGTGAGCGGAGAGATGAAGGTGAAAGGTTTAGCACACCTTCACTCAGAGTTAAATGGAGGAACCCTGAGGAAGGCTTGTGCTTGTGCTCTAGTAAGGGAGAGGTGAAGATGGTTTGTGTTGCAGAGAGAATGGAAGATGAATGGGAAGAAGATGAGGGAGAGAGATGAGGGTGATGGCGTAGAGAGTGAGGTGAACATGATGATGAAGAATGAAGTGTGAAAAAATGGCGTAAACCCTTGAATTGTGGAGGGAAGGGAGATTTTATAGGTTGAAGTGGGAAGCTATGAGCCACTAGATTGAAGTCAGTTAGTCATTGGGATTGGAGGGTGGTGATTGAAGCCGAGTTAGCAATTCGGTTATGGTTAGTTAATTCTGTTTTTGATGGTTGTTGGTTGAAGTTAGTTAGAGTTAGTTTTGTAGCTAGTTAGAAACTGAAATGTTAGCTACTGTTTGCTATAAGCTAGCTAGGAAGTTAGATATTGAAGTAGTGGTTAGGATAGTTAGAAATCGGTTAGGAATTGGTTAGCTGGTAACCGGTTCTGTTAGAGGTAATGGGAGTTAGTTAAGAGTTGTTTGAAAGTTGTTAGTGTGTTACAAGTGGTTAGAAGGTTTTTGAAGAAATCAATTATGAAATTCTGTTATATTTTCTCTTTTTTCCATTTCTGTTGTCTACCAACTATCTGCTGACTGTCTGTTATGCTGAGTTTGTATTGATTCCTCTCTCAATTTTCTTGTTATGATTTTCCTTTCTGTTATGCTGTTGTTGAACCTGTATTGCTTGTGATCTTGTCATATGCAGGCTTGGTACAGGTCTATGAGCATTAGGATGGTTTGAAGACAACATGGTTAGAGCTGGCATGATTACCATGTGGGAAGAAAGTAGGCACTGTTTGTCTTGAAAGAAGAAATGGAGGAGTCCTTTTTGGCATAGCATGGCTCCGGCGAGACGCAATTATGATGAGGTGGTAACACTACTTCCATTTTGTTGTTGCAGTAGCTGTTTCAATGTGTGCTTTGGACTGAATAGTTTTGGTCATATATGAACTAAAACTGTTTTTGTGTTGAGTATAGAAATAGGCACATTGATTTTGTATGATAATACCATGGCTGGACTGTTTTTGATTCATGCAGGTCTGTTATAATTTGCAGGTAGCAGCAGGATTTGGTGTCAGTTTTGGCTCTCATGCATACTGACTCATGGTTATTTGGAGGCATACTTTGGATATGAGCAAGACATAAAGATTGGTGTATATGGAAGTAAAATCATGAAGCTGAAATAGCAATGGCTTGATGGAAACAACTGAATCTGACTTGGAAACAGGATAGGGCAAGGATAGGTGTTGACTTTGGTCAAGTGTTTAACCAAAAAGTCAACAGTTGACCAAAAGTCAACTGTAGGTCAAAAGCTTGATTTTCTTGTATTCTTTGTAACTGATTTTTGTGTATTTTCTCTTGACATAGTGATGGACTTGGATGTATAATGGAAAGTATATTTTGTATGGGATTTGAATGTATGTGAATGATATTTTGTAATGAACATGTGTTGGTATTTTGTAATATATAACTTGGGCCCCTTTGAATGTAATTTGACCATCCTCTCCAATTATTCACTTCTATTTGAATTCCCAATCCTTTTCCAATCTGGCAATACTGAATCATACAACATCTATGAGATGACAACTCAAGGTAGTTTATTATGGTCTTTGGCCAAAAAGTCAACCACACGTGGTTGACTTTGACTAAAAGTCCACAATTTTGCGTATAATCTCCATATGTCTCTTTTCATCAATGTATCAATAACCACACTCATGCTTGAGATAGAAATCTTCAAGGCCTAAGTCAAAGGACTCAATTGTATGACAATATCTCCTTTCCAAGCAAGCACATTAAGGACCTCAATCCATTTATTCTTTGACCTTTAAAATCAAATCAAACACTTATAATATAAGAAATCTATCCGAGCGAGTCAAAGTCTTGAACTACTGTATGACCATTCTAACAAAAGACTTGATGAGATGCACACAAGCTCAAAACCCTAATTAAAGAGTCTTGATTCCAATGACCAGGGAAATAAACCCTAATCCATGACGAATGATCCCATGCTTTGTATTTATTTATTTGATGAATGAATGCATGATGCGTTATATGACCTAATGGGAGGTATGTACATGAGATTGTGAAATGCATAAGTCTAAGACAGATGACATTAAAATGGGTAGGACAAATTTGGGGTATGACACCTGATACCTGTGGTAGACGTAATAATCTCACTCGGATGCATTTAGGTAATGAGTTGAGTGTTATTCTCACTCTTGAAGCTTTTAAGCAAGAGAGTTGAGTTCTTGTATTGAATGATTGATCTTCTTGTTGAGTTGTTTTTTGATACAATCACTAGGATTAGGTATATTCAATATCACTGAGGTGATTTAGGCTGTGGGAAGGAGATTTCCCGGGTCTATATGTCTACTTCTAGGCAGAATTTGCAATGGGTACTGATTAGGCAAGAAGTTGCAAATTGGGACTGTTTATCTTTGGACTAATACTGCTAATTGGTAGTTCACAAATTAGGTGTTGTTGCACTGAACTAGGTTAACAACTTTATGTGTTAATTATCATTATGTAGTTTTATTTTTAATTATCAAACACAGCTTCATGAATCAGTTCAGTTTGGAGACAGATGTCGTAACATCTGTCTTGACATTGTTCTTATGTAAAGACATCAGTATTAACATGTTATGCATGTATCTGAAATTTCAAAGAGAATCAAATAGGCCCTTAGTTTCTAAGTTGCGTGTTTGGTTCGAATGCTCAGCCCGTGTAAAAATATTCTTCGGTTCAAAATCAACCTACTATTAAAATCTCACAGATTTTTGGTTTGGCTGGTATAAAACCAAGGTATGATTTGAGATCCTCCCGTTGTTGAAATCTTCTAGACACAGGCGCCACAAACAACACTTCTTTCAATCTTTCAGCATTTAATTTACTAATTGTTAATCCATAGTTCCTATATTTGTTAACTTGCCTGATGGATCTCATCTTTCTGCCTCATCATCTGGTTCGGTTATTATTACATCTTCTTTAACTTTGTATAATATCCTCTACATTCCTTACTTTAATGTCAATCTCATCTCTACAGCCAAGTTAACTCAAAGTAGTGTTTGCTCTACACAATTCACTACTAATTCATACTCCATTATGGAGAATCCTTCAAATAAAACAATTGGTATAGTTGAATTGCAAAGTGGACACTATGTCCTTGTTTCTTCTGGACCTCATTACACATGTAATTATGTTTTTAATAATGATTGTAATATTTGGCACCTTAGATTAGGACACTTATCTCACATAGGCTTACAAAATGTTGCAATTTTTTTTCCTTTTAATTCATGTAAAAACAAATACTCTCCCTGTGATACTTGTCATTTTGAAAAACAAAGAAATCTTCCCTTTTCCTATATTATTACTTGTTCTAATGTTGTTTTTGAAATCCTTCATGTTGATTTTTGGGGACCCTTTTCCACAATATCTACTCTCTGACAAAAATATTTTCTCACCCTAATATATGACTTCTCTTGATATACATGGGTGATTTTTCTTAAAACTAAGGATGAAACAAAAGATAGTCTTATAAATTTTGTAATATATGTTGAAAACAATTCCAAAAATCTCTAAAGTGTTTAAGTTTTAATCATGGAACATATTTTCTAGCCTTACATAGTTTCCTGTTATCCAAGGGTATAGTTCACAAAAATCTTCTGTCGAACCCCCTCAACAAAATGTGGTTGTTGAAAGAAAGAAGCAACAAATCCTTAATATGGCTAGATCCTTGAATTTCCATTCTAACATGCCATTAAACATGTGGAACCTCTGTGTACAACATGCTACTAACCTTATTAATAAACTTCCAACACCTTTACTCAAATCAAAATGTCCTCATGAAATCTTATATCAACAAGAACCACCTTCTTTAATACATTTAAAAGTGTTTGTTTGTCTTCTCCCACTTTAGTAGCTCACAGAACTAAGTTTGATCATAGGGCTAGGAAGTCTATTTTTCTAAATTACAAGGAAGGAACCAAGGGTTATATCCTGTATGAATTAAGTAGTCACACTATTTTGGTATCCAAATATGTTGTTTTTAATGAGAGTTATTTTCCCTTCAAAGATCTATCCCTCCTACACCTGCCCGTGAGCATACTAGTTTTAATGTGGAACCACTTTGTGACATCTTGTCAAGTACTAATGAGAGTATTCTTCCTTTGGTTAATGATTTGTTTACAGTTGATGCAACTGGAAAACTCATTGAAACAATAAAGTCGCCATCGAGTATTTATTTATCCTATGAGAAAGGAAAGGAAAACATCAAGTAAAACCTATAAGGAAAAATAAAAAAAGGTCATACGAATAAGACAAAGTGTAAGAGATTCAGTTACGCAAGGGGAAGGTATTAGCACCCGTCACCTCCATTGTACTCGACGGGATCCACTCTTCTTGTTCTAGTATAAGGGTGTAAAGCTATGAGTCTAAAGCTAAATTCTAAAAGGAAATGTATGCAAAATAAAGAGAAAAGAAAACACGAGGAAAATAAATATGTTTTTACAAAGTTGTGCTTGCTTAGGCCCCGCGACCTACTGCCTACGTATCCCTTTTCAAGGAATCAGAGCACTGTAGTTCGGCTCAAAAGTTTCTGTTTGTTTGTGTTTTTTATAGAACAATGTTAATTTCACATTCTAATGCTGCTCGACCATTGGCGACTCACGCAATTGTTGTAGAAAGGATTTAACATGCTCTTACCTAACAAGGCAAAGCTAAAAAAGCAAAAGAGATTTGGTTGGTGTTTTTTGATGTAGACAAATGATGGATGGATCCCAATGGTGGGACACTCATCACCCCTCTGCTTGTTTTTAAGTTTTGAGACTTGAACCACACAAAAAACTATGAATAGAGAAGAGTAAGTTAAGGAATGTACCTGCTGGCTCTTTTCATTACTTAAGGCTCATAGTATGACTCTTATCAATATTTGTTAAGTATCTTAAGAAGATTTATTGTGTGTTTTTTATGGGGAAAATTTGTTATCTGAACCACATAAAAGACTATGAACAAAAGAGGAGTAAGTTAGGAAATGTACCTGCTCGCTCTTTCCATTACTTAAGGCTCGTGGTAGATGATTCTTTTCATTCTTTATTAAGTACTTTGAAGGTTGAAAAGAAAAAGAAAAGATAGACTAATCAAAAGGGGATCTCAATGAATCCTACTTGTTGTCATGCTTGTGGACCTAAAGTTGGGATATGGGGGAGATCTACCTAACATTAGCATGCATGGATACCAATCCTAAGGTCTAATGACTTATCTTTCACTAGATGAAGTCAAGTCATAAGGGAGCATGGTAAATAAAGATCAAACAAGAGACAAGCAAGGATAAACAATAAGCAAGCTCAAGGAAGCAACCAAACACATGTGTACTCAACACACAATCAAACATAAGATCAAGCATACAAGAATAAACAACAAGTAGGCTTAAAACAAAGCAATGAATGTATGCTGAAGACACAAATAAACTTAAAGTGATGCAAGGATAAACAACATGCACACTCTATGTAATAAGCACCAATGTGTACTAAATACACTATACAGTAAGTAGGAAAGGATAACAACAAGCATACTTCAAGTAAATAAACATTAATGTGTGCTAAAGACACAAAATCAATCAATAATTAGGAAAGGATAAAATACATGCATACTTAAATGATTAAGCACGTCCAAGTCATCTTGTGGTACTTAAGAAATGAGAGAATCATCATAGAGACCTCTCACAAGGTATACATCTATGCCAAAGTATTTCTTCTTAATCACATACCAAAGATGGAAGAAGAATCAAGATGTCACACATGTGAGACTAAGTCAGACACAAACAACCATAACAAATGACTAGTGTTAAAGACCAAGTCACACTAATTTGGACTACACATTACTTTAAGATCAATGATAAAAGAGAGACAAAAATTGCCATAAAGATAATGCACACAAGGCAAAACTCAAATAATCTATGCAAATCAAACATGTCATTCACTAAGGGAATCATCCATCTAAGAAAAAAGCAAATATGTTATACTACTTGACTAGAAAGTAGCAAACCATAAAATTAAAATCCATATGAACCATGAACTTTAAAGGTTTCATCAAAAACATAAGGTGGAAACAATAATAGTTAAACTAGTCACACAAATGTCAACATCTTCTACTAAAGGGAATCATGTGTTGAATTTAAAGAAGGAGAAGAGAAGAGGAGGAACACCGATGGATAAGAATATTTAATTTACAAATAAAAAATACAATAAAAAAGAGGTTAGAATACCGACGTGTTGCGCATGCAATGGAATCATATAACTAAAATAATAATGATCAATTATATAATTAAGTTGTAATGTCTCTTTTAGATTATCAAATTGTTGTGTCTTCAAACTTTGAAGTTCAAACATTTTTTCAAAGTACTTTCCTATTTTCAACGTCTTACTACCAACTCTTTGTTTCCTTGTTTCAAGTTCCTTTTTTTTCCTTATAAAAAATGGATGCAAATCTGTTGTTCGTTATCAATGAAAAGTATGTTGATTTCAAGAATTTCGTACATTTTGAACCGAATTTGAGGAAAGCTGTTAACAAACAAAAGTTGAATGGTTACTTTAACATTCTACATGACCCTAGTCTGGTCAAGAAATCATCCAGTCTTATGTCAATGTCAATCATTTACACATTACTCCATCACTAATTGTTATGAAAATCAATTGTGAAGAGTTTGATAGTTGTATTGAACATTATGAATTCAACAATGTCTATGCAACCCACTGTCAACGAGTTTTTTGCAACCAAAATAATCTCTCTAGTACTGCTTCTTTAATCCCAATTACAAAATTTTGATTTCAACTTCTAGTGGTAAATCTTCGTCCAAGAGAGAAAGAATTGTAAACACTTAGTTGGTATGACAAGAATCTTGTGTTATTCCTCACCTACAATATTAGAGTTAATCTTCCTCTTATAATTTTCAACTTCTTAAACAAAATGATAAAGACTTATCAGAAGCAAACAACTTTCCTCATACCTTATGGAATAGTTCTTTCTGAACTTCTCTATAAGTTAGGGATAGTTGAGGGTGATGTTGAAGTTGAGTTCACTGAGAAGTTTGAATTTTTTTAGTAATTTTCTTCATTGTGTTGTTTTTTATTATCAATGAAATATTTCCTTTTCTATTATTGCCTATTCTTATTTAACAAATTTTTTGAGAAATAATAATTAACAAAATAAAACATGACATATGGAAAAGACGCCAAGTGATAAATCTTTGAAAAAAATTTAAATACGGCAAAAGAGATTTGAAGCGAGGTTCCTTATAGCCATAATAATTCGGTACTCAATAAAACCAAGATAACAGGTTTATTATTATTTTTATGGATTAAAAAAGATGCTAACTTATAGCTGTGCTACCTCGGTTTTTTAAAACGCAAATGTAACATAATGTTTATATTATTAAAAAATAAAATATTTAGCTCCTAAAAAATATTTTTAGCATGTTAGAAATGGCCGTTCGTCATAAAAAATATTATTCGTTGTAGTGCCTATATCTAATTTACTAGAAAGCCATATTCTCTGTATTTGTCAATAAGGGTATTGAGTGCCTTTGACCTTGCTGAGTGTAATACGGTGAACTGACTTTATTTGAAATGTCGCGGTGAGCAAGAGTCGCCACCGACTTTTATTTTATCCAAATATCAGAAAGGCTAAAAGAACGGAAAAAAACCTTTAAAAGAAATTTTGAGTTCGGGGGGTAATTTATGCAAAGGGAAGGTGTAAGGCACCCTTCACATCCATGGTTTTCCATGGGCTCTTAATTGCTTTGCTCTTTTGAAAGAAAAAGTGTAGAAATGAAATAAGACTTTAGCTTGTAAATAAGCGTAGCTTTTTGAAAGTTTTTGAGAAAAGGGTAGAAACAGATTTAAGCCAGAGCAAGGCAATTAGGAGCAATTACCTTGTTAGAAGAAAAATGTTCTTTTTAGCCTTTCAGGGCTATCCCTACCATAGGAGGGTAAATAAGTCCTTTGATTTGGAGATTGAAGGGTCGTCTAATTATCGTTCGCCATAAGACTGTCCCATGCCATAGAGGGGGCAGGTAGTCTAAGGGAAGGATCAGAATAGCCATCTTCATTAGGCAACCAGAGGATACCTCAGCACTTCGTAGGCAACTTCGAGGGATGAGGTCATATTTGGCGAATCGAAGGCAGCATCATTAGGGACTTATGACCTTGAGAATGAATTGAGGGCAACATTGCTGAGGTATCCTCGTATTTGAGGGACATGGCTATTCTGCAAAAAACACAAGGCGACAAGCAACAGGCAACAGGCAACAGACAACAAGAGGGGTACCATAAAAGGTGCGTGGGTGCAACAATCACGTGATCAGATTCAAAAATAAGTTATCTTGTAATTAAGTGGTTCTAATTCAATTCATGCACTACAACACGGAAAGGCTTTAAAAGCGCTTTTTTTGGCCTTTAACAGCGCTTTAAAGCGCTGCCAAAGCCAGCGCTGGCGTAGGCTACGAAAGCGCTTCTAAAAGCGCTCTGGTAGACCCCCCTATAAGAGCGCTTTTTCCAGAAAAAGGGCTCTGGTAGACCCCCCTATAAGAACACTTGTTTAGCTTAATTAATTGCGGGTTTTGTAGGAGCAGTCTAAAATTAAAATGTAAAAAATAATTAACGTAACGGTGCAAAATTGACATTCGAAAACTAAATGATTCATAATGGTTTTGAATATACCTCATCACCAATGATAATGAGCTCCGAGGGCCATGCAACAAATGACCCTATTGCATCTCGCAACAATGTCGTCTCTGAGACCATGTCAGGTACCGGTAGCACCGCATCATGATCTAATACAACATCCACCGATACTTTCAGGTGTCCATCTGGGAGCGGTCTATGGTGAAGTAAATCTCCCACAGTGTTGTGCACTTTTCCCTTGCCAACTAGGCGATAAGACGGTGACGATAAGTATAGTTGGCAAGAAGAAATGCCCTAAACCAATAGTAAATATAAAGTCATTATCGTTAATAAAATAGAACAATTTGTAAGGAAAAGAAATTTATAATTACCTCGAGAAGTTTTCTTTGACAGTTGAATCTAGCTTTATCACTAGTTTCTTTCACCGATGCAGTATTGCACTTTTCTCTCATATACATATCTTTATCTCTTTGCAATTCAGAGACTTGTGCTTGCAATTCCGCCAATTTTTGCAACACTTCTTCATTTGAAGGATTTCTTTTCCTAGGATGCTTGTAAAAAGAGGTTGGAGTCACACCATGACCCTTACCCCTCACCCGACCGGGATACTCAGGAGCATCTAGTGCTCTACTAAGTATGCTCCTATCATCCTGGTCCTCACCGGTGGACACCGATTGCGACAATGTCTCCTGTAATTCATTTACATTTCAATAATTATTAGTGGAGATAAAAAATCATTTATATATTAAAAAACATTTGATTTAATTAAAGACACAGTATTATACTTACACATTCAGCATAAACTCTCTGAACATCGGGATCGACAGCTCGATTCTTGTCCACACGAGCTTCCTTCCACAACACATGTTCAGGAAGTGAAGTTTCCTCACTTTTAGACTCCTCTAACTATGCATTGACACAAATGATAAAATCGTCAAATAAAACACATTTAGACAATTAATTAAAATGCATTTCTATTTACTTACAAGTTTATCCTCTAAGCGTGCATATCCCATACGCCCTTTTTTTGTATGGATGCGTGGGTTTGGATGCTCTCGCACTATTCGTGGCACTCCTTTTCCGAAAATCTTCATCTCTTTGATTTACAAACTCAGCCCAATCTTTTTCATCAATGAAGATCTCATACTTTTTTGGCCGTCCCGGTGCCTCTTCAAGAAAGTTTCCATCTTTATCCTTAAGATAGGTGTTTGTCAAAAAAGCTTTCCACCCTCTATATCTTTTGCCGGCCAAACTAAGTATGTAGCGCCTACGATCATCTGGTATCTCAAAAGTCCTCTGCAAAAAAACATACGCATAGTGTGTTAGAATAGGTAATTTACACAATTTATCGTCAAGATAATAACAACAATTAACCATATATGATATATACCTGAAGCTCATCCCAAATCGCTTTTTTTTCGCATCCAACTCTTCGCTTTTCAGATTCCATTTAGCTATGGAGACCGGAATATGCATACGAACAAGTGTACCAATATAGCTTGTCAACTTTGCAGAATTAGGACCAATTGCTTGTTTATCAGAATTCCAATCCAAATGGTATACTAATCCTTGGTCTCTATGTCGAATGATTCCCTTCATAATGGTGATGCCTCGTGCAACTTCTTTTGCTTCAGTATCAGGTGGAGCATTTGTATCCGTGGCATCTCTTTCTTGAGCATCTATTTCTTGTGAGTTTTCTTGTGAGTTTTCAGGTGGAGCATCTCTATCCGGAGCCATTGAACCTGTATCAAACAAACTAAAGCACATTAGTACACTTTTAATAAGCTAACAATCTATATAAGTCAAATGGAAGTCAAACCATGCATGTACAAGTAAATCGGAAACGAAATCGGTACAAATCAAAATAAGCGTCAAAAAAGAAAGTTGTCGGAATTGAACGAAATTTACTTGGCTATGGTAAAACGTCCCCACGGACTCAAAAATAAAGTCGGTTTTCCGAAATTCAGACCCTTAGCCCGACTTTCGATTACGGGCAGAAGCAAAACCGATTAAAAAACAGTACCGAAATGTAAAGATAAGTGCATGAGCAGCTCCGGAATCGTCAAAATAGTATAGTTACATGTAAAGAAGTCAACAAACGGATACATGGTTCAAAAGTTATGTACAAAATGAGAATATGCACCAAAATTGAATATGTACTATACTATTGAATAAAACAATCGGTACAAATTGAATAAAGCAAATTTGTCGTAATATGTATACTATTACCTTTATCACTAATGTCTCTTTCTTTTCTTGGTAGGATTGTGTTCTACGCGTCTCTTAACAACGCGGACGGTTGGATTGATCCAAATACCCTCATTATGATCATTTCTAGTACACGTTTCATTCTCATTTTGATCGTTTCTTGTACAAAAGCACTTGTTTAGAACACTTGTTTATAGACCATTTCGTACTTGTCGGATCATTGACATAGAACACTTGTTTAGCTTGAGAGGCTAGAATGAAAGGCTCATCTTTGTACCCTACCCTATTGAGATCCACTTGCAAAAATCCTGACTTATCCATTCGTATGCCACTATTATTTTCAACCCACTTGCAACCAAATACAGGAATCTGAAACTTCGCGTAATCAAACACCAAAATGCGCTCGATAACCCCAAAATATGACAAATTTGCAAATTTCGGATTTAAGTCATTCGCACTTGATATGTGCATTGCTTCAGCTACCAAGGTAACACCACTATTTTGCATAGTACTTTTATCATCCTGTTCTTTGGTATAAAATGTGTATCCATTAATTGCGTATGCGCTATAAGAAAGCACAATTACACTTGGACCATAGGCTAAACATCTCAACCTTTCTGTTACTGAAGCAGGATCTGAACGATACTTTGAATAAATATGATCCCTAAACCACGATATGAAACTTCGATTGTGCTCTCGTACTATCCAGTTCTCATTTCTATTTGGATTTAAATCTCGGAGAACAACCTTGTGCATTTCAACATACGGCTCAACCTCAATCTCATTGTGCAGAACATACAAGTGCGCTTGATCCCGTTCGACCATTGATACTGTCACAACTTTATTTCCAATTAGCCTTTTTCCTTCTTTTTTTTCGACAATATGAGATTTGGGGAGTCCAATTGATTGAACATTTGACAGATATTCAGTACAAAACTCAACCGCTTCTTCAACAACGTATCGTTCGGCAATACAACCCTCCGGTCGACTTCTGTTTTTCACGTACCTTTTTAATATTTTCATATAACATTCAGCAGGGTACATCCATCTCATATAAGCTGGTCCGCACAATTGTGTCTCTTTCACAAGATGAACGACTAGATGAACCATTATGTCAAAAAACGAGGGAGGAAAATACATTTCAAGATCACATAAAGTAACAACTATCTCTTTTTGCAATGTTGGTAAGATCGCGGGATCGACCACCTTACTGCAAATTGACCTGAAGAAGAAACACAGCTTAGTTATTGCGCTTCTTACTTTTTCTGGCAGAATAGAACGTATACCTATTGGTAAAAAGTGTTCTATTATAACATGGCAATCACGCGTCTTCAAACTCTTTAACTTGAGGTCTTTCATGGACACAAGTCTTCTAATATCTGAAGAGTAGCCTTCTGGAACTTTAACTTCACTGAGGAACTTACACAGTGTTTTCTTCTCCTTTCTAGATAGAGTGTAAACAGCAGGTGGCAGATATGTTCGTCTTCCTTTCGTCACGGGTCCCAATTCAGTTCTCATTCCCATGTTTACCATGTCCTTCCTTATGTTGAGGCCATCCTTAGACTTTCCTTGTATATTGAGTAACGTACCTATGACGCTGTCAAATACATTTTTTTCAATATGCATAACATCCAGGAAATGTCTTACGTACAACGACTTCCAATATGGAAGTTAAAAAAAAATTGACTTCTTCTTCCACCCACCCTTGACAAGTGAATGTGCAAAAGGCTTGCCAAACTAAGTGCTCACATCTTTCACCTTTTCAAAAATTTGATCACCTGACAAAAAAGGCGGGGCTGTACGATGTTCGGCCTTTCCATTGAATGCTTTTCTCCACCCACGGTAGTGATGATTAGAATTTAAGAATCTACGATGGCCGAGAAAGACATTCTTCTGACAAAGCTCCAATCCTGTCGTATCGGTTTCATCTTCACAAACAGGACACGCCTTTTGACCTTTATTGTTGTACCCGGATAGATTTCCGTATGCTGGAAAATCATTAATTGTTCCAAACAACATCGCCCTCAAGTTGAAACTTTCCTTCCTATACCCATCGTAAACCTCCACACCGTTCTCCCACAAAAACTTTAAATCTTCGATTAACGGTGCCAAGTATACGTCTATGTCATTCCCTGGTTGTTTAGGCCCAGAAATTAGCATAGATAACATCATGTACTTACGCTTCATACATAGCCACGGAGGTAGGTTATAAATCATAAGAATCACAGGCCATGTGCTATGCGAGATACTTTGAATACCATGCGGGTTCATTCCATCAGTAGACAATAACAACCGAAGGTTTCTTGCTTCTTTTCCAAATTCAGGATAATCAGTATCAACTTTCGACCATTGTGGTGAGTCTGCCGGATGTCGCAACTTTCCATCAATAATTCTTTCATCTGCATGCCAAGTCAAGTGTCTTGAATCGGTCTCACTACGATACATGCGTCTAAATCTCGGAATTATAGGAAAATACCATAAGACTTTAGCAGGAGACAACTTTTTCTTATATCGAGGGGCACCACATTTAGGACACTCATTCCACGCTGCATACTCGTTTCGAAACAAAACGCAATCGTTTGGACATGTATGTATCTTATCATAGCTCATGCCAATAGAGGACAACATCTTTTTGGCCTCATACGTTCGATTGGGAAGAACATTATCCTTTGGTAGCATATCTTTCATAAGGGATAATAACTCTATGAAACTTTTATCCGACCATCCATTGTCCGCCTTTAAGTTGTACAACTTTAACACCGCAGACAATCTTGTGAATTTTGAACAACCATCATACAACGGTTTCTCTGCATCGCTTACCAACCTCTCAAACATTTTGGGACAATCCGCAAGATCTTCTTCAAGCGCTTCTGCAATCTCTTCGACTCGATCGCAATCGTATGTGTCTGTGCAATCGTCGTTTGAAGCATACTTCCTATTACAACTCGACTCAGCATTCCCGTTACTTTTCTCACCATGCATTGTCCAACATGTATAACTTCTATCAATTCCAAACCGTAGTAAATGGGATGCCAACTTATTCCCGTCAACCTTACCCCCATAACAGCAACCCAGGCAAGGACACGGCATTCGAAGCGGGTCTTCGGAGTGCGCAACCGCAAACTCAACGAATTCCCATACCCCTTTCTCGTACTCTTTCGACAATCGGTTTGAATTCATCCATGTCATATCCATGTCTTAATTAAGCTAAACAAATGCTTCTTGGTTTCTCTATCAGGTACTAAGGAATTCTGTCAAGATAATAAATATAGCTATCATCATAATAGAATACCTAATCAGAATACCCGATTTCTTAAAGAAGACATTACCTTATTTCAAGGTAATATAAGTCCACAAACCAAAAAATGGATTGAGAGACACTAAATTGAAATTAAATAGAACCATAAACAATAAACTATAAGCAGAAAACAACAAATTATAAGCAAGAAGAAAGGGATAGTAACCTGAGTTAGACTTGATGTGGGAGACGGGTAGGTTTGAATCGGCGTTGAACAAGTAGAAACCAGAGGATTCAAAGTAACTGTAAAATTAAACACACACGATGCAGTTAAATACACCACTACTAACACAATATCAAAAAAACCCCAATATAGAACTCAATTATTTAAAATGATATGAAATCAATTATCAATTAGCTAGTAACTACAAACACCCGAATTTACAAAACCGAAATGCTCAAATATGTTTTAGCTAGATGCTTTATCTTTATCTTTTGCTATAGAAATAGCTTATAGATAGGCACTTATATGATATGCACTAATGTAATATAGTACTTAATTAAACTCGTAGACAATACACAAATTTCAGCACTTTCAGTGAATGTTCAACTCAAGTAGCTAGTATGAACATTCTTCAAGATCCTTCGCCAATTTGCAGTAGCTAGCATCAAAAGAATAAGCTTTTTTCTTTTTCTTTTTTGGTTTCTTACTACAGCAGCTCATGTGTTTTGTTCCTCAAAAGAAAAAGAAGGGACAGTAGTATAAAGTAAAGGTTGAATTATTGAGAAACTTTACAGCTAGCTACTGATTATGGTCCATATCCTGATATAATATACATCTCTAATTTTTTAATCATATAATAAGGTGTAGTGTTCACAATATTTTAAGTGATGTAGTAAGCAAAAGAGCAGAGATTATACAAAAAGCTTTTTTATTTTTCTTTTTTGGTTTCTTACTTCAGCTCATGTGTTTTGTACCACAAAAGAAAAAGAAGGAACAGTAATAAAGGTTGAATTATTGAGAAACTTTTCTTTTGGTAACATAATTAGTGAGAAACTTTACAGCTAGTTACTGATTATGGTCCATATTAATTGATCATTGAACAAAACTCATAGACAATACTTCTAATACTTCTTTGATTGAGCGTATAGAGTTGCAAAAAAGTGACTGATTGAATTGACTTAGTAAAATTAATATGATACATGAAGGTTAAACATTTAGCTAAGACAAAAGATGCATCTAAAAATATCACAGGGAATTAAACATATACTTAGAACAAGTTGATTACAATAGACATATGAACCTGAGCTAAACATACCTCAAACAAAGTGCAGAAGAAAACTAAAAATAATTTGCACATTATCATGAGCTAACTAGAAACTAGAAAAGATAATTCTAATACTCTTAAAGATGATGTCCAAAATAACCGAAAATAACTACAATTTCATCTCTAAATCACAGAACTGGATAACTACAACATTGAAAACAAAGTCAGACATAAACGAAATCTTTTCCTATAGCTTTATCTTTTAAAATTAATATGCTTAAAGGTAAAACTCAGAATTGATAAACCACCATAGAGGGCTCAAAACATGCACTAATAAAACATCATTTGAATGACAAAATTGAGCTTAAAGAGGAGCAAAACACAACAACACAATAGTAGGCCAAAGTAAACAGAGAAAAATAAAGTAAAATGAGTAGTGATGCAATAACATATGTATAGGAACCATGTTAGGATTCAAAGTAATGCATGTAAAATGATCCAAAAGAAAACTCATCAATGTCTAGTTCATACAACAAATATATAGGGTTTTAGATTAAGAACTCAAATATCTAGGGTTTCAGAAGAAGGATAAATCAAGTTGAGAAACATACCTGTGATAATTTACTGGTAATTTAATTTGTAATAACCCTAGGCAGCGACGACGACGGCGACGAAGCAGGGACACCGGAGCAGCGAACAGAGATGAAGAAGGATACGGAGACGGCGACGGCGAATGATTTGGAGAAGAAGCTCTGAGTTTGTTTTGTTAATTTAGAGAAGAAGCTCTGAGTTCGTTTCGTGAAAATACGCCCAAACAGAATACTGAATCTGTTCGTTTCTTTTTTTTTATTTTAATTAAAATGCCTATGAAAGCGCTTTGTAGAAAAGCGCTCTCGTACCCCCCCTTTACCAGCGCTTTTAGAAAAGCGCTCTCGTACCCCCCCCCCCCTTTACCAGCGCTTTTAACAAAGCACTCTCGTACCCCCCCTTTACCGGCGCTTTAAACAAAGCGCTCTCGTATCCCCCCTCTTTAGCAGCGCTTTCAAAAAGCGCTCTCGTACCCCCCCCCCTTTACCAGCGTTTTTCTCACCTGTTTTATAGTTTTGTTTTTAGCGCAACCCTATAGCAGCGCTTTTCATAAAAGCGCTTTCGTAGATGCGCTGCTAAAAGACAAAATTGGCGTAGTGATGGTTATCACTCCCTAGGATTACTAACCACACAATAATATGAACAATATTAAGTGCCTTCAAGGCCAAACAATACAGCCTCGAAGCAGTTTCAATATTATGGGGAAGGGGAAAACGAAACCAGTGGACCAGCAGTGCAATAGGTTTGACATAAATAATAATTAAAGAAAGTAAATCAGATAGGTTTTAGGGTTACCGACTATTGAGCTTTGACGGTTGGCTAACCCTGAAAATTGGGAAAAGAGAAAACAATACAAAGGAGTGAGTGTATTATCAATTCATTGACAGTTAAAGTTAATCCTAATTTGATAAAGAAAAGAAGGCAAAGAAAATTAAAAAATAAATATGAAATAGGACTTAGCTTTTGATCTGATATGATTCGTAGTGGAGGTAGCCTCGGGGTTAACCCTGAAAAATTGGCAAAGCAAAGGCAGACCAGAAAAGGAAGTGAGTGTAGGCGGAGTTCATTATATTTGAAGGCAAACCCTAATTTTAAATAAAATGACAAATATTTAAAAAAGGATTAGATCGGGACTTAGCTTCGTAATAGGCGTGGCGCGTAGTCGGAAGATGTCTGATAATAATCATGAAAAGAAATGCACAAAGAAAATATTTTTCAGTGTATGGCTAATTCTCGCAAACCCTGATTCGGGCGTAAATTAAATAAAATATCGGATTTAATTAATTATTGGTTTTTAACCTAATTAATTAAATCGATCAGAATAAAATTGGGTTTTTTAAAAAGGTCAAGAATTATTTTTAATCAATTAATCAAAATTAATTTATTAATTAAAACAATTTAAACCCTTTTAAACTATTTTAAAACAAATAAAATAAAATCGAACAATCGATGATAAAAAAAATGTTAAGATAAAGAAGAACTTTTAGAGTTTTTTAGAAAAAAGGAAAATTTTCATATAAAATTTATATATAAATAATATTTAAAATAAATAAATAAGGTTTATGTAATAAAAAATGAAAAAAAATTGAAAACTTAGCTGGGTGATCCTGTGTGGCACACGCTGAGGGAGTATGGTGGACTCGCTGTTTCAGAGCGTTGGATTGGGTTGCCAGCATGATCAGATGGTGGATGGCACGAGAGAGCATGATAGCGCGTGGACTGAGACGCATGGGATTCGTCATCCCCACTACACACGCGCGCGCCAAAATTTATTTGAAACCGGCCAATCAGGATTAG
This sequence comes from Vicia villosa, assembly GCF_029867415.1. Classification (NCBI taxonomy): domain Eukaryota; kingdom Viridiplantae; phylum Streptophyta; class Magnoliopsida; order Fabales; family Fabaceae; genus Vicia; species Vicia villosa. The sequence goes on from NW_026705464.1 coordinate 109,239, forward strand.
CCACGCACCCGTCTTCTCCACACAATTTTTTGAATCCACTTTTTACAACGCTTTTTTACAGAAGCGCCATAAAAGAATCTCTCTTTAACACCTGCAAATAGCGAATACAAGCAAATGGCCATAGAAATTTTTCGTGATGGTGCCATTAAGTTCGTATGACTCTCATGCATCCCATTATGGCCTTAATTTGGCCAACAAAAACCTGTATCAGAAAGCCCTAAAAAAAGCTTTTAAAACCTAGCTATGGCATCCGACTCAAACACGCACCAAAACACAATTAACTTTCTAGAAACGGTTAACATACCACATCAAACATATTTATGCATTTAGATTATTAAAAGGATGCATGATTCAATGTAATCGAAGCTTTAAAAAAAACGCAAACCGTGGGTTTGTATGAACGTATTCTTGATGCGAGGAAGTCTGGTAATGATCTGAAATTGTTCAGTGGAGTCCTTGGAATGTATTAGGATAAAAAAGAACTCCCGAATAGGCCTGCAACCTGGAAATTGAATTTAAAGTTTTCTTGGATTTTTTATGCTCGAATTAGGGTTCTTCTGCAGAGAGTTTTCGTGAACCTAGGGTTTGCTATTGGTTGTGTTTATATAAGAGAAGAAATTAGGTCAACAAACTTAAACAAAATCCAATCCAATCATTGTTTTGTAAATTGAGAAAATTTGATTCATGTATGTTTCTATTTTAATCCAATTTCAATCTTCCTTGCATCAATCTTGCTTGCACGAAATTATATGAATATTTTGGTATAAATGTGGATTGGATTTGATTGGTATTGGCTCTTTGATTGAATATTTGATTTTTTACTTAATTTTCATGAATTAAAATCACTTTTTAAAGAATAAAAATTCACATAAAATCAAATAACCCTCCAATATTCGTGGCAAATAATTCTATAACTCTTGGATGCTTGAGGATCAAGATTGGATCTTAAAAACCTGGGCCCATTTGTAAAAATATTCATTTTTCTTCACATTTTTCCCTTCAAAATGGTCCAACTTTGACAAGGCCTATCTCCCTCAATTTTTGAGGTATGGAAGAGTTCTAGGACTTTTTAGAAACCTTAAAGAGTCCTATAACCATTATTTCTGGTCTCATGTCAAAATAATTTTCCATGCTCCTTGTATGTTCTTTTGAAAAAAATGCCTTTCGGTTGACTTTTGAAAATGACCTATAATGTTTTGGTCCATATCTCTCAAATGAAGCATTTTTAGACTTGGCTTATGAGAGACAAAATTGAAGAGAATCCAATTTCCTTCATAATTAGAATTGGATGGAAATTTTTTGATGTTCCATGTAGGAGTTATGGCTGGTCAAAGTTCAGTTGACTTTCCTATGGAAAACCCTAATTTAGAAACTTTTGGAATTGTTGATTTCTGATCTTTCCTTGATGAACCATGATCAATTCTTGATCGAATGGTGAATGATACTTCAATATAAGGATGCTGACAAAAAATCAGGAGTTTTGACTGTACTTTGACCATAGTTGACTTTTAAGTCAAACTAGTCGACTGTTGACTTTCTTAGCAATTGAGTGATCAATCTTTTAAATTTGAGACTTGAAATTTGTCATGGAGGTAGTGTGGAGTATCATAGACCATATGGGATGCCTTGGAGCTTTTGGTTCATTGATTTTCTCTCAGAACAACAAAACCCTAATTCTTTGAGTCTTGTTTAGGAAAGAGTATCTTTGAGCTTTGTACCTTGATTTGAGTTTGTTAGGAGAAATAAGATGGGCAAATTTTGGGGTATGACACTGAGGTTAAAAGTGTTTTTTTCTCTTCATCATTATGTTTATGGTTGTGTTGGTTCCACGGTGTCAGGTTCTAGCTGGTGGCCTTGGTTGTACTAAAATATGCTTTTTGAGTTTTTGATTGTTTCGGTTGGTGTTCCTATTTGGAGGTGCTGCTTCTCACCTTGTTGTGATGGGTTTGTTGTCACTAAAAATATTTTATTCTTTGTGTGTCTAGCTGCTTGTTTCTTATACTTATTGGCCATACTGTTACTAAGGGACCTCTAATCTATGTAATTACAAATTTTTCGTCAGTCACACATTAATATTTTTTGTTCGTTAAATCAAGATCAAATAAATAAAATATTAAATTAAATGATTTTTATTTAATATAAATTAAAAACTATATTTAAAGTTAATTAGACTGTAGATCTAGATCCAACAAACGGGAAAACGCCGAATGAGTGTATGCGGAAAACATTGAATATTTAAATAGATTTTGAATTTGATAGTTTTTGGGCCTTAGGAATACTAAGCCCAAATTTATATTGTAGTAGGTCCAATTTTTAAAAGCATATTCTAAAGAGATCCATGGAACTCTATAGAAGATAAGGATAAATTATGATATTTCTAGATTAATAAAGAAAATTCTAGAGGATCATTTATAGTCATTAAAGTTAGTTTGTGGTGGAAAAATCTTAGTCGTTAATTTAAGAATGTTATTAGTATAAATAGAGGTGATGTGATTGAGTTTATATCAAGCCAATAATTATAAAAACTCTATAATACAAGTAGTATTTTCTTTCCCAAAAGTTTGGTATGCTCACCCAAATACTTAAACCCTTTTTTCATCAATGAATGAGATTTAGGTACTAAGCATTTCTTGTGTAACTAATTAATTAATCTGTGTTCCATTTTTGCTAGATTTTTATAGGCTATTGTTACTTCTCTTTTTCTATTAGATTTCGTTGTTGTCTCGTTTTTTCACTACTAACATTTAGTATAATAACACAAATGCAATTTTTAATGATTTTTTTTCTTCAATATAAAATTATTTTTAAACATTAATATTTTAAATATTTTTAATGAATAACCATTGATATGAATAAAAACCTTTCTCAAATATATATTCACGTTAATACCTTCAAGTTGGATGTTGGATCAATGACGCTGCCAAGAGTTTGATATTAATATTGTTATGCATGTGTACTACTTCTTTAGATCTGATTCTTTCATCTACTTAATTTCATTCCTATGCGATATTCATATTTTTACTAAATCTTGATCTACATTATGCAGCTTCATTCTAACAATTGAAGATGAAGTTTATTCATTTACCAGAAATCTCTTCATTCACCAGAAATCTCTACCCTGCGATTTGATTGGTCTCTTGTTAGAGATAATTGTTCCTTTTCAACGACCGTAATTTCCTTGGTTAAATGTGGTGAGTTTTATCAACTGCAGGTAATGGTAATTCGAAGGTCGAAGTTTTATCATGATGGAACCATTGCTCAGTGAAGTGTGAAAGATTTCCTTGAGGATTATTTCTTGCTAAAAAAATCTGCAAAATTTGAATATATGATTATTCTGCAGAAATACTGAGTTTGAATTAGTTTTACTTACCGGAGGAGTCACTGCCAACGAAGGTGAACAATTTGATATAAGACTAACCTTTGCAGAATTTAAGTATTCTGTCAATCTAAAGTAATAAGGGTGAGCACGCGGAAAAATCACAAGAATGTATAGTGGTCGTCTTAGAAGATAAAAATGAAAGGAAGAGAAAGCAAGCAGAAGATAGTGCGGATGAATTGAGAAGCTCTACCAGAAATGCTAGTTCTTGCTGCTAGTGATAGCTGGTTATAATATATGCTTGGTCACTTCATGATGTAGTTTGCAATTTTGTATTTCTTTTTCCAGATTCTTGCACATATGCTTGATTAGATCCTATTTAAGTTGCTGGATTCTGGCACTTACGCTAAATTACCTCGTGTAGTGACTCCACATGTATTAAGAGAACATTCAGATGTACGAATGATTGTTAAATAACTTGTTTAAATAGGTATTAAGGTCATTTCCATTCTAAACTTTAAATGGCTGCATTTTCTTACTAGATAGAACATAATCCGTAGCATAAAAATAATACAAATGTAGATGTTGAAACGAAACTGAACAACAATAATATCAAAAATATTTGACGTGATTTAAAGTAGAACATTTTTTTCTCGACGATGACTACGGTGTTGGTGTTAGGGTTTTTTCTTTTATTAGTGAAAAAATAAATACTTAGTGTTATATATATATATATATATATATATATATATATATATATATATATATATATATATATATATATATATATATATATATATATATATATATACACACACACACAAAGAAGCACCAGTGTGAAACAACGGTTTTACAAATGAACAGTAGCGGAAGGCGGAGGTGTCTTTCAAAATCAAAGCGTTCGGATGGAGACTTCTTCTTGATAGGATTCCGACTAAGGACCGTTTGGTGTACAGAGGTATAAATTTTCCTTTAGATAATTTAAAGTGTTTTTATTGTGGATATGAAGTAGAAAGTAGAAACCATTCTTTTTTTGGTTGTTGGGTGGTGAAGGCTATTTGGAATGAGATAGCTCTTTGGATGCGTAAAGAGGGGGATGTGAAGGAGGGGTGCTTGCCAAATTTTATGGATTGGCATTGTTTCTTCCGGGATAAAAAGGTTAAGAATAGTAAGGCGGACGTTACGTGGTTAGCTACTACTTGGACGTTATGGTTGGTGCGTAATGGTGTGTGCTTCCGAGAGGAAGGTTGGAATTTTAACGATACGGTTTGGAACATTAAGCATATGGTTTGGAAATGGTCCTTTTGCGGGAAAATTACTTACTCCAACTATTCGTTTTATGAGTTCATAAAAGATCCGCTTCTTTTTCTCTCATAAGTTTATTTGGTTGTAATTTTCTCTTTTTTGTACGGGTTATCCCGTTCTCTTGTGTAATCGGGTTGGAGAACCCTTAGTTATCCCTTTCAATATATATTGCTTACACAAAAAAAAATGAACAGTAGAGATATCCCTATTATTTTTTATTGAAATATAAAAATAAAAAATGAAAAGACGTGCATTAACATAGAAGGAATAAACTATTAGTGGGAGTTGAAGTTCGAACCCAAAAAAGCTTGATTGTATCACCACAATTATGGAAGTAATCGTAGTTATACCCTTAATATTTTTAATTAAAAAAATAAAAAAAAATGTTAGCGCATGAGTTTAGAAGTGTCACCCCGTTTTGGGAAGAACTGTGATGATTTTGGCGTTGTTGTATGCGAATTCTTTAGTAGTGTTATAAGCTCGTATCATAATTTATACTTCTTTAGTAACAGTCTTTTCATCATGATTTTATAACTTATCTTACTAACTATTAGTTTATTTTTCAGACGTTATTTCAAATAGTATTGCAGTTTATAGTTTATAGCTTATCATTTTTTATTTCAATTTTAACGTTATTATTTTAATAAAGATACACTTTTATCCTTTATAATTTATTTAATTTAAAATTAAAATAACTATGTATTAAATATCATTTATGTAATTTTACTTTTATAACTCAGTTGAACCGTTAATTTTACCATTCACTTTAATTAACTTATCAGTTAATTGTCTTAACCATCTACTATAAATTGTAAGCTATTAGTTATGAGTCATAAGCCATCAACTATTTTTCAGATGTTATTTCAAATTGTGTTTTAGTTTATAGTTTATAGATTATTTTTTTTCTTCCACTTTTATTCTTTTTATTTTAACAATAATCTACTTTTATCCTTTATAATTTATATTAATTTGAAATTAGTAAATATCATTTATGTTATTTTACGTTTATAAGTTAGTCTAACTGCTAATTTTATCAAACATTTCAATTGACTTATCAGCTAGCAGTCTTAACCATCAATATAATAAACTTTCGACTAACTTATCAATCAACCAATATCTTTATTAAACAAACCATAGTTGACAGACTTGAAGTTTAACCCTAGTTGAAATCTTTTATAAATAATAAGAACAATAATAAGAAAAATAGATTCCAAATCTTATTATTCTTTGCACGTTAAATCAACTACATGTATATGTCTTATTATTTTAATTATTTTAAATTTACAATTACTAGACGTTTCCTCGTGCGATGCACGAAATAGTAATATATAATTACATGTTATGAAATAGTTGTACATAATTACATATAAGAATTTACTAAAAATATTTTTAATATAATAAAATATTGTCTAAAATTGATATTTAATTTTATACAAACAGAAACTAATACGACTAAAAAAAATAAAAAGTATAATTTTATGCATTTGTTCATGCATTAGAAATCAAAATACATCTATAAAATACCAAAGAAAAATTATATAAAAAGTTATTAATAAAAAAATTTGTCTAAAATTAATTTTTAATTTAATAGTAAGAAACAAAACCAAGAAAATATGCATGCATTAGAAGTTAGAAAATCAAAAGTGAAATATTAATTGGGTGCTATAGTGGATATGTAAACAATATGTTAATTAATAAAAAGAGTAGAGACTATAATGACATTAGCGGGTTTTAATATTATTTTAGACAACAATTTATTAAAAATAAAAAAAAATTATATTGGACTTAGATTAATAATAATATAATTATATTTAAAAAATAAAATTTCAAATAATTAACTACTAAAATTTACTAAATAATTAAAAGTAAATAATTTTGGTTAGTAATAAAAATTAGTTTTAGAAATAACAAATAAAGTAAAATTAAAATAAACATAAAATTACTAAAATAATAATTAAATTATATAAAGTTAGTGGGAGAAATTTAAGAGTTAGTTGAAGAAAATTTATTTTAAATAAATAAGTAATAAAATCAAATCAAATAAAAATATACAATTACTAAAAGAACCTTAATTTTGACTATTAAATAAAAATAAAATAATATTAATAGTTAATATAGTTTGAAAAATAAATTTAAAATATGTGTTAAATAAATTTTATATTAGTTATGTATTTAATTTAAAATAAAAGTTAAAATGAATATAATTAACAAATAAGAAAAATTAACCATCTATATGTAATACATGGGGCATTCTCAAATGAATAATAAAAGAAGTAAAAAATATATAGAATTTTGAAATTAAAATTGAAAAAAATACAAAAAAAAATTAAAATAAAAGATAAATAATAAATTTTTAGAGGCCAAAAAATAAATTACAGTGAAATAAATTGCAACCTATAAGTAAATTTAAAGGTATAGAATTAGTTTGTAACCCTTAATTTACAAAGCATCTAGGTATAAAATTTATGTGTAACCTTTAATTTACTCGGCTTCTAGATATGAGTTAAATTTCATGAGCCTATCTTAAGGTCATGCTAAAATTTATTAAGACATCAATTTCTTTATTAGAATTATTGTGTAAGGATTCATCAAATTTTATTTATATTTAAAATCATAAAATTAAGATCTATTAAGAATAAAATATGAATAATAAAAGCTAAACACAACCATTTTAGAACGTATAATTTTTTTCAATACCACATTTCAACAATTTTTTAAAAACTAAATTTTGTGATGTTTCAAGGTAATTACAATTTTTTTAAAAAATTAATAAAAATAAATAGAATTAAAAAAATGTAAAACGCTATAACGTTAAAAGATAAAAAAATTAAAAATGATAAAAATTACAAAAAATAATAAATCTTATGCTTACATTTTGTGATGCTTTCAAATTTATACCTGTAATTTTTTTAACAAAAATCAACAAAATTAAAAATAAAACGGTATAACATTAGTAATTAGAAGAACTTAAGAATAGTAAAATCAATAAAGAATGAAAATCCTATACATGTATTGTATAGACTTACAAATGTTGCATCAATAAAATTAGAAAAAACAATATATTTAAAAAATAAAGAAGAAGATGTAGAATTTAGATAAAATGCAAAAGAGAAACATACAAACAAAAGCTCTTATATACTAAAGAGAATATATATATGAAATGAAAAGAGAAGCAAGTTGGAAAAATGAAGTTGCTATAAATATGGATGGAGGTTTTATGAGATAATGGTTTAGTGGAGTTATTAAAAAGAGTGAACTTGGATAGTTAATTGAATGAGTGGATTTCTAAAACATGGTATGATGGGGTTAGTTAGTTAACAAAAGAAGAATTAGTAATGGTGAAAATGAAAAGAAAACTATGAGTGCCATATTTTTAGTCATTTAAAATAATTAATTTTAAATAAATAATTAATCATTTTTATTTATAACTTATTCACCTTACATGTCCTAATTTTTAAGCATAATTTTAAATAATTAGTTGAGCATTATTATTATTATTATTATTATTATTATTATTATTATTATTATTATTATTATTATTATTATTATTATTAAATTTTGTTAAGAAATTTTCAATAGTTAATGGAATTCTGTTAAAAATATATAGTTAGTGGAATTCGTGAGGTTTTTCAATAGATAGTGATGGAGTTAGTGGAGTTATGAAATTTATTATTTATCAAAATTAGTAGTTATTAATATTAGTTATTAGTTTTTTTTAGCCAAGCATAATGATTTGGATTTGGGAAGTTGGGTTAGCATAATGAAATTTCTATTGTTAATTTAATTGATACTCCCTCCGTTTTTTATTATAAGTCGTTTTGGGAAAAAAATTTGTATTTAAATATCAGTCGTTTTACAATTCCAATGAATAATTAATGCCACTTTTCTTATTATATCATTAAATATTTATTATTCTCTCTCCTTTCAATTATATAAATTTATATTCCACTTGTCATTAATGAAGGATAATTTTGTAAAAACCTTCATAATTTCTCATTTTCATCCAACAATTATTATTTTTCTTAATCTGTGTGAAAAGTCTAAAACGACTTATAATAAAAAACGGAGGGAGTATTTATTTAGTGGAAGTATGACTATGAGGAAATACATATTGTTAATATTATTTTAATAATATTATTAATATTATTATAATTAATAATTAATTAATAGATAAATTAGTTTTGGAGGTAATTAATAATTAATTAACAGGTAAATAATAATTTTAACATTTATTTAGTAGAAGTATTTTTATGTTAATAATTATTATAAAGCTAAATAAAACGTATTTTAATTATTATTTAAGTGTTTTAGCCAATATGAGAAAGGGTTAGTGGAGTTGGTAGGTTAAAATTTAGTATATTATTAATTTAATAGAATTTTTATTTTTAGTTTCAATTTAATATTATTATAATTAATAATTAATTAATAGGAAAATTAGTTTTGAAGGTAATTAATAATTAATTAATAGATAAATTAGTTTTGGAGGGAAAATTTTATAAAGCTAAATAAAATGTATTTTAATTATTATTTAAGTGTTTTAGCCAATATGAGAAATGGGTTAGTGGAGTTGGTAGGTTAATATTTAGTATATTATTAATTTAATAGAATTTTTATTGTTAGTTTCAATTTAATATTATTATAATTAATAATTAATTAATAGGAAAATTAATTTTGGAGGTAATTAATAATTAATTAATTAATAGATAAATTAGTTTTGGAGAAAAAATTTTGGAGGGAAGAAGTTGTAGGATTATAATTTAGTATGATTATGCTTAAGCTATTAATGAAAACTGTTACAAAATTAAAAAGCAAAATTGAAAACAAAAACTAGTTTTTGGTTTTTAATTATTTTAGTTTTAAAAATAACAAAATTGCAAATAGTTTTTGGAAACTACTTCACAAAATCATATTCTCAAATAATTTTTTTATTTTTAAATTTTTGAAAACCAAAAAATAGTTTTTAAAAAAGAGAATCAAACAGGCTCTTAATTTCTAAGTCACTTGTTTGGTTAGAACACCTAACTCGTTCAAAAATATTCATCAATTTGAGATCAGCCTAGTAATCTCACAGGTTTTTGGTTAGGCCGGTATTAAACCAAGGTACGGTTTGAGATCACCCCGTTGTTGAAATATCCTATGTTTTTTTATCAAATCAGTATAAAACCAAGATTTAGTTCGTGAGCTCCAAAAGTATCTTTTCATCACAATGTGTGTCTTATTTATGGGATCCAATTGAGATGGAAAGTCACATATATTAATGGGGAATAGGAAGATGAAAAAGAAGAATAAGGATGGACATCCACTTTAATCTTTATTCATAACACTCCCCCTTGAATGTCCATTGAGGATATGCCTTGTTAAAACCTTATAAGAAAAAACCCAGTGGGAAAAGTTCTAGTGAAGGAAAAAGATTACAATATCCTTTGAATGTGAATTGCCTCGTTAAAAACCTTACCAGGAAAACCCAATGGGACAAAACCATAGTGAAGGAAAAAATAGTGCAAGACATATGTATTTCTCCCCCTCCTGCAGACATTACATGTGAGACGATATTATTTGCAGTAGTTGCTTAAAATTTCTTCTTGGAAGTAACTTCATGTAGTGGTAATAGTTATGCAGGGTTTTATGAAATTGTTGAAATGATTTGTTTCATAGATCTCCATGAAATGGTTGTACCATCACATGTAAACAAATAACCTCTTTCTGATCTACCATTGTGAGAATCTGACAAATAAGCTGCATATCTAAGGTAGCGAAGTATATGTTTAAATCTGTTCCAATGTCTTCATGTAGGTGAGTAACTATATCTCGCTAATAGAATAACTGCAAATGAATATAACAAGATGTGTATAATTATCAAGGTACATTAGTACTCCAATTTCACTGAGATATGGTACTTCAGGACCAAGCAATTTTCATCCTTTTCTCGAGGCCTGAAAAATTATATTGGAGTACGCAACATGGGACAATTGTCCATATAGAAAATTTTTAACACTTTTGTATATAACCTTCTTGATGTACAAATATTCCTTTGTCCAAATGCTCAATTTGCAGACCTAGACATATTTTGTCTTTTCTAGGTCCTTCATCTCAAACTCTTTATTTAAGCAATTTATAGCTTTTGTAAACTCTTCAGGAGTTCCAATAATATTTATTTCATCCATATAGATAACTATTATTGTAAATTCTTTTCCACATCATTTTATTAAAATACAAGTACAAATTGAGTTATTTGTATATTTATCATTTAGTAAATATACAAATAACTCAATTTTCATATCCTCACTTTGCATTTTCATATCCTCACTTTGGTCATCTTTAGTTTCTTATATCAACTGATAATTTATTTCATAAACTTTGCAAATGAATAATATTTTGAACTTTTGGTTCATATTAATTTTTACGAGGATCAAGACAACAATTTATTTTAAATTGTTCATTTGAACTTCTTGTTCATGATTTAATGTTCTCATTTGAACTTCTTGTTCATGATTTCACCTACTTATCTCCTCCCCCTGATATTGGGAAAACTAATTTATCAAGTGATAATCAACCTACTAGGCTGCAATCAAATATTTGATTATTTTCTCAAATTATATCCTGAAAATTGAGATTCATATTGTCGCCTCGGTTTTTTTGTGGGATGCGAACTGACTCTTCTTTTATTTTTGAGTTGTGAAAATCAGAGAGTCGCCACCGACTTTTATTTTATCCAATTAAGGAAAGGTTTATAAAAGAAACAGAAAAATACCTTAAAGAGATTTTAGGTTCGGGGGTAGGTTATACAAAGGGAAGGTGTTAGCACCCTTTATATCCATGGTTATCCATGGGCTCTTAATTGCTTAGCTCACTTGTTTGAATCGTTTGTCTTGCTTTGAAATGCTTGTATGTGGTTTTAAATATTTTGTAAAGAGTTAACTTTGTAATGATCCTTGTGCGGATGTATACAAAGTATTTATCTTCCGAAAGATGTTTTGATGGTTTAAGAAAAGATTTTTAACTTTGTAATGATCCTTGTTTGGATATATAGAAAGTGTAGTCTTTTGAAAGTTTGTTAAAAAAAAAGTGATGTGTAAGAACTTTTGTTGTTTTTGATTGAGCAAGCAATTAGGAGATATACCCTAAGTTTGTAAGGTTCTTTCCCATTTCTTTTAGAAAGTTTTCTTTGACTGGATACAGAAGAAAAATTTGAATTTTTGCATTTGAAATAGTAGAATTGATTTTGAAAAGAGTAATATAGGAATTACCCTAAGAGGTGCAAGTGTGATTGTGTTTTGTTTTCAGATATATTATCTTTGAGATTAGTGATCTAGCGCTTCAGTTATTATTCTTGTCATACACGCAGTTTTATATGTACAGGAATTAAAGTGCGGGAATGTAAAATGCGGAAAGTAAATCTACCCTATTACATCGATTGTGCGAGAAATGTAAACTACGCTATTTACATGAATTTGGAAACCTATACACTTATCTATGAATTTAAATGGTAATAAGATAAAGGGAAAATATTTTTGGATTTTTGGATGGTTGATTTTAATTAAAATTAATGCATAATTAATTTAATTAGAAGGTTAAGAATTAGAAATAAAATTTAAACCTAAAAAATTAAGTCTAAAATAAGTTCAAATTGTTTGTTAATTAATTTTAAAATAAATTTAATTTTTTTGTGATTTTTGAAATGTTTTTTTTGAAATTATTAAGTTAATTAAGACATAATTATACAAATAATTATACACATAAATTAAACTTAATGAGAAAAATATTCTAGTTTTGTACAAAATTAGTTCATGATATATAAACTTAATTTAATAAAAAGAAAATATTTTTTTTCTGATTTTTTGATAGGTTTGAAATAATTAAAAGATAAATATATAAATATTATCTAATTAATTAAACAAAATATTTTAATTATTAAGAAAAATAAAATATTTTTGTGTCAAAAATTAATACAATATTTTATCAACCTAAAAATATTTTTTGCGTAATTTTTGATTTTTTAAAACTATTTTAAAATAATTTTACAAAGAAAATTAAATAAAATAGAAAATATATTTAAGTCTGTGATCCTATGTGGTTGATTGGAGGGAGCATGGCGTGGTTGTGTGTTTTGAAGCGTTTGATGTGTTTTCAGATTGATCATGTGGCTCAGATGTTGAGGGTGCGTGGTATGAGCGTAGACTGCAAAGTATAGGAACCAAGGAATTCAAAAAAACTGGCGCGCGCGTTCTGGCCAACCAGAGCCTGCCACGCGTTCTGGCCAACCAGAGCCTGCCACGCCTTCATCTTCTTCCTCTCTCCATAGCCAAAAGTCTGCAAGTGTAGCTAAAACATTTAGCTACGGATTTTATCCGTAGCCATAGCCCCTGCAAGCTTCAAAATCATGATTATGCAATATAAATTTAATGTGAAGCCATGGTTGATCTCGTGAAGACCTCACGAACTCAGTGGTACCAATTTAAACTTGCAATTTTGCCTAAATCATGAATTCCTCTTTTTGAACTCAAAAACCGTAAAATGGTAAGTGTTCATACAAGCGACCAAACTTCAATTAAAGCTCCAGAAACGTTCACAAGGTAACACCAATCATGAATATGCCATTAGAATTTATTTATTATTAGTGTATAATTGAAATCGAAGAAGTTTTTAAAAGTGCAAACCGTGAGTTATATGTACGTGTTCTTGAGGTTTCAAGGCTTGAAATTGATTTAGTTATGTTCAGTGGAGGACAGGGAACGTGTTTTAATGTTTAGGACACTTGGAATTTAGCTCTAACTCAAAATTCGAATTTCAAGTTTTCATGGAAATTTTGAAGTGTGAAGAACTATGGCTTTGGCTCTTAATTCGTGTGTCTTAATGCTGAAGTATCCAAGTCAATTATAAGCAAATTTAAGTGCTGAAAACTTAAGCAACCAAGCTCTTGAGTGTCTTTGAATTTTTGAGTTTTTTATTTATAAAAACTTTGAAAATCTTGGCCATGGCTTCAATTTTCTTCACCCCTCTTGCCATAGGTCTTCTGTACCTCTATGCTTCGGAATTTGGATCAAACTTGGTGACTCATGCTAGAGACAAAGCATTGGATCATTATCTTGGATCATTTCTTTTTTAATTTAACTTTAAATGAAGTAAAATTAAATCAATAAAGAAATAAAAATGTCATGGGCCTAATGTTAGTCGTGGGTGGCCTTAGACATTATTAGGAACATGTTTGGATCACAAATGCTTGGTCCTTTTGGAAAAAAAACAATTTTGATCAATGTTGGTTTCATGCATTTTCCCAAAACATGGCCAACTTCAACAAGGCATAACTCCCTCAATTTTGATCACATGAAGAAGTTCTTGTGCTTTTTTGCATTTGGAGAAGTTATCTTGATGTTATGGGCTTTGACAAAAAACTGCTTTTTGTTGACTTTGAAAAAGACCTGTAATGTCTTGGCTCATATTTTCCAAATGGTAACTCCAATGACAATGAGACCAATTCCATTTGAAAGATAAATTTATTTCCTTCAAAATGAGATTTGGTTGGAATTTTTTGGATGAACGAGGAGAGAGTTATGGCCGGTCAAAGTTCAGTTGACTTTTTAGGAGAAAACCCTAATTTTGAAACTTGAAGTTTTGTCGATTTCTGAACTTTTCTTGATGAATTTTGATCAACCATTAATCAAATGATGAATATTTTGACAAAATATGGATGTTGAAAAAAAATTTCATTTTTGACTGTCTGTTGACTTTTCGATCAAATTGGTCGTTTGTTGACTGTTTGAGCTGTTGACTGTGCGTCCGAGCGAATTGAAGTTTGAAAATTTGTTTGGTTGTACTTTGAGACATATGGAGATCCATCAAATCCATTTGAGGTCTCAAAAAAAACTTGTTCTCCTGAAAAAAACAAAAACCCTAGTTACGGACTGTTTGTGTAGGAGATAGTTAGGCGTACCTGATTTTTGTGCAGTGTTGAGTCTCTACTGATCTTGTGATTATCAGAAGACTTCTAGAACAAAAATCTTGGAAATATGAAATGCGAAAGACTGATTTGACTGGTGGTTCAAACACGGAGAATCGTGCTGTCAGCGGGTTTGACCGTTAACTGGCTGTCCGGGCATTAACGTAACAGTTAAAGTGAAAACTTAACAGTTAAAGTTAATTTTTTCTTTTTGTTTTTTGTTGTGTTAATGGTGAAAAATTATTTACATGATTTGTTAAAAAAACAAAAACATAATAAATAAATAAAAATATATTGTACGCGAACGAAATTACTGATAATAATATTGAAAAGGATTTAATGCACAGAAATATAAATATTTAACTAGCAATAAACACACATAATATTATCTTACTAATTAAACGACGGTACAACAGATAGTACAATATTTAATACTGACAGTACAAATATTACATAAAAATATAGCGAACAGTACGACAAATATAATGAACGGTACATTATTTGAAAACGAAAGATACGACAAACTTAAAGTATGACGATTAAAAACCCATGCTATAAACAACAATATATAGATGTACGGGAGTGCAAGCATCCCAGGTCGGCATTTTTCAGGACTATGCAGACAGAAAAAGGACATGATCACCACAAAAACAGTGATGACTACAAGAAAAAACGTATCCACCCACTTTGCCATTTTTTGCCGGGGAAGAAGAGAAAATAAATATGAGATAGTATGATAGAAATTTGGGAGATGAGTGAAATTTGATGCGAGATTTTATGGAAAAAATGAGGGGTATCTATAGAGTGAAAAGAGGGATGGAGACGTTGGGGAATGAAGTGGTACCGTACAAAAAAGGAAAGTTTGAATGATAGTAGGTTTTGAAAAAAATACATCGTAGGGTTTGAAAAGAAAGATGTATAGAATAAAGTTAGGATTTGATTTGAAAGAAAGAGATTTGAAAAGAAAGAAAGAGATTTGAAAACAATAATATAGTACAAAAATTAGTGGGAAACAAAACCAATAATAATTTAATTGTTACTAGTACAGTTTGAATCCCCGGACTCTGCGCCTGCAAAATTTAATTCTGTACCAATTGCGTCAGTATTATTTATCTGAAAATAAATCTCAAATAAACAGCATGTGAAGTGATAAACAGTATTTGGTGTCTGTGCAAGAATAAATTCAACAGCGAACCAAAATACCGTATAAAAAATATTCTAAAAAAACTGAGTATTCATAAAATCAGGATATTTATGAAACAAAATCCAAGATTATATAAAACTCCCAATTTTTAGACAGAAGTCTGTTGCATTCTCTTTGAAAAAAGATGCGGGCAAATTTTGGGGTATAACAGTTGCCCCTATTCAATCTTCTTAAACCTGAAGAGACCGATTGGAATCTGAAGGTAAAGGATGATTGAATATTTAGATGCCTTGGAAATTTGCACTTACCTTCACCAGGAGTGATGCTGGAATTTGCATTGAATGTGGCTTGAGAAATGTCGTTGGCGGATCAAAACATTACTTGAGATGGGCTTTCAGATGCCATCTAGTAAATGTGTTGATAGTTTGTTCATCAGAATGAATCCATTGATTATATCTTAATGAAGGATTTGAACCTCTGCGTTGACCATTACGGGACCGTCCGAGGTTACCTCTTTAAATCTTGGAGGTTGATCGTTACAGAACTGTTCAAAGTTTCCGCATTAGATTTTGAATGTTGATCGTTACATAACCGTCCGAGGTGTCCGCTTTTAGATCTTGAAGATTGATTGCTTTAAGGAACTGTCTGAGTTATCGACTTAGATCTGAAGGTAGATCATTAAGGAACCGTCCAAGGTATCGACTTAGATCTGAAGGTAGATCATTAAGGAACCGTCCAAGGTATCGACTTAGATCTGAAGGATTTGAAGTTGTTTATTCGAATGTGGTATAGCCTGGAAGCGTCAGAATGAGTCACCATTAGACCGTATCTGCTTTGCTTGTTTAGAGTTGATAAGTGATTTGGAAAGAGAGAGCTCTTCAGAATGAATCTTTGGTTTGATTATATCTGAGAGGAATGCTTGTCTGGACAGAACCCAGGAGAATATTGCATGTGATTGAGAATAACTTGCTGAGGATATTCGTCCACCTGAAAAACCAAGTTAGTGAGATGCAATGCCATGATGCATGTAATGTATATGTTGAGATTCTCAAACTAAATGAGAACCGTGCATGTTATGTATGCGTTTGTCATGAAACATTATATGCTATGTATGAATATGCGTATGATGTATGATGTATGGACATGACTTATACAGTTTAGAGCGTATCAAACTTCTGGTTGGGAAAATAAATCTATGCTTGTTATTTCGGAAACGATGGCGTTATGACTGTTGATGATCTTTGCTATGTTGTTCGAGTATACTCGGTTGGGGAACTTCCTTACGGACCAGGATGCTCTATTGAGGGATCTTTGACTACCGCTTGGGGATGAAGGTAACTTGAAGGTTCTAATTTTGATGCACCCTGACTGGGAATAAGAGAGATGGGTAATCCTCCGATGCATTATTTGATCAAGCCTTGATGTGGAGAATCACACCTTCTGGGGATAGTGATCTTGAACAGCCTTGCTGGGGAACGAGGAGTAATTGTCCGATGTAATCTATCCAAGCTTTGAGATAAGGCTTTTTGAATCATTTTGTTGGACAGGAAAATCTCATCGAGGATTATGCTGAGAAATGTGTCTCTGTAGGGGAAGCGTTTCTTCTGATGCCCGTACCCAGTGTCGGTGATGAAACACTCCGTTGGGGAATTAATTGGGCCTTGTTTATCCGGAGCTAACTCCTTGAAGATTGCTCTGTGGGGGATATTCCCATGTTGCTGGTTTCGGGATGATGTCCAGATGATTGGGACATTACCTGAATGCTATTCCTGTTTTTCTTATAAACATCAATCATATTCAAATGCATATGTTCATTCAAAATTATCATTGGGACGTTCACGCGTTCAAAACAGAAAAAGTGAAAACATTGATTTTGAGCATGAACTATATTGATTTGAAAGAGAGCCATAATAGGCTAATTAGTACAAGGAGACAAAAATCCTAGTAGTAGGAAGTTATCATAAAACTTTGAGAAATACTTATAAAGGAAAATAGCTATGTGAAAACAATCCAGTCAAGTTTCAACTCTGATATTGGCAATTTGTCTTTGAGTATCTCATCCCTCACTTGTTGGAAGAAGATGATTGGACTGATTGGTGCCTTTTGGTCCTTGACGCGTTGAATCTTGAATGTGAGTAGGTAGCCAAACGGGACATAGTCGTACGCTTTATTCCGTAACTTTGGCCTAGGCTGCCCTTTCAAGTTTTCAGCCTAACGGGATAATATATTTTTTTTAGTCTCTAATTTTTGCCAGGATCGCCCTTTCAGGTTTTCAATCCACCGAGACGCTCATTTTTTCCTAAGTCGCCCTTTCAGGTTTTCAACTTAGCGAGCTTTTCTTTTCTTTAAGCGAAGTACTTTTTGACAATGTCCGCATTTACAGGGTGTGGGAAATCCTCGCCATCCATAGTGGTAAGCAACATGGCTCCGCTAGAGAATACTTTCTTGATTACAAATGGTCCTTCATAAGTGGGAGTCCACTTGCCCCTGGGGTCACCTTGTGGTAAGATGATGCGTTTTACAACCAAATAACCGATTTGATATGCCTGGTTCTTGACTTTCTTGTTGAAGGCTTTGATCATACGTTTCTGGTATAACTGACCATGACAAATAGCCGCAAGCCTCTTCTCATCAATCAAGTTTATCTGGTCCAATCGAGTCTGAATCCAATCGTCTTCGTCTAGATCGGCTTCTTTCATAATCCTTAGAGAAGGAATCTGAACTTCAATTGGAAGAACTTCCTCCATACCATAGACTAAGGAAATGGAGTTGCCCCTGTTGAAGTACACGCTGATGTGCGATAACCATGAAGAGCAAAAGGTAACATCTCATGCCAGACTTTGTAGGTTACTGTCATCTTTTGTATGATCTTCTTGATGTTCTTGTTGGCAGCTTCCACCGCGCCATTCATCTTTGGTCGATATGGGGATGAATTATGATGTTTGATCTGGAACTGCGTGCAGAGTTCGGTAATCATCCTGTTGTTTAAATTTGTGCCATTGTCTGTGATGATTCTTTCAGGGATGCCATACCGACAAATGAGATTGTGCTTGATAAACCGGGCCACAACATTCTTGGTGACTGAAGCAAACGAGGCTGTCTCTACCCATTTTGTGAAATAGTCAATAGCGAATAGGATAAAACGATGTCCGTTGGAAGCAGTAGGCTTGATTTCTCCGATCATATCAATACCCCCACATTGCAAAAGGCCAAGGAGCCGTCA
Organism: Vicia villosa; assembly: GCF_029867415.1. Classification (NCBI taxonomy): domain Eukaryota; kingdom Viridiplantae; phylum Streptophyta; class Magnoliopsida; order Fabales; family Fabaceae; genus Vicia; species Vicia villosa. The sequence goes on from NW_026705464.1 coordinate 128,164, forward strand.
GAACGTTTTATGGGACTAGAGGTGTCGTGCTGCTCGGTGCACTCGGTTTCACCATACCTCTTGCGGAGAGATATGCGAACTGACTCTTTTCTTTCTGCTTTTGTGTTTTTGAAAATTAGAGAGTCGCCACCGACTTTTATTTTGCGGAGAGATATGCGAACTGACTCTTTTCTTTCTGCTTTTGTGTTTTTGAAAATCAGAGAGTCGCCACCGACTTTTATTTTATCCAATTAAGGAAAGGTTTATAAAAGAAACAAAAAAAGACCTTTAAGAAATTCTGGGTAAGGGGGTAGGTTATACAAAGGGAAGGTATTAGCACCCTTTGTATCCATGGTTATCCATGGGCTCTTTAATTTGCTTAGCTCACTTCTTTTTAATTGCTTTGAAATTGCTTTGAAATGCTTGTATGTGGCTTTAAATACTTTTGTAAATTGACTTTGTAATGATCCTTGTGTGGATGTATACAAAGTGTTTTATCTTTCGAAAGATGTTTTGAATAAAAAGAACGTTAACTTCGTAATGATCCTTGTTTGGATATATAGAAAGTATTGTCTTTTCTTTGAAAGTTACAAAACAACAGTATAAGAGACATTTGTTTGTTTTGATTTGAGCAAGCAAATTAGGAGGTCTACCCTGAGTTGTAAGGTCTTATCCTATTCCCTTTAAAAATCTATCCTTTCATCGGATGTAAACGAAAGTTCGATTTTGCATTTGAAACAGTAGAATTTGATTTTGATTTTGAAAAGAATGAGAAAGGGATTACCCTAAGAGGTGCAAATGTGATTGTGTTTTGATTCAGATATTTTATCTTTGAAGTTAGTGATCTAACGATTCAATTTTATCTTTGACATACACGCAGTTTTATATGTGCTGGAATTTAAATGCAGAAATGTAAAATGCGGAAAGTAAATCTACGCTATTACATCGATTGTGCGGGAAATGTAAACTACGCTATTTACATGAATTTGAAAACCTATACATTTATCTAGGAATTTAAATTGCAAGAAAAATAAAGAAATGTTTTTTGGATTTTTTATGATTTGTTTTAATTATAATTAATGCATGATCAATTAAATTAAAATGAGGGAAAAAAGATGAAAATAAATTTAAACCTAAAAATTAAGTTCAAAATATGTTCAAAATGCTTTTCAATTAATTTTAAAACAAAACTATTTTTTTTGGAAATTTTGAAGTTGATTTGAAATTTATTAAGTTAATTAATACATAATTATGCAAATAATTATACAAATAATTAAAACTTAAATAGAAAATTATCCTAAATATGTAAAAAATTAGCCTATAATATATAAACTACATTTAATATAAAGAACAAATTTTTTTATGATTTTTTGATTGGTTGAAATAATGAAAAGATAAATATATGCATATTATCTAATTAATTATACAAAATATTTAAATTATGAAGAAAATTAAAATATTTTTGCATCAGAAAATAAAACATTATTTTAGAAACTGAAAAATATTTTTTGTATATTTTTTTGATTTTAAAAACTATTTTTAATTAATTTTGCAAAGAAATTAAAATAAAATAGAAAAATAAATAAAGCAGTAATCAGATGTGGTTGATTGGAGAGTCCATGGTATGGACTGGCTTGTCAGGGACGTAGGATGAGCTGGCAAGTGGATCAGAAGGTGATTAAAGTGAGGCGTATGGCAAAAGCATGGACTGCAAAGCACAGAATCAGAGGTTATTTAAAAAAACACGCGCGCGCCCTCCAGCCAATGGGAAGGAGCCACGCATCATCTTCTTCATCAGAACCACCCTTTTACACCTTTCATTTGCAGGTGGTGTAAAAACTCCCACCTATTACACCTGCAAAAAATAGCGAATACAAGTAAAACGTGATATAAATCTGGCGCGATGCCATGGTTGAATTCGTCTGGTCCATACGAATTCAATGGAACATGTTTGAACCTGTAATTTTGCCTAATTTGGAAAGCCCTGATTTTGAAAGCAAGAACCCTAAAATGGTGGTTCCTCGTATACGTGTTCAAACTTCAATTAAGTTTCCAGAAATGATTAGGACCTCAAACTAAACTTAACTATGAGTCTACATCTTGTTAAATATGCATGTATTATGAGATTTTGGTGAGTTTTATTTCGAGCAAACCGTGAGCTATGAAGCTTGATTCTGAGTGCTTTGCTTGTTGAAAGTGATTGGAATAGTTTCAGTGATACTTGAGAAAGGTGTTTGAATGTTTAGTTTGTATTGAAACTGACTTGAATTCAAAATTTGAATTTGGAATTTCTTTGAAAATTTTAAGTGATTACAAGTATGGTTACAAGCATAGATTCTATTATGAATTCGTGGCTCTCTATTTGTGAAGTAATCTAAGCTATTTATAAGCTATGTTGTGCTTAGAATTCAAGCCAAGAAGCTTTTTGGTTGCCTTTGTTGAATTCTTGATTTTTAAATATTAAAACCTTTGAATTGTTGACCAAGTCTTGCTCCTCTTCAATTCTCTTGCCTTGTACTTCAATCTTCTGCAGAAAATTAAAGATTCTTGGATGACTCATGCTTAGAAACTAAGCTATCCATTATCCTTCCATTTTCCTTTTTTAATTTAATCTTATATGTGATAAAATTAAATCAAAAATGGAACAAAAATGATGTGGGCTTTGTCTTGGTCGTGGGAGGCCCATTATATCATGATAAACATGTTTGAACTATGAAAACTTGGCCCCATTTGGAAAAAATACATTTTTGAGCAATGTTGGTTTCATGCATTTTCCCAAAATTTAGCCAACTTCAACAAGGTGTAAATCCCTCAATTTTTGTCATATGAAGGAGTTCTTGCACTTTTTGGAAACATCAAAGAGTCCTCTAACCAATGTGTTTGGTCTCATGTCAAAATGATTTTTGATGCTCCTTGTGTGTCCTTTTGAAAAAAGTGACTTTTTGTTGACTTTGAAAATGACCTGTAATGTCTTGGTTCATATTTTTCAAATGGTGAACCTAATGGCCATGGGACCAATTGCATTTGAAATATAATTGAATTTCCTTCAAAATGAGCTTTGGTTTGAATTTTTTGGATGAAGGATGAGAGAGTTATGACCAGTCAAAGTTCAGTTGACTTTTTAGGAGAAAACCCTAATTTTGGAACTTAGGGTTTTGTTGATTTTTGATCTTTCCTTAATGAATTATGTTCATCCAATGATCAAATGATGAATCCTTTGACAAAATATGGACTTTTACAAAAAATTTCATTTTTGACTGTCTGTTGACTTTTTGGTCAAACGGGTCGTCTGTTGACTGTTTGAGCTGCTGACGGTGCGTCTGAGTGAATTGAAGTTTGAAAATTTTTATGATGGTACTTTGAGATATATGGAGGTCCATGGAATCCATTTGAGGTTTCAAAAACTTGTTTCTCCTGAAAAAACAACAAACCCTGATTAGGGACTGTTTGTGTAGGAGACAGTTAAGCGTACCTGATTTTTGTGCAGTGTTGAGTCTCTGCTAATCATGTGATATTCAAAAGACTTCTAGAAAAAAAATCTTGGAATTTTGAAATGCAAAAGTTTGATTTGATTGATGGTACAAAACACGGAGAATTGCACTGTCTGCGGTTTGACTGACAACTGATTGTTACCAGTACTGTCTGAATCCCCGGACTATGCGCCTGCAAAAGACTTAAATCTGTACCAATTGTGTCAGTACTATTTATCTGTAAATAAATCTCAAATAAATAGCGTGTGTGAAGTGGTAAACAGTAATTGGCGTTTGTGTAAGAATAAATCCAACAGCGAGCCAAAATACCATGTAAGAAAAAATTCTAAAAACCAAGTATTCATAAATCAGGATTTGAAAATCCAAGATTATATGAAACTCTTAATTTTTTAGATTGAAGTTTTCTTGAAAAAAATGTGGGCAAATTTTGGGGTATAACAGGAGGTATATGCACTTTGTCGGCATATATCTGGCATTTGTGACAAGTTCTGGAGTGATGATGGCAGTCTGTCTCCATGGTAGACCAATTAAAACTTGCTCTTAAGATATTTTTAGCCATCGTATGTCCACTTGAATGAGTACCAAAGGCACCATCGTGTATATCTTCCATAATCTGTCCTGCTTCCTTCTTGTTCACACAACGAAGCAGAGTTGAGTCATGGTTGCGCTTGTACAGGATTCCATTACTCAAAAAATTTGGCAGCAAATCTTCTTAGAAACTTTCTATCATTAATGGATGCCCCTTCAGGTTATTCCTGGGCTTCGAGATATCTTTTTACTTCATGGAACCATGGTTTTTCTTCCACTCCTTCAGTATCAATCTCATTGCAATAGGCTGGTTCATCCTATCTGTAAATGGTGATCATTGGTGCCTCATTGTCCCACCTGACTTTGAACATAGATGACATGGTAGCTAGAGCATCAGCCAGTTGATTTTCTTCTCGCGGGATATGTTTAAAAGTGATTTCTTCAATGTAAAGAATCAAACTCAGCACATATTCTTTGTAAGGAATTAGATTCGGGTGCTTCGTGTCCCACTCCCCTTTAACTTGATAAATTACAAGGGCCGAGTCTCCGTAGACCTCCAGGAACTTGATTCTCAGATCGATTACAGCTTTGAGACCCAGAATACATGCTTCATACTCGGCTATATTGTTAGTGCAGTTGAAACATAATCTGGCAGTGAATGGTGTATGTCCTCCTGCAGGAGAAATGATCACAGCTCTGATGCCATTACCAAGCGCATTAGAGGCTCCATCAAAAACCATAGTCCATCGGGATCCTGACTCGGGTCCTTCCTCCGGTCCAGGTTGTTCGTAGTCAGTAACTAGCATAATATCTTCATTTGGGAAGTCAAAGTTCAATGCTTGATAATCATCCACTGCTTGATGAGCCAGATGATCAGCTACCACACTTCCTTTGATCGCCTTTTGCAAAGTGTACTGGATGTCATACTCTGTTAAGATCATTTGCCATCTTGCTATCCTTCCAGAGAGAGCAGGTTTTTCGAACACATATTTGATAGGATCCATTTTGGAGATCAGCAAAGTGGTATGGTTTAGCATATATTGTCTCAGTCGGCGAGCCGCCCATGCAAAGGCACAACAAGTTTTCTCGAGCAGTGAGTATCTTGTTTCACAATCGGTAAACTTTTCGCTAAGATAGTAGATTGCATGCTCTTTTCGGCCAGACTCGTCATGTTGCCCCAGTACACACCCCATTGAATCTTCTAACACTGTTAGGTACATTATTAGAGTTCTTCCTTCCACTGGCGGTAACAAAATTGGTGGTTTTTGAAGATATTCTTTGATCTTATCAAAGGCTAATTGGCATTTGTCGTTCCATCTTTCTACTTGATCTTTCTTCAACAATTTAAAAATTGGCACACAAGTAGTAGTCATATGGGAAATAAATCTGGCGATGTAGTTCAGACGTCCCAAGAATCCTCTGACTTCTTTCTCGGTACAGGGTATGGGCATTTCTTGAATGGCTTTGACCTTGGCAGGATCAACTTCAATACCCTTGCTGCTGATAATGAAACCTAAGAGTTTGCCGGATCTTACTCCAAAGGTACACTTGTTCGGATTCAGTCGCAACCTGTACTTCTTGAGTCTGTCAAACAGCCTGTGCAGATGACCCAGATGTTCTTCTTCGATGTTGGACTTTGCAATCATATCATTTACATAAACCTCTATTTCCTTATGAATCATATCATGGAACAGAGCTACCATCGCACGCTGATACGTTGCTCTTGCATTCTTTAAACCAAAGGGCATCACTTTGTAACAAAAGGTTCCCTAGGGTGTTGTGAAGGTTGTCTTTTCCATGTCTTCGGGCGGCATCTTGATTTGATTGTAACTTGAGAATCCATCCATAAAGGAAAATATCTTGCATTGTCCAGTATTGTCAACCAGTACATCGATGTGAGGTAAAGGGAAATCATCTTTGGGGCTTGCCCAATTCAGACCTCTGTAGTCTACACACATTCTGACTTTCCCGTCTTTTTTAGGCACAGGCACGATGTTAGCTATCCATGGAGGATAACTCACAACTTTTAGAAAACCAGCGTTGAATTGCTTCTCAACCTCGTCTTTAATCTTCTTGGACATGTCGGGCCTACTTCTTCGCAGCTTCTGCTTAACTGGAGTGCTACCTTCTTTGATTGGCAGGCGATGGACCACAATATCCGTGTCGAGACCAGGCATATATTCATAGGACCAAGCGAATATCTCGATGTAGTCTTGTAACATTTGAATCAGTCTTTGCTTGACACTGTCTTCTAAATCAGCCCCTATCTTGACTTCTTTCTTTTCTTCGTCACTGCCCAGGTTGATAACCTCAATTGGCTCTTCATGCGGCTGTATAGTCCTTTCTTCTTGTTCTAATAGCCTTGCAAGTTCCCTAGGTGCTTCACAATCTTCCTCACTTTCGTCCTCAGTTTGGTAGATCGGATTTTCAAAGTCATGACTGGCAATAGCAGAATCGTTATCAATAGGATCCAGAGTGAATGTGAATCTGCATTTATTGTGTGGGTGTGTGTAAGAACACATAGCTATTTGAAAATGAATAAAGTAAAGAAATAAATAAAAAGGATTGCAAAATTTGAATATGCAAACGTCCCATGATTTTATTGAATGAACATATGATCATGGTGTGACAAACCCTTATAAAAAGGACCAGTGTGCTCCGGGCAAGGCACCTGGCTTTTAAGTTCATGGTTCGATAGTACAAGAACCATTTTTATTTTTGAACATATAAGCAACGAAAATAGGAAATTGCATTTACTCCTGATCAAAGGAGATAACATCTTCAGCTTCCCAGTTGTTCAATCCATTATTGTGAGTGGGGAATATCCAGTTGCAGTTGTCTTCTTTGGTGACGAGATGAGTTGTTGATCCTTCAGGATGAGTAAGATGCTCTGCTAGATATGAGACCCCGGGCTGAGGTACCTCTGTTGGCTGAGAGAGATACTCGATAAGATCGTCCCATCCAGTTGGGATGATGTCTTTGATAGAGACTTGTGCACTCTGGGGAGCAGTGTACTTCACCAGAAAATCATTCTCGCCATTTGGTATTTCCCAGACTTCTTCAGGAGTGACAGGGCTTGTGATTGTCATATTTTCTTCGAAATGTTCATCCCATCCAGTTGGGATAATGTCTCCGATAGCGATTCGCGAGCTCAGGGGAGCGGAATACTTCACCATAAAGTCATACTTGACACTTGGTTCTCCCAGTGTATCCCAGACTTCTTTTGGACTAGGTGGACTTTGGTATTGCTTAGCAATGGAACCTGTGATACCTATGTCATCTTCGAACTGATCATCCCATCCAGTTGGGACAACGTCCTCAATGGTAATCAAAGAACTCTGAGGAGTAGTGTACTTCACTAGAAAGTCGTACATACCGCTTGGTTCTCCCAAAGTATCCCAAACCTCCTTGGAAACGGGTGGAACTTCATTTGGATGTTGCTTAGTAATATGGTTTGAGATCACTTTGTCTTCTTCAATAGCATTTACTCCTTGGCTGATGAAATGGGACATTAATCCTCCAGAATGAAGACTTTGATCATTCTTCTGAGTTCCATTAGCATAGCCCAGACCTAGCTTATCGAACTTGTAAGGCACATCAAGGAGTTGTCCCCATACTGTGCAACCACCCTCTTCGATCACAGCCTTAGCATCTTTGAGAGAAGCCATTGTTGGAATTACTCTTGTAGCAGGAGTAGCAGAAATATGTTTGGCAGTAGAGATAGCTGGAGGGACCACCTCAAAAGATTGGCAGGGGGTTTCGATGAATTCACCATCCATCTCAACATACTTGGAGTTACTTAGGTGGCTAACCACATATTCTTCTTCACCATGAACCGTGACGACCTTGCCTTTTATAGAATATTTTAACTTCTGATGCAGCGTAGAAGTTACAGCGCTTGCCCCATGTATCCAAGGGCGTCCTAGTAAACAGGAGTACGCTGGATGAAGTTCCATCACGTAAAAGGTAGAATCAAAGATCTGAGATCCTACTCTGATTGGGAGCTTAACTTCTCCGTATATTGTTCTTGTTGACCCGTCGGAGGCTCTTACCACAACATCGCTTGGTTGTAACACAACTCCTTCGAAGTCAAGTTTCTCCAGTACAACTTTTGGTAACACATTTAACGAGGAACCATTGTCCACCAGCACATGAGACAAAGTGGTGCCGTTACATTCAATAGAGATGTGTAGAGCTTTATTGTGATTTTTCCCAGCAGGGGTTAAATCAGCATCAGAGAAACCGAGACCATTATCCACTGTTAGACTGGCAACGCAATTTTCAAATTGGTCGACTGAAATCTCTTGTGGTACGTGTGCAGCTTCTAAGAATTTCATCAGGGCCTTGGCATGAGCTTCTGAATACCTTAGCAGAGATAGCATTGAAATCTTTGAAGCAGTGTGCCCCAGTTGTTCGACAATATTGTAATCACTTTTGCAGATGATTTTCAATATCTCCTCAATTTCTTGCCTCGAAGGATCTTCAACAGTGACTTCAACAGGTACTTGAACTGGTTCAATTAGTGGCTCTTTGCCTCGAGCATTGACATCTTGATTAGGAACTGGAACCTGGACTGGAGTAGTAGTAACATTTGGAGAAATTTCTGGTGAAAAGATCCTCCCACTTCTTGTAATCTTACTAGTCCCCACAATATTATCAACAGCTGAATTAGTAAAATTCATGGCCTCCTCAGTTGAGATGTCTTGTTTAACTCCATGGATATAAACATCAGTGCCATAACTCCACGGGACAGCTTTGTCTGAGGATTATGGAAATGGAGTCGGATTGGTAATGATTACAGATGCTACTCTGGGTGCAGCAGAAATCTTGAAGGGAGCCTTGGTAGGGATTTTTGATGGTACGTTAGAAACCACTGAAACGTCCTCTATCTTCATCCCATTTGAAAAACCTTCGCACAAATTGTCTATAGAAGGGAGTTTCTCAAACATAATGATACGACGATCCATCCACTTTTGAATTCCTCTTTTCAGGTTTTCACAACCATTGGGTAGGTGTGCACAATAATAGCAATCAGGGTCACAACCTGGAAATAAACTAGCTTGTATTAGCTTTCTTTTGATTTCAAGGAGCGGAGTTGACAGTTCTCTCACATCATAGATATAAACAGTGTCCATGATAGCATTAACGGTCTTGTCGTGTTTCGGCATAGGCGCAGTGATGACATTTAGAGTCTCTGGAGGATCGAATTCGATTTCCCCAGCATCTATCATGTCTTGGATCTTATTTTTCAAGGCCCAACAGTGATCTGCATCATGTCCAGGACAATTGGAATGGTATGCACATGTTGCGTCAGGGCGATAACTAGGAGAGGAAGTGTTGACATTCTTCGGAGGGTCTTTCAATGTAATCAGATTTGCCTTTAACAAGTGTTGCAATGCTTGAGAGATTGGCATATTGATTTTGGTGAAGTTTCTTCTCGGTGCATCTGGTCGACGCGTATACTTCTGCGGTTGGTCTTTTTGAGGTGTAGATGCAGAGATCAGAACAACCCCTACAGATTGGTGATTTTGTTGCGACTTTTCTAACTGTGCACTGTATTGACTTCATTTCTCCCACTGATGGGCCTCTTTGTAGTACCAGAGGAGGAGCCTACTTGAATTTTTCCACATTGAATGCCACTTTCGACACGCTCTTAAGTTAATATCAGGTCAGTGAAGCATGACGACGAGCTTCCCAGCAAGTGACTGTAAAAAGGTCCAGTTAAAGTGCCCATGAACATGTCGACCAGCTCGCGATCCGATAAGGGTGGTTGAACCCTTCCAGCTAGATCTCTCCATTTTTGTGCATACTCTTTGAAACTTTCTTTTGGTGCCATGGTCATGCCCCGTAGTTGAGTACGAGTTGGTGCAAGGTCAGCATTATATTGATACTGTTTGTAGAAAGCAGCAGCCAGATCTTCCCAGGTGTGAACTTTTGCACTTTCCAGTTGGTAGTACCACTCGAGTTGTGTACCCGACAAACTTTTTTGGAATAAATGAATCCACAATTTTTTATCTGCCGTATGAGGTTGTATCTTTCTGACATAGGACCTTAGATGCAGCTTTGGGCAAGAGACTCCATCATACTTTGCAAAGACAGGAACTTTGAACTTTGGAGGGATAACAACATCTGATACGAGTCCAAGATCGTCAAAGTCTAAACCAGGTATTTTTTGTATCTCCATAGCTTTCATGCGTTCTTCCAACTGCTGGTATTTGCTATCACCCTGTTCGTCTTCGGAATGACAATCTTCTTCGTCAGGAGAGAGAGAGGGTTTGGTAGAACCCTGGTTGCTGTGATTGTCTTCTTGATCACCTTCATCCACTTCTTCAGGGATTGGCGCCTTTTTGGGCATCCTGGCTGGGACTCTGACTTTCCTCACGAGGTGGCTCAAACCTGCAGATCCCTTAGGCTTCTTTTTCTTCTTGATCATCAGGGCTTTCAGTTCCTCTTGCCCTTTTGCTAGCTCCAGATTTGCTATCTGAACTTGGGCGTTATGTACTTCAAGATTCTTGATGCTTGTTTCGGAATCCATCCCTTCTAACTGAAATAAACAGCGAGGAGATGAAAAACCTGTTATTTGAACCTGTTATACAATGTTTATGAATGAGATGTATATGCAATGTTTTCAAGGATCTTAGAGTTTAGATTTGTTTAAACAAAAAAGAAACAAACGCTTATTAGTCAAACATTTTATTTCTTTTTTCTTTTCTTTTTTCTCTCATTTTTTTCTTTGCCTCTTTCGGGCTTACAAGATAAAGCAAAATAAAAGAAAATAAAGGATTCTTTAAGCATTCCATGGACGCTTTCTCTTTGCACCCAGGAACGTATTGATCTGTTGTTCTTCATGGAGTTGTCTGGTGAGCTCCAACACTTTCCTCTCATAGTCTTGACAATGTGCTTCTTTTAGTTGAACCCAAGATTTCTGCAGCTCTTCCAAGTCAGTTGGCATGTTCGGATGTAGAATAACTCGAGGTTCCTCCCCTTCGACTTCTGGCTCAATAGTCACAGGTAGGATAGCGGGATATGGCATGATGAACTTCTGAGCACGAGCACGCACCCATTTGAGATAAGGCTCCATGGGAATAGAATTCCATTGTCCTAAAGACTTGCTTTCTACTTTGTAGACACTGCCCCAAGCATGTATAAACCTTCGTCGGTATCCTTGGGAATCATCTTCGTAGTCGAACACAATGTCGTGGATGATCATGTCGTGAGGACCATTTCCTCGTGCATATCCAAATTGGCGCAAAGCTAAAGAGGGATTGTAGGTGATGCCTCCCCTAATGCCAAGGAGTGGCACATTAGGGTACTCTCCACAATGGTCAATGAGAGTGATGTCTTCTTGAAAAAAGTTGTTCCACCGGATATCTAAATGAGATAAAGACATAATTCTGCGAGACCATTGCATCCTTTGCTCGTTTCTCAACACCGATCGGGGAAGGTGTGATGTAAACCATCTAGCCAGTAGTGGTACACAACACATAAGAGTTCCTCGCTTTTTCATGGTACGAGTGTGTAGAGAATGTAGAATGTCTCCCAGCAAAGTAGGTACCGGATTGCGAGTTAAGAAAACGTTGATAGCGTGCACACTTATGAATTGGTCGGGATTAGGGAATAAAACCAACCCATAAATCAAAAGAGCCACAACTTCTTCAAAAGCTTGGTAACTCTTATCCTTTAATAGTGATCGAGTCTTTCCTATCAAGAACTTAGCAAGCAAACCCTCGACTCCACTCTTTGTTTCCCAATTAGACTCGATTTCTGACTTCCGTAAATGTAAGGCAGCAGCAATGATTTCAGGCTTTGGAATCTTTTCTAAACCAGTGAAAGGTAATTGACCTCGAATAGGCAACCCAATTAGTTCAGAGAATTCTTCCAAGGTGGGTACTAGCTGGTAATCGGGAAATGCAAAACAATGATGTTCGGGATCAAAGAATTGGAACAGGACCTGTATCATGTCTTCTTCAAATTTTGAGGTAACTAAATGGAGTAGGTGACCATGCCTCTCGGTGAATTGAGCATTTCTGGGAAATTCTGATATTAATTCCTTAAGTTCAGATGGTACCGTTGAGATGTTGATCCGGATGTAATTTCTGGTAGCGGGAGCCATTACCTGCAACAACAGAACAAAAGTAAACTCTTCGATCCTTGAAATGATTAGTGAAAAATGATATGTTTATGATGTTATGATGTTAAACATGTGGAAAACACAAGCAAATCACACAATAGCCTTAGGTTTAAAGGCTTGCACGAGGTTCATAGGTGATACCCTCCCCACTGAAGTTAAATTGGTTTAAACCTGTCTTAAAATGGTATTCGGGTTCTATGATCCTTGGAGACAACATCTCAATACGGCACTCGGACGGTCGATCAAAACATTCCTCGAGGATAACCAACTTCGATCAATTTCAAAGCCAGTCACTTAATAGGCCACAAGTCAAGTTCAACTAAAGGTTCTAAGGCAAATTAGTGCTTGATGACATTTCGGAGGCCTAACATACTCCTTGATGGTTTTCAAGGGATATCAGTACAGACCAAAGTGTCGCACTAACAGTGACTACCAGATCAAACATTTTCCTTGGTCTATTGTCACATACTTAAGGTATCTCGAGATTCGGGCTAGAATCTTTCACACAAGTAAATTCAATACCCAAACAAACCTTTGAAAAATAGAGCAAACAAGACAAACAATTGAAAACATCGAAGTGATCTAAACTCAAAGGTAACCCCTTTAAAAACATTTTGTTTTTGAAATCCCCAGCAGAGTCGCCAGTTCAGTCGCCTCGGTTTTTTTGTGGGATGCAAACTGACTCTTCTTTTATTTTTTAGTTGTGAAAATCAGAGAGTCGCCACCGACTTTTATTTTATCCAATTAAGGAAAGGTTTATAAAAGAAATAGAAAAAGACCTTAAAGAGATTTTGGGTTCGGGGGTAGGTTATACAAAGGGAAGGTGTTAGCACCCTTTGTATCCATGGTTATCCATGGGTTCTTAATTGCTTAGCTCACTTGTTTGAATCGTTTGTCTTGCTTTGAAATGCTTGTATGTGGTTTTAAATATTTTGTAAAGAGTTAACTTTGTAATAATCCTTGTGCGGATGTGTACAAAGTATTTATCTTCCGAAAGATGTTTTGATGGTTTAAGAAAAGAATTTTAACTTCGTAATGATCCTTGTTTGGATATATACAAAGTGTAGTCTTTTGAAAGTTTGTTAAAAAAAAGTGATGTGTAAGAACTTTTGTTGTTTTTGATTGAGCAAGCAATTAAGAGATATACCCTAAGTTTGTAAGGTTCTTTCCCATTTCTTTTAGAAAGTTTTCTTTGACTGGATATAGAACAAAAATTTGAATTTTTGCATTTGAAATAGTAGAATTGATTTTGAAAAGAGTAATACAGGGATTACCCTAAAAGGTGCAAGTGTGATTGTGTTTTGTTTTCAGATACATTATCTTTGAGATTAGTGATCTAGCGCTTCAGTTATTATTCTTGTCATACACGCAGTTTTATATGTACAGGAATTAAAGTGCGGGAATGTAAAATGCAGAAAGTAAATCTACGCTATTACATCGATTGTGCGAGAAATGTAAACTACGCTATTTACATGAATTTGACAACCTATACACTTATCTATGAATTTGAATGGTAATAAGATAAAGGGAAAATATTTTTGGATGGTTGATTTTAATTAAAATTAATGCATAATTAATTTAATTAGAAGGTTAAGAATTAGAAATAAAATTTAAACCTAAAAAATTAAGTCTAAAATATGTTCAAATTGTTTGTTAATTAATTTTAAAATAAAATTAATTCTTTTGTGATTTTTGAAATGTTTTTTTTTGAAATTATTATGTTAATTAAGACATAATTATACAAATAATTATACACATATATTAAACTTAATGAGAAAAATATTCTAATTATGAACAAAATTAGTCCATGATATATAAACTTAATTTAATAAAAAGAAAATATTTTTTTCTGATTTTTGGATAGGTTAGAAATAATTAAAAGATAAATATATAAATATTATCTAATTAATTAAACAAAATATTTTAATTATTAAGAAAAATAAAATATTTTTGTGTAAAAAATTAATACAATATTTTATCAACCTAAAAATATTTTTTGCGTAATTTTTGATTTTTTAAAACTATTTTAAAATAATTTTACAAAGGAAATTAAATAAAATAGAAAATATATTTAAGTCTGTGATCCTGTGTGGTTGATTGGAGGGAGCAGGGTGTGGTTGCGTGTTTTGAAGCGTTTGATGTGTTTTCAGATTGATCATGTGGCTCATATGTTGAGGGTGCGTGGTATGAGCGTAGACTGCAAAGCATAGGAACCAAGGAATTCAAAAAAACTGGCACGCGCGTTCTGGCCAATTAGAGCCTGCCACGCCTTCATCTTCTTCCTCTCTCCGTAGCCAAAAGTATGCAAGTGTAGCTAAAACATTTAGCTACGGATTTTATCCGTAGCCATAGCCCCTACAAGCTTCAAAATCATGATTATGCAATATAAATTTAATGTGAAGCCATGGTTGATCTCGTGAAGACCTCACGAACTCAGTGGTACCAGTTTAAACCTGCAATTTTGCCTAAATCATGAATTCCTCTTTTTGAACTCAAAAACCCTAAAATGGTAAGTGTTCATACAAGCGACCAAACTTCAATTAAAGCTCCAAAAACGTTCACAAGGTAACACCAATCATGAATATGCCATTAGAATTTATTTATTATGAGTGTATAATTGAAATCGAAGAAGTTTTTAAAAGTGCAAACCGTGAGTTATATGTACGTGTTCTTGAGGTTTCAAGGCTTGAAATTGATTTAGTTATGTTCAGTGGTGGTCAGGGAACGTGTTTGAATGTTTAGGACACTTGGAATTTAGCTCTAACTCAAAATTCGAATTTCAAGTTTTCATGGAAATTTTGAAGTGTGAAGAACTATGGCTTTGGCTCTTAATTCGTGTGACTTTGATGCTGAAGTATCCAAGTCATTTATAAGCAAATTTAAGTGCTGAAAACTTAAGCAACCAAGCTCTTGAGTGTCTTTGAATTTTTGAGTTTTTTATTAATAAAAACTTTGAAAATCTTGGCCATGGCTTCAATTTTCTTCACCCCTCTTGCCATAGGTCTTTTGTACCTCTATGCTTCAGAATTTGGATCAAACTTGGTGACTCATGCTAGAGACAAAGCATTGGATCATTATCTTGGGTCATTTCTTTTTTAATTTAACTTTAAATGAAGTAAAATTAAATCAAAAAAGAAATAAAAATGTCATGGGCCTAATGTTGGTCGTGGGTGGCCTTAGACATTATTAGGAACATGTTTGGATCACAAATGCTTGGGCCCTTTGGGAAAAAAAACAATTTTGATCAATGTTGGTTTCATGCATTTTCCCAAAAAATGGCCAACTTCAACAAGGCATAACTCCCTCAATTTTGACCACATGAAGGAGTTCTTGTACTTTTTAGAAACCTCAAGATGTCCTCTACAAGCTACTTTGGAAGCTTTTTTGCATTTGGAGAAGTTATCTTGATGTTATGGGCTTTGACAAAAAACTTCTTTTTGCTGACTTTGAAAATGACCTGTAATGTCTTGGCTCATATTTTCCAAATGGTAAATCCAATGGCAATGTTGACTAATTCCATTTGAAAGATAATTTAATTTCCTTCAAAATGAGCTTTGGTTGGAATTTTTTGGATGAACGAGGAGAGAGTTATGGCCGGTCAACGTTCAGTTGACTTTTTAGGAGAAAACCCTAATTTTGAAACTTGAAGTTTTGTCGATTTCTGGACTTTTCTTGATGAATTTTGATCAACCGTTGATCAAATGATGAATCTTTTGACAAATTATGGATGTTGACTAAAAATTTCATTTTTGACTGTCTGTTGACTTTTCGGTCAAATTGGTCGTTTGTTGACTGTTTGAGCTGTTGACTGTGCGTCCGAGCAAATCGAAGTTTGAAAATTTGTCTGGTGGTACTTTGATACATATGGAGATCCATGAAATCCATTTGAGGTCTCAAAAAAAACTTGTTCTCCTGAAAAAAACAAAAACCCTAGTTAGGGACTGTTTGTGTAGGAGACAGTTAGGCGTACCTGATTTTTGTGCAGTGTTGAGTCTCTGCTGATCTTGTGATTATCAGAAGACTTCTAGAACAAAAATCTTGGAAATTTGAAATGCGAAAGATTGATTTGACTGGTGGTACAAACACGGAGAATCGTGCTGTCAGCGGGTTTGACTGTTAACTGGCTGTCCGGGCATTAACGTAACAGTTAAAGTGAAAACTTAACAGTTAAAGTTAATTTTTTCTTTTTGTTTTTTGTTGTGTTAATGGTGAAAAATTCTTTACATGATTTGTTAAAAAAACAAAAACATAATAAATAAATAAAATATACTGTACGCGAACGAAATTACTGATAATAATATTGAAAAGGATTTAATGCACAGAAATATAAATATTTAACTAGCAATAAACACACATAATATTATCTTTCTAATTAAGCGACGGTACAACAGATAGTACAATATTTAATGAAAGAACAAGCATACACTCACAAATGAGTTTTTGATTCATGGCAAACATCACAAGCAACCAAATACAAAAGCATAAATGAATGACTCAAGACAATGGAAGATTATGAAACTCAAATCACTCAGAAAATGGTATTGCTTATATTAGGTCGACCAAGCAAAGCCCTGGGTCGATACAAAACCAGAGCAAACTCAGCAAAACTTACAAGGTCACTGTTAGGTCGACCTACCCACACTTCCAGGTCGACCTAAACTGAAGAGTTTTTCTCATATCACTGTTAGGTCGACCCACTCACATCTACAGGTCGACCTAATCTGAAGAAATCTCCAAAAAGCTGAATTAACTGATTCTAGGTCGACCTAACCTACCAATGGGTCAACCCAACTGGCAACAAATTCAATTTGGCTCATTTTACTTCTGTTAGGTCGACCTAAGCCCTAAGGTAGGTCGACCTATCTGCTGAAAACTTCCCAAATCATGTGTTCACTCTGCTCCAACACACCAGCAACTATATATATCATTCCATGCTAATTATTCACCAACACCAACAACTGAAAGATACACAAAGGCTTCTCATCTTCGTTCTTCATCATCTCCAACACAATTATACAAATCATTCTTGCGTTGAGGGTTAGTGATCGAGTTCGATAACGTCCATGGAACGGAATTGAATTTTCCTAGTGGGTGAAGATTTGTGGGGTTTTTGGTGAATAAAATCCACGGGTTTTGTCCTCCAAGATAGGTATTTCTTGGGGATTTTTATCAAGAGGTTTCATCGAGGATCAAGCTGAGTGTGAAGATTGAGGAACTAGGGTTCAAGCAATTCAAGACACTGCAGAAAGGATCAAAGTGAAGCTCTTGGATCACCTTGATCTGGCTCAAGATTAAGGTGAAAAGAAGATTCAAAGGATCGACATAATTGGTTTATCGTTTATCGCTTTGTTAATCTTCTTTGTATAAACTGTTTTCATAGTAATGGAAAACTTCCCAATTCCCGTTTGGAATTGGGGGCAGATGTAGTCGTAGCGAGGACGATCGACGAACTGCCTCATCAAATATCGTGTTCTGATCGCCTTTATATTTCTGTTTATGTTTTGTTCATACTTGGTTATAATTGCAATTTGATAAACGATTAAGGTGTTAAAATTGTGCATTAAGAGTTTGTTTAAACATCACAATTCACCACACATTGAATCACCATCAATTGAGATTATCACCAAGTGTTTGTCGTTTTGCTTCAACCGTTATCAAAGCATTGCAAACAACGTATATCAAATTAAGAAGTTAATCGATTCTCACTAGAGCGACGTATTGATTCTATAGGGTATCCTTTTATCGCTAATCTCAAACTGTTTTGTGGTTTCCAACACATATACAATCGTTTCAATAGCGGTCCGGAATAGACGCGAGTCGATTCAGAACCGCTTCCGCTTAAAGTTCAAATAATTCTGAAAAACTCTGAGAGATCTATTCACCCCCCTCTAGATCCTTAAGCCTAGCGTCTAACATTTAATACTTACAGTACAAATATTACATAAAAATAGAGCGAACAGTACGACAAATATAATGAACGGTACATTATTTGAAAACGAAAGATACGATAAACTTTAAGTATGACGATTAAAAACCCATGCTATAAACAACAATATATAGATGTACGGGAGTGCAAGCATCCCAGGTCCGCATTTTTCAGGACTATGCAGACAGAAAAAGGACATGATCACCACAAAAACAGTGATGACTACAAGAAAAAACGTATCCACCCACTTTGCCATTTTTTGCCCGGGAAGAAGAGAAAATAATTATGAGATAGTATGATAGAAATTTGGGAGATGAGTGAAATTTGATGCGAGATTTTATGGAAAAAATGAGGGGTATCTATAGAGTGAAAAGAGGGATGGAGACGTTGGGGAA
This sequence comes from Vicia villosa, assembly GCF_029867415.1. Taxonomy (NCBI): domain Eukaryota; kingdom Viridiplantae; phylum Streptophyta; class Magnoliopsida; order Fabales; family Fabaceae; genus Vicia; species Vicia villosa. The sequence continues at coordinate 146,614 of NW_026705464.1, forward strand.
TGAAGTGGTACCGTACAAAAAAGGAAAGTTTGAATGATAGTAGGTTTTGAAAAAAATACATGGTAGGGTTTGAAAAGAAAGATGTATAGAATAAAGTTAGGATTTGATTTGAAAGAAAGAGATTTGAAAAGAAAGAAAGAGATTTGAAAACAATAATATAGTACAAAAATTAGTGGGAAACAAAACCAATAATAATTTAGTTGTTACCAGTACAGTTTGAATCCCTGAACTCTGCGCCTGCAAAATTTAATTCTGTACCAATTGCGTCAATATTATTTATCTGAAAATAAATCTCAAATAAACAGCGTGTGAAGTGATAAACAGTATTTGGTGTCTGTGCAAGAATAAATTCAACAGCGAACCAAAATACCGTATAAAAAATATTCTAAAAAAACTGAGTATTCCTAAAATCAGGATATTTATGAAACAAAATCCAAGATTATATAAAACTCCCAATTTTTAGACAGAAGTCTGTTGCCTTCTCTTTGAAAAAAGATGCGGGCAAATTTTGGGGTATAACACATATTAATTATAATTTTCCAATATTCTTTCATGACTCGTCTTAATATTTTATAATGAAGTAGTAGGAATATACACAACACATCCAAATGTTCACTTAGATGAGAAGTATTAGAATAAATTAGGGAGGACTAAGATATAGTATCCTGTTGGTTTAATGCAAATAAATATCTTAATATAATACTTTGGGTGCTTCAAATATATAATTTAGAACTAATGATCTCATAAGTATCAACCATATAATTAACTTTAGACATCTAAAGAATGAATCTTCGGGTCCATTTTATTTTTATGAACATATATTATATGATATTCAATATCAATTTTCATAGTATATGTATTACTTATACAAGAATTTGTAAAAAAAAATCCAGAAAACAAGATCTTAGTCTAATTAGTTAAGAAAATAATTTCACAAACTTCTGGTTGTGAGTGGAGACATATGCATGATATTTTAGTTGATGCAACAATTAATGTCATAAAATCGCAATTTCTCAAAAAAAAAAAAACATTTTCTTTAGAAACACACAAAAATTGACTAGATTGAAGAAACTTCTGGTTCTTCAATACAAATTATTCGCATCTTATTAAATCCGAGATCACCCAATCGATTTCACCAGCGAAACACTTAAGTGTAATTTGTAAACTACTAGTTTATAATTACATGTGCTTAAATTGTACTAATATAAGTGTAGTACAAACCCGAGGGAAAAGCCGATAGCTTTTCTATTATATACATCTTATGTCCAAATTCAAATGTGCAATACAAAGATATTCAATACCACCAATATAATTCATGTGAATTATCTATGACGAAAATATTTGACAAGACATAAAGAGAACACGCAAAAAGAAAATATAAAGGATTAAAGTTTATTCGAATCTCGACTCTATAATAATATGAGCTTACTTTCGTGTGCCTTTAATATGGACTAACAAATGTCATTCATACACTATACTTGTAAAAAGAAAAGAATAGTATAATTAAAATTTATATGAGAAATCTAAGCACTATTATAACAACTTTAAAATATGTAGCAACTTTAGACTATTGATATATTCTTTAATAGATTGCAATATTTTAATTCTCTTGTTAAAATAACAATATTTAGAAATAATGTGAATAATGAAATTGTATCCACAAACATTGATCATCCTAATAATATTTCATGATTTAACATTTTAATCATACACATGCATATGAATTTATTATCCTATAATTATCAAAATCATACAAAATCATATCACTAAAATTATATCACCATATTTATATATATATATATATATATATATATATATATATATATATATATATATATATATATATATATATGAAATATATAGATTTATAATTCTAATTATGAAATAATTTATACTCTAACAAATTTAGTAAGTTTTTAACATAGGCAAATGCTAGAAACTTACAATAATCCAAAAATATAGTTATCCTTCTGGGATGTGTTAGAGTCATTCATGTCATTCTTATGGAATGACAAACATTTTATGAGTAAATTAAAAAAAAATTAACATCGAAACATACAAATTTCTTTGTGAAATCCTTCTGTAATACTTCAGAATTTCATTATTATTGATTCAATCCATCTAGAATTCGATAATATAGGTGATGCAATAATTTTTCAAATTTTTAACGTAATAGATGCAATTCTTATGGGATTCATCAATATCATGATGTAATTCTTCTAATACTATAGATACAACATTTTAAGGTGTGAGAAATCCTTATTTTAAAACTTTAACTCTTCGGGAATTATATATCACAAATGATCTTCGTAATGATAAAAAGAAACAATTATTTGCATAATCCTTCTAGGAAGCTCAAAAAAACTTTCAAAGTCATGTCACAAATATTCACATTGATTAAGAAAAATAATTCTTTAAGTAACCCTTCAGGGATGCTTGATAAGTTCTTCAAGCATTATATAACAAACACATTGTTTTGTAATCCTTCAGATATTATTGATAATTTAATAAGATATAATATCAAAATTCAACACGATTAATAAGAAAGTAAAATAATTAACTAATATTACCTCTAACAGTTAGGGCTTCAATTTTGTTTTTTCAAGTTTGGTAGAGCTTTGTGCTGATAACGTGTTATGAAATTAACGAAAACAACATAGAGATGAAGGAGAGAAAGTAAGAGAGAAAGCAATATTGTATTATCTTATTCCAAAGGTATCATTTACATCACAATATGGGTCTTATTTATAAGATCAAGTAACATATATTAATGGAGAATAGGAAGATAAAAAAGAAGAATAAGGATGGACATCCACTTTAATCTTTATTCATAACAGTTTTTGGTTTTTAATTATTTTAGTTTTAAAAACAACAAAATTGCAAATAGTTTTTGGAAACTATTTCACAAAATCATATTCTCAAATAATTTTTTTTATTTTTAAATTTTTGAAAAATAAAAAATAGTTTTTTAAAAAGAGAATCAAACAGGCGTTTAATTTCTAAGTCACCTTTTTTGTAAGAAGGCATAACTCGTTCAAAAATATTCATCAATTCGAGATCAGCCAAGTAATCTCACAGGTTTTTGGTTAGGACGATATTAAACCAAGGTACGGTTTGAGATCACCCCGTTGTTGAAATATCCTACATTTTTTATAAAATCAGTATAAAACCAAGATTCGGTTTGCGAGCTCATCGTCGTGTTAAAGGTTGTCCCAAGTTCAACATCAGCCCGTGTAAATTTTTATTTTGAAATTTGAAGACTAACCGTTCCATTTTTTCCAGTGGAAAGAATTCTACAAGAAAAAAGTAGTTTTACGACACATGAGTTGCGACAGTTCTCATAAAACCGTCCTTATTTCTGGACTGCGATAGTTGTCACGACAGTTAGAGCCAACTGTCGCAAACTTTTAGGCATATTGAGTAACATAATTGCAACAGTTGTCAAAGAACTGCCCTCTTTCCATACTCGCGAATGTTCGAACAAACTGTCGCGACTACTTTAGCCAATCATATATAATCGTTACTTTTTTTATTCTTTTATTTTCTCACTTTTTTTCTTTCATAATTTTTCCACCTTTTCACTTTTATAAATTAATTATTATAATACTGGTAGTCTTGTTAGTCCACTTTTATCTTAAGCTCAATACCAAGTGATCACAATATTTCTGCTTGTTCAACCTCCATCATCAACTACTTGTTCATCTTATTCCGGTGTCTTTGAGAGAGTATTCATAGGAATTATCATTAAGAAAAGCACTTAGAGGTAAGGGCTTTTTTTCCATGTAACTCTAAACTAAACTAGATTTAAGAATTGGTTAGATATTATATACTTATTTTATGTTTTAGAGATTAAGTAATTGGAAAGAGTTAGATTATTAAAAAATTAAAATTTAAACTAACATATAAGAACATATTTTCATATCTCTAAATTCGGAGTTCTTTAGTTATACTGTGGTGAATTAATTTAATCTAATAATAATTTGAGTTATTCTATTTTTAATCTAGTTTGTCACTTAATTCAGGTTCATTTAATATCTTTTAATATCTAGTTTGTTTGATTGAGACTCTTATGAGAACATGATTAGTGATAGCAATATATTAATTAAATCAAGCTTATAACTTCCTGTTTCAAATGCATTATCAAAATTGTGTTTGTAATACTTAATTGCTTACTAAGTAAAGACAAAAACGGTGTGTATACTGTGGTAAGATAGTTATGACATAACTTCCGTGAGTTATTTTAATCATATTCACACCATAGAATTTGGACCGTCAAATACTTTTCAATTTCCATCCAAGTTTTGTTCCCAGTTCTTGTTATTTTTATTATAAGAAGGAATCCCTGCTTGACAAGTCCAATTAGGAATCTAAAGACACACCTATGTGTCTCAGTGAGGAGGAGATAATGAAGTAATTATCTTCTTCCATAATCTTAACAGTGACTTCGTAGAAAAATGGGTCCAAATAAGTAATCCAGCAAGTCCAAGATTAAAACAAATATCAACAGCTTAAGCTTCGCAGAGCAGTGTACAAACCGTGAAAAGGTAAACAAATTAATTTTTTTATTTTATGTAACCATTCATTCTGTTTGTCTATTATTACACATATTGCTTGAGTCAATTGTTTTTTTGATTTTGTGATTTTGTTTTTTCGGTTCGAAGATTTTGCCAATCATAATGTGTTCGATCTTGAGTTATGCACAGCTTATGTTATTGATTGTGTTCTACTTTGATTCAATTCAAGGGTACAACTTTTATGGTATTAGCAGGATTAACTCCTTGATTCCCTTAAGTTAATATGAGGTAATCTCCACGATCTTCTAACAACAGTACTATATTGTGTGTATTAAGAAGTATAGTTAAGTTCAATTAGGAGTTAGATTATATGGCTTAAATATTGTATTCTATAAAAAGTTCATCCATTTTTCTTTTGACATATGCAGGCTCTAGTTTGAAGGATGAAGGAAAAAAAATGGATTACGTGGTAGAAGCAAAGCCATGAAACTTTAAATTTTGTATTTTTGTTGTAGTACACGGTTTTTGTTTGGTATGAAACTTTAGATTTTTCTTATAAATTGTTGCTTAACTATTTTTCATTCAGTTATATGTCAAAAACTAATGTTTCTGAGGAATGACAGAATGAAGGTTGTTGATATTATGGCAAAAGATATGGATTTTTTTATTTTTTTTTAAATTAATTAATTTAGCGGGGGTTTTGAACCTCCGTAGTTTGTTATAAACCGTCGCAATCTGGATTGATAATGAAACACCAATAAAATCTGCGACGGTTTAAAACCGCCGCAAATAATTTTCTAAGGCAGTTGCCCACCCATCGCAATCTGGATTTACAATGTTACACCAAATAAAATCCAGGACGGTTTAAAACCGTCGCAATAAACTTTCTAAGGCAGTTGCATATCTGTCGCAAAGTATAACGACAGTTGGAGTGGCGGTTTTAGCAACCGTCGCGATACAGCCTGGCGACACACATTTCAGCGACAGTTCATCAACCGTCGTAGATTCTAATTTGCGGCGGTTTTAACCGTCGTAACCTGCAAAAATAACTGTCGCAATCTGTCAATTTTCTTGTAGTGGAAAACTAATTTTGTTCAAAGTATTAACTTAATTATAGTATAGGAAACCTTAATCAATTGTCCATTTAACCCTATTTTTATGGTGTTTAGTATATTTTAGTTCTCATTTATATTTCACTTGTGAGGTAACTTCAACGTTGTAGTATAGGATCTTCTGATGGTTAGGTTCGTTTTTCTCCTTTATAAGGACATCATGTCCATTTCTTAGGCTTTCTCCGCTTGTGTTGGTTCACCTAAAATTAGAATTGGTTTAGTTATGATTTAGCATTCACTTATGATTTAGTTTTCTCGGGTAACCGATTAATTTTAAGGAGTTGGGAGGACTCGATTATTCTGGTCTGGAAGTAGTATCTTTGGAAGTCTTTGAACTACTCTTGTCTCTTATATCTAATTTACTAGGGAGCTGTATTCTCTATATTGGTCAATAAGGGTCTCGAGTGCCTTTGATCTTGTTCATGTGAATAGTGTTTCTTTTTTCTCTTGAGGATTATATTCGTGGTTGTGTTGGTTCCTCAGTGTCAGATTCTAGGTGGTGGCCTTGGTTGTAGTTACATATATGCTTGAGTTTTTTAATTCTTTTGTAGGTGTTCCTTTTTGGAGGTTTTCCTTCTCACCTTGATGCGATTTCTGTGTTGTCATTTGAAAAATTTTATTCATCGGTATGTCTAGCTGTTTGTTTCCTTTAATTTAGTTGATATTTTTTGCTCATACCCTTACTAAGGGACCTCTATCTTATGCAATTACAAAATTTTATGCTTTCACATAATAATATTTTTTGTTCCTAAGATCAAGATCAAACAAATAAAATATTTTTACTTATTATAAATTAAAAAATTATATTTAAATTTATGTCGTTTGATCTTAATCCAACAAACGAGAAAAGGCAGAATGAGTGTATGCGGACAATGTTAAATATTTAAATTGATTTTGGATTTGATAATTTTTTGGCCTTAGAAATATTAAGCTCAAATACTTAAACCTTTTTTCCATCAATGAATGAGATTTAGGTATAGAGCATTTCTTGTGTCTCTAAATAATTAATCTTTGTTCCATTTTTGCTAGATTTTTTATCTGCTATTTTTTATTTTCTTTTTCTATTAAATTTCGTTGCTGTCTCGTTATTTCACTGTTTCCCCGCTAAACCATTTTTAACTCCTAACATTTAAACATTCACGTTAATACCTTCAACTTGGATGTTGGATCAATGACGCTACCAAAAGTTTGATATAAATATTGTTATGCATGTGTAGAGGTGTCAATTTATGGGGCCAATTAATTTGAGCCCCAGCCCCATAATAATGGGGCCTAAAATAAATTTAGAAATAGTAGGCCCTTAAACACATAGGGCCCAAAACTAAAAGGCCCCAAAATTTAAAAGAGGGCCATTAGGCCCCAAATCAAATAAAATAAAAAACTTAATTTAAAAAATAAAATAATAAAAATATCAAAAAATAATAACTTTTAAATTAAAAAAATTAAAAATTAAAAATAAATTAAAACTTTTTTTAAAAATTTTTTTAAAAAATTTAAAAACTACGTTAAATAAATTCTAAAACTAAAAAAGTTTTTTCAACAAAAAAATTGAAAAATTCAGTTAAAAAAATTCAAAAAGTAAAAACAACTTTTATGGAAAAATTATGTGACTGATTAGTAAGATATAAATGAAAGTTCTTTTCTCAAAACTAGATGTCTAAGTTCTTTTCTAAAAAATTTATTAACATATCAGCCCTGCACACGTTTTCTTTCTTGAGGTCAACGTAATAAATACGACCTATTTTATTGTTGAGATTTGGTATTTTTCAATGGCATTTTCAATAACGTTTGATATTGCTTTCTCAATTTAATAACTTAAGAGAATGAAATGGACAAAAGAACTGTCTGGAAACCACTCATTCCTTTGACCCAATTGACATTATGAGTTTGGAAATTGCTACAGCACATATTAAATATTTGGAACAAAATAAGGGCCCTTTATTAGGGCCCAAAAATAATAAATTTATTGAGGGGCTCAAAATTATGGGGCCTAAAAATAATCATATTAGTAGAGGGCTTAATATATTAGGGCTTTAATAGGGCCAAATAATAAGGGCTTTTAAATATTGGGCCTATTTGACAGCTCTATGCATGTGTACTATACTTCTTTAGATCTAATTCTTTCATCTACTTAATTTCATCGTATGCGATATTCAAATCTTTACTAAGTATTTATAATAAAAAACGGAGGTAGTAACTTGTTAGGCTTTTACCATTGCTCGGTGAAGTGTGAAAGATTTTCTTGAAGATTATTCATTAAACAGAAACACCACAATCTACCCACCTTTGTATTTCCGGTCGTGTCTGGAATTCAAAGCTTAGGACTTCTTGCAATGGTGAAGCAGAAAAATTCAAGAAGGTAAAGATGATATATTAGGAGATAACAATGATAGGAATAGAAAGTAAGCAGAATATAGTGTGGACGGATGAGTTGAGAAATTCCAAGTCCTGTTCATGTTTGCCTCCCTCCAGCAAGGATGTTAACTGATATGGAAATCATGACGTAGTTTGTGATATTATATTTCCTTTGCTGGATTCTCACACTTATGCTAGATTTGATTATATTAAAGTGGTTGTATTATATGTTAAGCTTGTATATTAGCTCATGCCCTAGTTAAAATCTAATTTCTAGTCAATGGATAAAGATCTATCCTATGTTCACATGTATTAAGTGATAATTTAGATGTATCGAATGATTGTTATAAATAACTTGCTTAAATATGTATTAAATATGCATTAAGGTCATTTCCATTCCAAAATTTCAATGGCTCAATTTCTTTTGTTCACTAGATGGAACAAAATCCATATCATAAAAATGTAAATAAATGTATCTCTACTATTAACCATTTCAATTTTCTGTAGATTCTTGCTTAAAAAAAATTCAATTTTCTGTAAGCTAAATAAATGTATACATTTCACTATAGTATTTTCTAAGTTACATTATAACGACTTCATATCATAGAATCTTATACACTCTGCTACAGAATAATCACCGATTAAGCACTCTTCGAGTGAATATCAAATCCTCACAAGGTAAGAAAAGGAAGAAGAAATAATAAGAAAAAATAAATATATTATCATTCAACATGACCGAAAATGGTTCATTCTCATAACATATATGTTCAACTTTTCATAATAACTTGCATAAAATCAGAAAACTGAAATAACATAATATAATTAAGTGCAGCTGACATCACCAAGGAATTCCACTATTTGAAGATGTTATCCATCATCGAACTTGGTTTCTTTGATTGCTTATTTTCCACTGTTGGACTCACTTCTACCTCCTCATTGTTGGGCCTTTCCTCGGCAAGTATTAGGTCTACTACTAATGGGCTCGTAGAATTTCCATGCCTATAAAAACTCACCTTGTCCTTAAGGTGGAATCCAGTATAACAAGCCTGAAAAGAAGCCACTTCCTCCCTTGAAGCTTCGTCAGCTGGAGAGCCAATCCATTAGACTAGTAGATATGGACAAGGCTGTCAGCTGGAGAGCCAATCCATTAGACTAGTAGATATGGACAAGGCTTTCCATGAACCTGAACACTTCGGTAGGCCAACATTTTCGTAACATCGTAGGCTGTTAAACTAGTTGAATATCAAAACTATGTGGAGGCAAATCAAGATGTGGAGGGTTCTCATGACCACGGAAAATTTTTAGTGCAAAAATATGGAATATCAAATGTATGCTACTTTCCGGTGGTAACTATAGCTTGTATGGGCCCCACCAATGCGTTCAAGAGTAGTTAGAGTTTCATCCAATATTGAAATAGATGTTGATCCACGCGTGTATGTCAGGATGGTGGGAGTCATGTTTGTATCATCAAATACTAAAATAGGGTTTTGTGGTTTATTCAAGAAGGAGATTGAGCTTAATATCTATTATGTGATTATATTGGGATTGTCTGACGTGTTGATATCTCATATTCAACATATGGGTGATACTCTAATCTTATATGTGAAGATAAGAAAAACAGAAAAAGGGGGTTGAAGTGTGTTTACTTTTTCTTCTTTTACTCTTTAAATTCTCTTATTAGATTTTGAACACAATGTTAGAATTTGATTCAGAGTATGATGACAGAAGCGGAATAAAGTTTCAGAGGTATAGAAGTTGAACACAAAGAATATATCCTGGTTCCTCCCATAAATCAGGAGTGATCGAGTTCCCTTGCATTTCCAAGTGATTATGACTATGTTAGCTGAAGATTTCGTTTACAAATATGATCCTTCGAAGATTGAAGACTCGGAGGAGGATGGTTACTGATGACCATCTTTGAAGATAAAAATGGCTCCTGATGGCCATGCTTCGAGAATGAAGTTTTTTTTTAGTTGTAACGAAGATAGTAAGCGCTGAAGCTAGTAGGAGTAAATGTATCTTCGAGACTTAGGCAATTTTACGAAATATGTTAAGTACTGAGGCTTAGCGTGTTTCTCGTGGTATTTCAATGTTAGTTACATTGCCACGCGTCGAAAGAGGATTCAGGCGGGAGGATTTGAAATTCGAAGTAGTGTATATAACTACCCAAAGACAGATGGCGTTCCGAGGATTCTCATGAGAAACGTGGCATTAGATTAGCGTAGGACCGTTAAGGTCGAAACTAGTATAAATAAGGGTCTTAGTATTAGGATTCCGTGTGTTCATTTTGTACAAATCACTCACATATTGCTCAAGTATCAAGTGTTAAGAGAAAGAGTTCGCTGAGAAATGTACGTATGACACCAACACCATTTTAAATACATGTGTATTTTCCTTTATTTCAAGTATCTTTCGATATTATTGCATTTCGTTTACTTTCTGCCATTTACATTCCTGCACTCTTTATTTTCATGTTATTTATCTTTGAAGTATTTAACATTTCTGCACTTTAAGATTCTTGCACTTTTACAGTTTCGTCTTATATTTTATCTTAACTTACCTTTCGCTGAAGTTATATTCATGTGTATAACAAAGTGATTGCTAACCTTTATTGTTTCGATTAGGTATTTCCTATTTTCAAGACAAATCATAAACACAGTTCGAATCATCATAAAAACAACCTTTTTGACTATGTCCTAGGATCAATCTAGTCGATCCTGCGAGTAACCAAATCATATTTATTATAGTTTGGAAGACTAGCGGTTGTTTACCGGAAATCACCGTAAACAAATTGGCACGCCTAGTGGGACAGTGTCAAGCAGATTGTTTTTAATCAATTGTTTTGTTTTGTCTAGAAAATATCAAGACCTTGTATGAACCTTAGGAACGGTAAATTAACAAACAGTACACAACCGATTCCCAAACGAAGGTACAACAAGAAAATGGCCGTCAAGACCAGTGCAGGGGGAGATCAAGATCCCCCACAAGGGTCAGGAACAAGAGCGGCAAATTCTACGCGTGTTTCGACTTCTACTCAAGGAGCGCGGGACATACCGAGTCCGAATGGATCGGGACCCACGGATAGTTCCCAGGCTATACCTGAGAATAATACAGGAACATCAGGGACTATTCCAGTTTCAGTTTCGACTACCGCACCTTCATCCAGAAGCGCAAACGAGATACCACTTTTCTCGACAAATGCGGCAAATAACTTATTTAACCCGGGATCGAACTTTGCATTCGAATGGAGGCCAAACAACCCATACGGAATGCCATATCCATATGGAACAGGCGCACGAGGAGCATGACCTACATACACTACAACTAACCATGCCACATTTTCGCCAAATGCTGGTTCAGTGGGTCGAAGTGCACAAAATACTGGCTTCTCTGCCCAAATACCCAATTTTACCACAAGTAATCAAGCAGCATTCCGACAAGAAATGGATGCAAGAAACCATGATATGTTAGGGGTCTTGGCCAAGGAACTGGCTTCAATTTTGAATCCACTAGCAACAAATATTGCTAGTATGAATCGAGAGAATGTGGAGACTTTTCAAAAGATATCATCTCAAATGAATCGAATGGCAGACTTCATGGGAGTCCCACCACCTAAACGAAAGAACAAGCAACCCTTGTATCGAGAAGAAGAGCCCATTATGGAACGTATTCAAGATGTGGTCCCTCCGTCTAGGATAACCACTAATAATGTAGTTGCCCCACAAAGAACAACGGCAATCGAAGGGAACCGAGTAATAGATTTAGAGGCTTCGAATCAAAGAGCTGTTCCCGTTCAGCAGGACATGGAGGAAGTAAGACCCAGATTAAGGATAGTGGGTAGGAACAAACATCCAGATGAAATCGTTCAAAGAGTCAGAAGAGAAAATCTGGCTATAGAAAATAACCTAACTGCCATGATAGAAAGGGTTATAGCCAATAACGGCCTCAGTACTGGACTTCGACGTCCAAATTATACATCCCCCATATCAGATTATATCATGCAAACATAGTTGCCTAGAGGCACCAAAGTACCCAAGTTCACAAAGTTCTCAGGTGAAACTAGCGAGTCAACTGTGGAACATATTTCCAGATACCTGACAGAAGCAGGAGACTTAGCAGGAAACAAAGATTTAAGGATCAAATATTTCCCTAGTTCGCTAACAAAAAATGCTTTTATTTGGTTCACTACTTTACCCCCAAATTCGATAGATGCTTGGGCACACTTGGAAAGATTATTCCATGAACAATTCTACATGGGGCAAACCAAGATAAGCCTGAAAGAATTGGCTAGCATCAAGAGAAAGTTCACAGAACCTATAGATGAGTACCTAAATAGGTTCCGTTTATTAAAATCAAGATGTTTTACGACCGTCCCGGAGCATGAACTAGTCGAAATGGCTGCCGGTGGTTTAGATTATTCAATTCGAAAGAAACTAGATACTCAATACCTAAGGGATATGGCCCAGTTGGCAGACAGGGTTCGACAGGTCGAACGCTTAAAAGCAGAAAAGGATAGGGCAAACAAAAGCTATAAGAAAAAAGGGTAGCGTACGTCGAAGCAGAAGACGTTGACAGCGAATCTTTTGAAGACTCATATAGTGTAGTAGAGGTCGAAATAGATCTAGCCGAACTAAAAGAAGCACCACCTTATGCTTGCAAATTACTTACCCCTGCCAATGGAAAAAATCCAGTGGAGAATGATAAGAGCGATAGATTTCTTAAGAAAACTTATACATTTGATGTCACTATGTGTGACGAAATATTTGAGTTATTAGTAAAAGATGGCCAAATGATAGTGCCTCCTAATTCTAAAACTCCTCCGTTAGAACAACGGAAAAAGACAGGCTTTTGTAAATATCATGGTTTTTTAGGCCATAAAACCTCACAATGTTTTCTTTTCAGGGATCTAATTCAGAATGCTATCAAGGATGGACGTTTGAAATTTGCTGATAAGACCAAGAGTCACATGAAGGTCGACACAAACCCCTTGAAAATTGCTGACACTAACCTATGTGAACCACTGGATGTCAACATGGTGGAGGTATCTGAAATCGAAGTTGCGGAAACTGAAACAATGTTAATTGGAAAGCAGGCTACTGAAAGCCTAAATGACCATACAATCTTCAATACTGATGTTGAAGAATCCTCCAAGACAGAGATAACTGAAGATTCGAAAGAAAGAACCAGTGAGGCCACTGAAGACCTCAGAGTGAAGCTTCAGCAAATCCAGATATCTGAAGTCCCTCCAGCAGTTGTTAACATGGTCAGTGCTAGACGACCCGTGTCTGAATTTGGCGAATTGGAGAAATGGTTGACATGGCAAAAGGGAAATAATGAAATTCCGCCAAGAGGGGAAAGCCTGAAAGATTATCTCTGGAATTGCCATGAAAAGAATGGCGGAAAGCAATGGATGTGTCCAAGGTGTTCGATCATGCTGAATCGAAGGGTCCAAGCTAACTTCGAAAGGGCTCTGCGCGAAAGATGGGAACAACCTGGGAGGGAACCAAACCCTTTGCTAAAAGTGTTTCCAAAGATGGAAGAAAGTTTAGTGGGATTCTTGGTCAAATGTCACAGGGAAAACACTGAAGTTGCACTGTGCCCCAGATGTGGAGTAGTCTATGACGAAATGCTGGCACAATCATTCGAGAGGGTGTAGTGTTACATAGGTCGAGAAACTCAGGGACTACGTCCTAACCTGTATGGTTTCGATATATGGACCCCAACAAAGAGACCTGACAACCCACATCCTAGAGCTCGAAGGGTAACATTCAAAGTCCCTGCATATGTACCCAGGGACAGATGGGTGCAAGCTGGTGCAAGAACCAACAAATGGCGAAGTTGGGACCAAGGGGGAAGGACTGCAATGGCATATAGGAAGCAATTTCAAACCTCAAATCGAGAGATGTATAGGTTGGAGAACTACAAAGGAAAAAATACTATGTCCAGATCCTAGTGGAGAAGGCACCAGAGAATGAAGAAGGCTCAAAGAGAATACAGACCAAGAGAAGTTGGAGAATCTAGTAGCAACCAAGTCCCACACCAGGGGGCAAAGCTAAGCGAACCTCCGGTCGAACGCAAACTATTCGATTCTGAAAATGAGAAAGAAGAAGAAAAGATGCATTCCAGTCCTTGGAAGGAAGATGATAGAATGACAAATGATTTTGACTCTGACGGGGTATTATCTATAAACCTCAACTTTAAAGTTGTGTCTGTACTCCCTCATGAGTTTAATCAGGAAACTGAAGCTGAAGACTGTGAAGAGGCTGACATCGAAGAAATGGCGAAACACAGACCTGTGTGTTACTATGTTCTGAACATTGGTGCAGTTGAAGAGCAGAATGCTTTCTTTGAAAGGCCCGATGAAGGTATGCGAAATCATTTGAAACCACTCTACATAAGGGCTAAGATTGAAAATGTTGGCATTAATAAAGTCCTGGTAGATGGAGGGGCAGCGGTGAACCTAATGCCCGAATACATGCTGAAAAGAATTGGTATGTTTGATACCGATATAAGGCCACACAACATGGTTTTGTCCAACTACGAAGGCAAGATAGGACAAACTCTGGGAGTTGTTCAGGTGAATTTAACAGTGGGTTCAGTCACGAGGCCAACTATGTTTATGGTCATACCAGCAAAGGCAAACTATAACCTTCTGCTCGGAAGAGAATGGATCCATGGAGTTGCTGCCGTGCCTTCGAAGATGGTATAGTGGAGAATATTGAAGGGGATCAAAGTTACTATATGGCTGAAGTTAATCAAGTTAATAAAACTAACTTCGATAGAAACTTGGCAAACATAGGGCCTTGTCATGCTGCGGAAGAGATATATACCCCAAACAAGAATGCGTTATACTATTTAACTCTACATCCAAATGGGTTTCAATGGGATAGAGAAATAATCGATGGTCCAGCGGATACCGCACCAATAGAGCTTTATCCAACAGTACGGCTAACAGGCTGGGATGATGATGTTAATGATGTCTGAGTCTTCATTTTTTGAAAATATTTCGGCTTATATAGCCGAGAACAAAAGAAAGGCGGCTCACGAAGCCGAATTATCCAACATAATGGTTAACGCAGTCCTAACCAAGGAAGAAATGACAGATTCAGAAGTACATGTGAGCCCTAAATCCCTCGAAGATTCAGTTCAAGTCAAAGAGGTCTCAGGAGAAGAATCGAGCCAGAGGTTAGACGCGATCTACGATGACGAACCTTTAGGATTCGAAAAGGATCCAATGGCATCAAACATAAAGATGTTAGCCCAAGATCTACTCGAAGAGGTAAATCTTGGAGACGAGGATCAAAAGAGGATAACATACGTCAGTGCGAAATTAGACCCAGCGTTGAAAGCAAGGGTCATCAAGTTGTTAGAAGAAAACAAAGACTATTTCGCTTGGGACTATGACGAGATGCCTGGTTTAGGGAGAGACCTGGTCGAACTAAAGTTAGCAATAAAGGAAGGGAAGAAGCCCATAAAGCAGACTCCTAGAAGGTTCGCGCCAGAGATTCATTCAAAGATTAAAGCAGAGGTCGAAAGGCTTCTACGTTGCAAGTTCATCCGAACCACAAGGTATGTTGAATGGATTGCTAATATAGTACCTGTAATTAAAAAGAATGGTTCGTTAAGAGTATGCATAGATTTTCGTGATCTGAATGCAGCGACTCCTAAGGATGAATATCCTATGCCTGTGGCAGAAATGCTAGTAGATTCAGCCGCAGGCTTTGAATACCTAAGTATGTTGGATGGGTATTCTGGATATAATCAGATTTTCATTGCAGAAGAAGATGTGTCTAAAACAGCCTTTCGTTGCCCAGGGGCAATAGGAACTTATGAGTGGGTTGTAATGCCTTTCGGTTTAAAGAATGTTGGGGCAACCTACCAAAGAGCAATGAACTCTATATTCCATGCTTTTATAGAAACATTCATGCAAGTATACATAGATGACATCGTTGTGAAATCTGTTTCAGATTACGATCATCTTGATCATCTAAGCCAATCATTCAAAAGAATGAGAAAACATGGCTTAAAGATGAATCCCCTTAAATGTGCTTTCTTTGTGCAGGCTGGAGATTTCCTGGGTTTTGTAGTCCATAAAAAGGGAATAGAAATTAACCAGAATAAAACGAAGGCTATTATGGAAACTAAGCCTCCATCCACAAAGAAAGAACTTCAGTCTTTACTGGGGAAGATAAACTTCTTGAGAAGGTTTATATCTAATTTGAGTGGACGCACGCAAGCTTTCTCCCCTCTACTTCGACTCAAGCAAGGAAAGTTCGAATGGCGTGCTGAACATCAAGAAGCTTTTGATAAAATCAAGCAATACTTGATCCATCCACCAATCTTGTCTCCCCCAAATGGGAAGAAGCACATGTGCCTGTATATTTCGGCTTCAGATAGTACAATAGGCAGCATGTTAGCGCAAGAAGATGAAAATGGCATCGAAAGAGCCATTTATTATTTAAGTAGAGTACTCAATGATGCAGAGACTAGGTATAGCGCAATAGAAAAACTCTGCCTTTGTTTATATTTCTCTTGTATCAAACTTAAGTATTTTATAAAGCCAGTTGATGTTTATGTTTCGTCTCATTGTGATGTTATCAAACATATGCTATCAAAGCCAATATTGCATAGTCGAATTGGAAAATGGGCTTTAGCCCTGACTGAGTACTCACTGATATTTCTACCTCTTAAGGCAGTGAAAGGTCAGATTGTATCAGATTTCATTGTTGACCGTGCAATGGTTGAGAACCCTCAACAATATGTAGATATGAAGCCTTGGAAGCTATACTTTGATGGTTCGACTCATAGAGAGGGAACTGGTGTTAGAATGCTGATAATTTCTCCTGATGGAATTCTAACAAAGCTCAAGTACAAGATTGAAGGTCCCTTATGCTCCAATAATGAAGCTGAATATGAAGCACTGATTGCTGGACTTGAAGCTTTGTTAGAATTGGGGGCAACCAGAGTCGAAATTAAAGGAGATTCCGAATTAGTGATTAAGCAACTGACGAAGGAATACAAATGCATCAAAGAAAACTTGATCATGTACTTTGTCATAGCAAATAGGTTGCTTAAAAAATTCGAATATGTGGAGTTAAGTCACGTCTCGAGGACCAAGAATCAAGAAGCTAATGATCTGGCACAGTTAGCCTCAGGATATAGGGTATCAAAAGAGAAATTAGAAGAACTGATCGAAGTAAGAGGAAGAGCAATGGCTACCAAGCTTTCCCCAAGTGACTTGGAGAATTCAAAATTAGGTTTCGCAAGTAAAGAAGAATTTGAAGTTTTAAATATAGACTCTATGGCAGACACATATTGGAGGAGTCCAATTGTGAACTATCTAAAAGATCCTTCGACAGACACAGATAGAAAGGTGAAGTATAGAGCCTTGTCATATTTCCTGATGGGGAACGAATTGTTCAAGAAAACTCCTGAAGGAGTTTTGTTGAAATGTCTGGGTGAAGCAGAAGCATATTTGGCTCTCTCAAATGTACATAGTGGAGCATGTCGTGCACATCAAGCGGGGCACAAAATGAAATGGCTTCTGTTTCGATATGGAATGTATTGGCCTTCTATGTTAAAAGACTGCATAGAATTTGTAAAAGGATGTCAAGAATGTCAAGAACATGCATGTATTCAACATGCTCCAGCAAATGAGTTAAGTCCAATAATAAAACCATGGCCTTTCAGAGGCTGGGCACTAGACTTAATTGGAGAAATTTACCCTAAATCGTCTAAGGGTCAAAGATACATACTAGTAGGAATAGACTACTTCACAAAATGGGTCGAGGCGATACCACTGGCGAATGTAGACCAAGAGGCTGTGATTGAGTTTATTCAAAAACACATTATATACATATTTGGAATCCCAGAAAGTATAACCACAAATCAAGGATCAGTGTTCACTGGGCGAAAGATGCAAGATTTTGCCAAAGAAATAGGATTCAAATTGCTTACTTCTACACCTTACTATGCTCAGGCAAATGGACAAGTCGAAGCAGCGAATAAGATAATAATTGGTCTCATTAAGAAACATGTGGGGAAAAAAGCCTAAGAGTTGGCACAAAACCCTGGACCAAGCACTTTGGGCTTGTCGAACATCTCCAAAAGAAGCTACAAACACTACGCCCTTCCAACTGACATTTGGACGTGATGCAGTACTCCCAGTTGAGATATATTTGCAGTCAGTTCGAATACAAAGACAGGCAGAAATTCCTCCTAACATGTATTGGGAGTTGATGATGAACGAATTAGTAGACTTGGACGAAGACAAACTTCGAGCGTTGGAGATGATAAAGAGACAAAAAGAAAGAGTGTCCAGAGCATACAACAAAAAGGTGAAAGGTAAAACTTTTATCAATAATGACTTAGTTTGGAAAGTTATTTTACCTATAGATCTAAAGAATCAAGCACTTGGTAAATGGTCCCCACATTGGGAGGGACTCTTTCGAATCTTGAAAGTATTCTCAAATAACGCTTACGAGATAGAAGAGTTAGCAGAAGATCGCAGAATCCTAAGAGTAAACGGGAAGTATCTGAAGAGATACAAACCAAGTATGCACGAAGTAAAGATTACAAAAAAATAGATATTGAAGTATACTACGTAAGCCAAAATGGTTGAACTAACACCAAAATGGCTTTGTGTTCAAACAAACATGCATGGCAAATAAAATAAAAAGGCAAAGAAACATCAAAATATTTGTCATTAAGATTGGAGGAGTACATGCATTACAAAATGATTCCCAAAAACACTGAAGATTACAGACGTCGAAACATAAAAACCTAAAGTCAAAACATAAAAACTAAAAGCAAACCACTTCCTAGTTGATCCTTTGTTCTAAACCTTCTAGGGACAGCAGGGGTAAGCTCTCCGCCTCAAACATGTCCATGGATCCAGAGTTTCGCATCCTCCTTACTACTCCCTTTTTAAGGAATATGTAAGACAAGAGCCTTCCATATGGAAGACATGATACGGCCCCTTGACGAGCAGCAGCCATAGAAACTGCTTCAACAAGCCCTTTGAAGATCATCAAAGGAAAGTTGATTTTCTTCCCACGAAATCCACAAAGTATAAACTCAAAATCCTCCACCATGATGTTATTTTGATCATGGTTTCGTGGATGAAAATTACCCACGAGGAGTTGGTGCCAAACCCTAATGACCTTGGCGCTGAAAGGGTCGTTGTCCATGAGAGTCCTCAACAGAAGATGAGTGGTCATATTGAAGCTATTATCATCAAAGGTCTCCCCAGAGTTGTTGCATCTCATCAGGTTAGAGATAGTGGTGGGAGTGATTCTAATATGGGCACCTCAAACCTCAGAGATTACAGTGGTTCTACCTTCTGGATCCATACGTAGAGACGCAAACATCCAAAAATCTGCTAACATGTTAGGGTAAACAGGTCCCTCCAAGATTTCATAGTAGAAATCAAGCTCTTGGTTAACAATGAAAGCACTAATGCTTATAGAATTGCTCTCAAAGTTCTTCAGAAATTTTGAACTCTTTTTTGATGCAAGCTTTGATGTTGTTATAAGTAAGGGGTACTGCCATTTTGGAGAAGAAAGTTTGGAAATTTTTTTCTGGCTTTGTGTTTGAGAAGATGCAAAGGGAGGAACGAAGTTTCAAGATAAGAGTTTGTGAAACAAGAGTGAAGAAAAGAAGTGTGATGTTAAGCCCTTATATACCTGGGGGCAATAAAGGAACGGTTTAAATTTTAATGATTGATTAGACTGCGTTTGGTATTCCAAAGAGAAGTTATGGCTTCCGCCGTTTCCCACCCTTGGAAGTTGAGATGTAATCATGGAAAACTGATGCACGCACGTCTTAAAGAGACGTTTGAAGAAAGTGACGTCATCACTTAATAATGATTACGGCTAAGGGAGTGGAAACATCAAGTCTAGGCTAAAGGGCTGCAAAGGATAGTCAGGTCACGTGTTTACATTTATTAAATTCACTGTGACAAATAAAAAGGATATTCTGGCGAATTTTGGAATATTTGCTAAAAACACGGCTCATGAATATTACAAAACAAAAACACACAGCACGATAAAGGAGTGCAAAGTTCGAAATAACTAATTGAAATCCTTAGGAAGACTATCTTTGATCTTCGAATACTGAGCTTCCCGTGAAGACATACGAAGTTCAAGCAGCGCCCGTTGTTTCTTCAGTTCTTCAATTTCTAGTACTAATTTTCGGGAAGCTTCGAAGTGTTGGATCCCCAATTGAGCCACTTCAATTAAATCTTGCTGATTGGCTTTCTGAATAGTTGCCCGATGAGTTTCAGCCTCCTTTATCTTCTCTTCGAGCTTCTTTATTTCTTACTTCCAGGATTTGATATTCTTCTCACATTCGTCATATGTTTCTTGGTTCTTCGAATGTTTAAGCTTAAGGGCTTCACCCTGTTTGGTTGCATT
This sequence comes from Vicia villosa, assembly GCF_029867415.1. Lineage (NCBI taxonomy): Eukaryota > Viridiplantae > Streptophyta > Magnoliopsida > Fabales > Fabaceae > Vicia > Vicia villosa. Next base: position 167,008 of record NW_026705464.1, read on the forward strand.
AGTAGCAGCTTTACACGAAGAGCTATGAGAGGCCATCTTTGCAGTTAGCTTCTCGTCGACATTTTGCTTTCGAAGAATATTAGCATGAAGTTGTTCGATTAGAGAACTCAGAAATACGATCACCTCTGAGACTTCTTTTGAGACTTGAAATAGATCCACTTTCTTCAAAAGTTGGTTCAGGCCATGACTCTTGATGGGATCCTTACTAAGAACTTCGACAAGATTGGTTTCGAAGAACTTTGCCTTTATTTGATGAAGGAGATCAGGGGTATCCTCTTTGTCACCAGACTCCGCATGAACAATTGGAGAATCTTCGAGTTCGGAAGGCGAAATGTTATTCGCATTCATCATGGCTTTAAGGAAACTAAGAGAATCACTTTGCTTAAGCTGCTCCAATTCCGAGGAAGTAGGTTTCGAAGGAATAGGCATCGAAGTCATTCCGGGAGTGAATGCGGTCTCAAAGGTCGAAGTTCCGTGGGGATTGGTTGTATCCAGTTTAGAAGTTTCCTCCATGGCATCTTGTTCAGACACGGTGTCTTCGCTACCAGTTAGATGCTTATTTGCATTGTCGCTACCTGAGAATTGACGATCTTTTCCCATATTTTCGTCATGATGGGTAGGTGGAGAATCATCAGTTGAATGGCTTTCCTCGACTGGCGTAGTTGGAACGATGGTTGCAAGAGGCCGAGCATCTTCGAAGACTGGTGAGAGCGCAGGAGATTTGTGTCGAGAAGCCTCTGAGAAGTCTATTTACCATAATGAAACATATATGATTACCTTGGAGTTTGTCAACATCAACGGTAAGGTCGTAAGCCTTAAGACCAGAAGTGGCTGTGCCAGTATCATCCTGCAATGACAAGGTAAAATGTTAATTTAATCATTCAAGTCAAAGTTAATGAAAATGATTATGGTTTGAAAGCCCAGTACCTTGTTTGGATTATTGTCTGGACTCGGGTTGTGACTCTCCACAACAAGAATGTTGCTGGCAGCTTTTAGAGGTGATTCTTCAGAAGACACCTTATCACCAGACGAAGCAATTTTCGAAGACCTAGACCCCTTCTCTTTGCCTAGAGGTGTGACAGCTTTCTGTCTTTTCTTGTGTCCTTGCCTAGTACAGGGAGGAGATTTGTCCTCATCATCCGAAACAACCGTCGAGGAAGCTTTTCACTTTGAAGCTGCCGGAGGTTTCGAACTCTGGAAAATGTAGATTAAGCAAAGTGAGTACTACTCACAGATTATACAAGATTAGAATATAAAGGGCGTATGTACCGTAGGTCTCTTGTCAGCAGTGATAGAATCACTTTCACTCGGCTTGTCACTCTTCGACACTCCAGAATCCTTCTGTGCAGGAGCTTCTTTGATCTTTCTCTTTCGAGCAACGGTTGTAGTTGAAACTGGAATCAGTATTTCAGCAAAAAAAAAGAAAAGTTAGTCGAAAGATTGTCTGAACCCAAACCTTCAGGTATTGGAGTCAAGACACGAACATGTTCAAGATCTATATGAAGATGCCCTTTGAAAGTATCCAGGGTATGCTTAGTCGTGACCACTCGTTCAGCGCGTTTTTTAGTGCTTCCCTGAAGAATTTTTAAAACATTCCCACACATGAACCAGTCTGGAAAAGGAGGGCTCAGAGCCACCCCAAAATTAGCGCTTGGCAATGGAGGGAATTTTGGAGGATTAAGTTTGAAAGCCACTTCATAACGCAGTTCTGGTCGAACAGACGGGGGCAATTTCAACTTATCCAGTTTAGCGGAAAACTTTTTGCGCAAAGTGACTGTAGCTTCACGAACGGTCCGACTAAGATCATCAGGCCTGTAGATAGTTTCAAAGAATTTTTGAAAAGCTTGGATTTCTTTAATATGGGTCGAAGTACCTTTGTGAAAGTTCTCCTGCACATCAGCAAAAGCTGTAGTTAGTTCTTGAGTAAGACTCTCAGCATCAAAGATTTGTGTGGTGTAGTAACCCGTCCACAATTGGTGAAAATCTGGAGTAGAATAAAAAGCAGGTTCGAAGGAAACATGAGAGAGATTGGTAACGCCAACATATTTGGTGATTTTTGATTCACACTCTTCTTCAGATAAGTGCAAGGTATGAAGCACATTTGGTTCCTTTTGCCATACAGACATTTGGGCTTTACTTGAACCAATCCAAACTGTCTCGAGACCAGATTTGGTCGGTAGCACAGGAGAACACGTTGGCCCTTAGACGGTCGAAGACGGTGATAAAATAGCCCTGGGGTAAGAAAAGCCTCCCAAATTTCCATGGACTCAGCTTGTTGATCTTGAGATACGGATGGAAACCTTCGAGTGAACCATTCAGGACCAATTGTTCTTTATGCGAATGGAGCCATAGAAGAACTGAATTGATAACACTGGGAAAACATCATGATGTATGCTAAAAAGTGTTCACGAAGCTTCCCAGTTTCTTCTTTCGGAGTCAGCTTAGCCAACCTAGTTCCTTCGACAGCTCGGTTTTTGATATTGGCATCTTCTTCATTAACGACTCCTCGAAATGGGAGATAAGCCTCGAAAGTAGCATTAAGCCACAACTGCAATAACCAGAAAGGACCAGCGAAAAGCAAAGATCCATTTTTATAGCCCTTCATGAGGTTCGTAGCTTCGCCAAGGTTCTCGTAAAGAAATCCTAGGACTAATTAGCTCAAGTTTAGTTTCCTTCCAGCGTGTAGCTGATTAGCCATACAAAGATATCTCTTTGCAACTTGTATGGACCTTGAACAGAAAACGCACCTCGAAAGCCAAAATGCTAGGAAAGCAATATGCTCTTCATCAGAGACTACGTCCTGCGTTGTGTTATGATATTGCTGAATGAAGGCAGTATAAGTAACAGTTGCCTCATTAAACTTAATGGTATCAGTATCCATGTCATTAGGGTCAAAAGTTTCTCCGGTTGGTCGAAGCCCTGTGATAGCAACTATGTCAAAGAGAGTAGGGGTAACCATTCCACAAGGGAGATGGAAAGTATTGTGGGAAGCATACCAGAAGTGAACTGCCGCTACTAACATGGTTTGGTTATATTCTAGTCCTGTTTTGGATAGTTGGATTAAATCGTATATCCCTAGTTGTTTCCAGAAAGACGCCTTTTGTCCTTCTACTCTTGTTAGCCAGGCATAATACAGTTCAGGATCTTTTGCTAACGGGATTGACCTAAACACTTTCACAAAATTGGTCATATAGTTTAACCTAATTTTCTCCAAAGGCCAAAGGGGCTACAGTCGAATTTTCTCCTGCATTATCAGGATCTGCTGAGATTGGATGACCATCTTCATTTATCATAATTTTACTAACTAGAGGTCTAGTTTTATAATAAGCAGGAAAGAATTTATTCAAAGAAGGACTAGTTTCTCCTGGTAATGGGCCCATGAAAGCATGAGGTTTTCCAGAAAATTCAAAAGAAATGATTACCTGAGAAGCGTAGATAGCGCGCGCCTCTACAGTATTTGGGTTTGGTATGTGTTCTTGCTCCCCTATCTGCGTAGGATGTTGATGCTTTAGAACAGGTTGAAGAACATTTGAAGGAGAAGCCATGGATAAATTTGATTTGAAAATGGGTTTGAAGATGACCGAAGACGTTCTTTTCTGAAGAGAGAATGAGGAAATAGGGGTGAAAGTTTATGTGAGGATACAAGGTCAAGTATTTAAAAGATTTAACGGAAACCCTTTCAAATCTTTTGGGTAAAAGCGAAGGGACACGCGGCAGGCGTTGATTTAATCCAACGGCGGTCGAATAATAATTAGCTTTACTACTAGTATATAGGAGTAATGATCAAGAAGTAAGGTCAGAACGTGGGAATGTAAGTTATGAGAAGACATCTTTGAAAATGACAAGACGTTTTGGAAACAGGGTCATCAATGATTATGACGTCAGTCAACAATCTTGGAACTTTAAAAAGGAGTAAAAACGAAATCTCGTTATAACAAGAAACGCCTATTTCTCTTGTTTTATTCGAAACAGGCATTTATTGGGGGCAATTTGTTAGCTGAAGATTTCATTTACAAATATGATCCTTCGAAGATTGAAGACTCGAAGGAGGATGGTTACTGATGACCACTTTGAAGATAAAAATGGCTCCTGATGGCCATGCTTCGAGAATGAAGTTTTTTTTTTAGTTGTAACGAAGATAGTAAGCGCTAAAGCTAGTAGGAGTAAATGTATCTTCGAGACTTAGGCAATTTTACGAAATATGTTAAGTACTGAGGCTTAGCGTGTTTCTCGTGGTATTTCAATGTTAGTTACATTGCCACGCGTCGAAAGAGGATTCAGGCGGGAGGATTTGAAATTCGAAGTAGTGTATATAACTACCCAAAGACAGATGGCGTTCCGAGGATTCTCATGAGAAACGTGGCATTAGATTAGCGTAGGACCGTTAAGGTCGAAACTAGTATAAATAAGGGTCTTAGTATTAGGATTCCATGTGTTCATTTTGTACAAATCACTCACATATTGCTCAAGTATCAAGTGTTAAGAGAAAGAGTTCGCTGAGAAATGTACGTATGACACCAATCGGATGTTGAGAAAGTCAGAGCAATCGTAGTTCCCACTTATGCTAGTGGAAGCAAAGGATAAGAGACAAATGTCATCTAAATGCTCGATGTATCTAATCTATATCATCACATACATCTGTTTGTTTTTTGTTTGAAATCTTTTCATTATAAGCCTTGGGCCATGCCACTTATGGTGCTTAGAATGATAAAGATGTTTTTTTAGCCAGCCTTGTGGCAAAAACTTTCAATGAAGTCAGCTTTGTGACAAAAAGTTTTGATTAATCAGCCAGCCTTGTGGCAAAAGTTTCAATGAAGTCAGCCTTGTGACAAAAACTTTGATTAATCAGCCAGCCTGGTGGCAAAAAGTTTGATTGATGAGCCAGCCTTGTGGCAAAAATTTAAGTTTGATTGATTGATTGTTTGTGATGATATAGAAGAGATACTCCTATCATAGAGATGATAAATGTCTAATCTCCTAGGGTATTTGATTTGGATATTGGGGATTCTTATAAGAAGCCCGTGGGTCCTTGTACGAAGCCCAAGAGGAGGCTATCCGAGGGTCCTTGCATTGTAAGCCCAAGAGGAGGCTATGGGAGGGACTATCGAGGGTCCTTGCATTGTAAGCCCAAGAGGAGGCTATGGGAGGGACAGTCGTTTGTACAAAGCCCAAGAGGAGGCATGGTATAGTTGGTTTGAGCTCTTAGAGCGATTTCACCGGGAAACCATACTCTATGTCCTAACCTAAACTAGGGGAGATTCTTTGCACGAAGCCCTATAGGAGGCTATGGGGAACCTAGTGTTGTACTAAGTTGAACAAGTATATAATATGAACAAACACATGAACAAGTTGAACAAGCATATAATATGAACAAACACATGAACAAGTATGAACAAACATGAACAAACATGAACAAGTATGAACAAATACATATATATGACAAAGTGTGAGTGTACAATGGAGTTTATGAAGGAAATATACCTGCAAGGATGATCAGTTTATGTACACCGGGCTCGGAACTTATACTCGGGGAGAGGCCCATTGAGTTTCTTCATGGCTATGTAAACAAATATCCACAAAGGGGCTTGGGACTTATACCTACATGGAGGCCCATGGTATATTTTTGGGAAGATTTAATGAAAACCTTCATTTTTGATTTGTATTCGAGGTTAAAAATCAAATTGATTGAGGTATGTACAAAAAGGTGTATGTACAATGAAATACCTAATTTCATGTAAGGGAATGGGACTTATACCTATGTGGAGGCCCGTGTTTTATTTTATAAAACATGGTTAATTGATTTGCGAAGTTTGTCGTTTTGAAAATAGTTTGAAAAAGTTTATTGAAAACAGTTGATCGTTTTGTTGAAAAATAGTTTGAATTTTTTTGACAAAAGTCAACTTAATTAAGATAAAAACAAATTTTATGCTTAATTAAGACCTAGAAGATTAGGGTTTGATCACAAAAATATTCACAAGTGATTAGGTTTGAAAAATCAAATAAAAAACAATTAAAAACATGTCATTTTAAACCTAATAAAAAACACATTAAATAAATATTTTTTTGTGATTTTTTTTTATATTCATAAAATATATATATTAAAAGAGAAGTGTGTAAAAAATGAAGTGAAAATGAATTGATTTGAATGGTTAATTAATTAAGTGAAGTTGTTAAGAAAATGAAGAAAAATAGTGATAAAAAATTAGGTGTTGTCTACACAGGGGATTGAACCCACGCACCCACGCTTGCCAACCAAAACAATGACCAACTGAGCTGCGTGCGCAGCTTGTTATATGTATGCCTCCATTTAATTATATTTTAAAACGAAACATTTGAATTTCCTGAACAAAATATGGCGCCAAGAACACACCCTAACTTGATTTTTGAAAATCTCTAAAACTGGATTGTTTTGATCGAGTAGACAGTCTATCTCACTCGGTTTTTCATAAGGAACATGACGGTGATCTTTAATTTCATTTATTTTCACTCTAAGGCCATTAATTCTCTGATGAACACGAAGAACCCTAATTCTGAGATTGATCATGAAATTGTATATGTGCAAGATAATAAGCAATTGATTGAGGGTTAATGATCCATACACATGCAGAAACAAGATGGCAAAGCAATATTTCATTTATGATGCATGTATGATAGAGTTTGAAGTTCAAGTGCACTTACCTCAAAAACGGCCAAACTGAGAATTGAATTTTGAGCTTGAGGTGTTACAGATGCTTTGTAATGATCTGGATAGCTTCAATGATGATTATGGAAGGTGTCTGGATGCTTGGAACAACCTGAATTCATCTGAGCATAGTCATGGTACCCGATCTGCAACAACTTCAAGAGTAAATCTAATTTGAAGATTCAGAGGTTACAGGTCATGGATGATGGTTGGGATAGCTCACATATGGTATATGGAATGTGTTTGGATGATTAGCTTGGACAGAATTGGTCTGGAATTGATTTTGGCATGATAAGGCTAGTGTTATGCATATTTGGAGGTTGAAGAGTGATTCTGAGTTTTGGGGTATTTTGGGGTATATGAGTGGATCAAACAACTTCCATATGTTGTTTAGGAAGTGTTAGAAGCAACACTTTGCTCAGAACTTGCAAGAGATGGAAATTGCACTTTCTCCTCTTTGAAACTCATGAAACTTGCAAATTAAGAAAGAAGAGAGAAAACCTATGATTTGTGAGGTTTTGGTGTGATTTGAAGAGTGGAAATAACCTCTATTTATAGGCCAAGCTTTCTGAACATAGACCTTTGCAAGTTGATCAAAGAGTGGTGATTTGGCTTAAGAGATAAAATGGAATCTTTCACATTAAATGCAAAATGGTTAAAATGGCTAACCATGGTTAAAACTTGCCAAGCTTCTTATCTCTTTCCCATCTGTCTACAAACCAGAATTATCTCACAATTATTGCATGTATATGTCATTGCTTGCATCATAAGGTAAAATAGTGCATAACTTTGGCAAAAATGACTTGAAATTTCAAGTGAAATGGTCACTAATGGAGAAATTCAAAGCCATAGCTATACTCCATATTTTTTCATGCTCTTGGACATTTTGGAAAGCTCTTGTTATGTACTTCAAAACCCTAGTTGAAAGTTTCTTCAAGACCTTTAAGGAAATGGGTGAAAAAGATCCATGAACTTTGAGAAAAATGAGATTTTAAGTGAAATTTTCAAAAGATGGTGACTTTGAAGCTCCATATCTCTTAAATGGTTGATCTTATGGAAAAAAATTATATGTGACAAAGTTGTTTATTGGATCAAAATCTACAGGTGAAATTTTGAGATATTTCCTTCCAAAGTTTGGAAAAAACCATTGAAAATACTTAGAAATTTTTCTAAGTATGGAAAGTCAAACTTTTGACTTTTTGATTCTTGATTAATTTTCTTGATTTTCTTTGATCAAATGACTTCATATATCGTATATTGATGATTTAAAACTTCAAAAGTCATGGTTGACCAAAATTCCAAAAAGTCAATGATGATCGTGTATAGTTGACTTTTTCAAACGAATCGCGTTTCTGGAGATTTCAAATGAACCAAGCTATCCTCACCAAATGAATGGTATGAATGGATAATATTGAGTCATTAGAGGATATTGAACCATGGATTGAGTTGTGGCACCATGTCCTGATTAAAAAGTCAGTTGCTCAGATTAATTAGGTCAAAAACCCTAATTGTCGACCAGATGAAATTGATGTCTGTGGGTCTTGAATTGTGATACAATTTCCATTGTATATTGTCATAGGGATTATTTGAAGATGATTGAAGCCTTTGATTAATTCCCTAGAGCCTTTTAGGGTTTCCCAAATGTGATCCCTGATTTTCAGTCCCTGATAGTTCAAAACCCTAATCTAAGGATTTGTTTGATCAACCTCTGTGTGAGGGATGTCTTGAACCAATAAATTAGGTCAAGGTAATGCACTTGGGGTCTTGAAGTCATGTCCCAAGCCATTAGGTCAACTTCTAAGCAAAAGTCAGGAGTATGCTGTTTTCAATCAAAACCCTAATTTGGTCGATTCAAAGCCTTTGAGCTTGTTGAAATGAATCTTTGAGAAAAATGTTGACTGTTGATGAAGATAGTTCTTTTGAGATGAAGGGAGAACAAAACCCTAATTGATTGTAACTTGTACTGATGAGTGATTTCTTGATTAAACCCTGCTGAGCACAAGTAGCAAACACAAGCTATGCAATTTGTTAGTGATGCAAATGATGCATATGCAGATGATATGAGGTGGTATCTTAGGTAAAAAATTGGGGTATGACAGATGCCCCTATTTAAGTTTCTTCAACCTGAGATATGAAGATTGAAAATCTTCGTTTTGATAGGGTGGTAGAGACTTAAATATCAGAAGACGCGAATTTTGGACCTAAGATACCAAAATTGCGAATGATGCAAGGATGTCTTTACCGAGGGGATATCAAGAACTGACTCCACTGGGGATAAGAGATCGGGAAGGATGTCTCAATCCGTTTTAGGAAGAGAATCCGTTTCTTTTTTTTTTTGGGAAAGCAAGTGTATGCTTCACCGGGGAATGATAGCTTTGTAAGAAAAGCTTACCTATCGACATTATCGACTATCAGCATGGGGATAGACTTGTTTAATAATGCGAAGGTGAAAGGTATGAAACTGTATTACCGACTATCAACATTGTGATAGACTTGACAAGGTAAATACATTACAAAGGTTCGGTTAATATTACCGACTATCAGCGTTGTGATAGACATGATAAAGTAATACAACCAGAACAAAAGGTTACCGACTACCAGCCTTGTGATAGCGGTTCTGAAGACATGATCAATTATCAGCCGAGTGATAAAATGATCCTGGAGACTTTGCTAGGGAAAGTACTGATTATTCAGCCTTGTGAACAGTAATAAGGCCCTGATCGTCACATGGTCTTCATGATTGATTTCCCATAGAGGAAAAGTCTTTTGAAAGAGACATAAGCTGCTCAGATGATTGAGGCTATTGCTTATTGTCTGTTTTTCACGACTATGTTTGGGGAATCAAGATTTGAATCTCTGGTAAAGACAAGGTTCTAACCAAGAATGAATTGGAAAGAAACAGTCAAACAAGACTTTGTACCCATTGAGGAATGAACTCGAATGGGTATTTTCTCCTTTGTTTTGAGAGGTAAAACTAAAGCAACCTTCTTCCACGAGGAATGATCTCAGTGGGGAACTGGAGAAAGAAGATGTTCTTTCTACTTATGGGGTGACAACCTACTTGAAGAGATGACACGCCCATACCTGTTTCTTTTTCTTTTTTTTTTCTTTTCTTCTTTTTTTTTTAGGATAGATATATCCTAAACAAGTGATTTCTAAGCAAACATTGAAAAATGCAAGAATGCATAAATGATGCAAGTATGTATGCATGATGAATGTCATGAATGTCATATGCATGCTGACGAAACAGACAGACAAAGAAATGTATACTGGAGAAGGACCGACGTCGCAATACAACCAGATACTTGGCAAATGTTCTTCAACACGGTGCAGATAACACGGGTGATGAATGGTGCTGCATGCTTTCAACTTCTCTGGGGAAGACAAGCATCTTTCTTACTGGGATGGAAGAACTTCTTCATTGGAGATGATAGATCTTCTTCACTAGGGATAAAAGAACTTTTTCTACCACGAGGGGCAATTGGTTCAGGAATTCTTTTTTGGGATAAGAATACCGTTGTCTCATAATCTCTTTTTTTTGAGGAAAAGAACAGTTTACAGGGAGAATCCTTTGTTCATCCTATGGAGACAGCTGCTGACGTTCCTTCTGTTGTTCACAACTCAAAGGAAAGTTTCGCTTTTATTTTGAAAAAGAAAAGTAAATTCATTTAAAACTTTTTTTTTCTTTTTTCCTTTCAAAAGTGAATAACACAATTAAAGTGTCATTTTGCAAGCTAAAAGAAATTAGGAATTACAAACAAATGGGCACAAGGCTCAAATTTATTTAATAGGATGGTAATAAGCTAAAGGCGTGATTCCATATAATATTTACAAAAGTTGGAAATGGTAAATATGCGGAAAAGGCTACATTGAAAGCAATAACCACTATTCTCCCTAACAACTTTGAGTTCCAACTGTGTTTGTCGCTTCAGATTGGCGATGATTTGATTGAAGATCATTTGATGAAAAGACTCTTCAGGTGACGAAGTACAGACTGATGCAGTTACTTTGTCATAAATCCTTAATTTTTTCCTAGATTGCCCTTTCAGGTTTTCAATCTACCAGGATTTTTTTTTGTTTATTGTCTCTAATTTTTGCCTGGACCGCCCTTTCGGGTTTTCAGTCCACCGAGACGCTCATTTTTTCCTAAGTCGCCCTTTGCGGGTTTTCGACTTACTGAGCTGTTCTTTTGTCTTTTTTAGACAAAGTATTTCTTGACTGCATCAGCATTCACAGGATGCGGGAATTCATCACCATCCATGGTTGCAAGAGTCATGGCGCCGCCAGAAAATGTTCTTTTGACAACATACGGGCCTTCGTAATTAGGAGACCATTTGCCCCTAGAATCTGGTTGAAAAGACAAGATCTTTTTAAGCACGAGGTCGCCTTCTCGAAATTCACGAGGTCGAACCTTTTTGTTGAAGGCTTGTTTCATCCTTGCTTGGTATAACTGTCCATGGCATAGAGCAGTCATACGTTTTTCTTCGATTAAATTCAACTGATCGTATCTGCTTTGACACCATTCAGCCTCTGATAACTTACTCTCCATGAGGACTCTCATTGATGGGATTTCAACTTCTACGGGGAGCACAGCCTCCATGCCGTATACTAGAGAAAAAGGAGTCGCCCCTGTTGAAGTACGCACTGAAGTACGGTACCCATGTAAAGCAAATGGCAGCATTTTGTGCCAGTCTTTGTAAGTGACGACCATTTTCTGGACGATCTTCTTAATATTCTTGTTAGCGGCTTCAACGGCGCCATTCATTTTTGGTCTGTAAGGAGAAGAGTTATGATGCTTAATCTTGAATTCCTCACACAGTTCTTTCATCATTTTGTTGTTCAAGTTCGAACCATTGTCAGTAATGATCTTGCTGGGAACACCATATCGACAAATGAGGTTGTTCTTGATGAACCTTACAACCACTTGTCTTGTAACATTGGCGTAAGATGCTGCTTCGACCCATTTGGTGAAGTAATCAATTGCCACCAAGATGAAACGATGACCGTTTGAAGCTTTCAGTTCGATCATTCCGATCATGTCGATACCCCACATGGAGAAAGGCCATGGAGATGAGAGAACGTTGAGTAGAGTCGGCGACACATGAATCTTATCTGCGTAGATCTGGCACTTGTGACATCTCTTCACGTGTTTATAACAGTCAGATTCCATTGTTTACCAATAGTATCCAGCTCTTAACATCTTATTGGAGATTGCATGCCCATTTGAATGAGTTCCAAAGGACCCTTCATGCACTTCATGCATTAACATGTCTGCTTCGTGTCTGTCCACGCATCTGAGCAAAACCATGTCGAAGTTTCTTTTGTATAGCACATCTCCGTTCAGGAAGAAACTGCCAGAAAGTCTCCTTAGAGTTTTCTTATCTTTGTTTGATGCCCCAAGCAGGTAATCTTGAGTTTGAAGGAAACGTTTGATGTCGTGGAACCACGGTTTACCATCGATGACTGCTTCAGTTGCAAACACATAGGCGGGCCTTTCAAGGCGCATAATTCTGACTTTAGGCATATCGTTCCAATGAATGACTTTGAACATGGAAGATAGAGTAGCCAACGCATCTGCCATTCGATTCTGATCTCGAGGTATATGATGCAATTCAACTTTGTTGAAGAAAGTCAACAGACGTCTTGCATAATCTCTGTATGGAATCAAGCTAGGGTGGTAAGTTTCCCACTTGTCTTTGATTTGGTTGATCACGAGGGCTGAATCTCCATATATGTCTAGGATTTTGATCCTTAAGTCAATGGCTTCTTCGAGACCCATGATACAAGCTTCATATTCTGCGACGTTGTTGGTGCAATCAAATAGTAATCTTGCGGAGAACGGGATATGAGTACCCTTGGGAGTGATGATGACTGCCCCAATTCCATTGCCAAAAGCGTTTACTGCTCCATCAAAAATTAGGCCCCATCTTGATCCAGGATCAGGACCTTCTTCAGGTAACGGTTCGTCACAATCTTTCATCTTCAAGTACATGACATCTTCGTCAGGAAAGTCAAACTTGAGAGATTGATATTCATTAATTGGCTGATGCGCCAAGTGATCGGCGAGAATGCTTCCTTTGACCGCTTTTTGAGCATCGTACTTGATGTCATATTCAGATAACAGCATTTGCCATCGGGAAATCCTTCCTGTTAAGGCAGGCTTTTCAAAGACGTACTTGATCAGATCCATTTTGGAGATTAACCAAGTAATATTGTTGATCATGTATTAGCGGAGACGTTTTGAAGCCCAAGACAAAGCAAAACATGTTTTTTCGAGCATGGAGTAACGAGACTCACAGTCTGTGAATTTCTTACTCAGGTAATAGATGGCATGCTCCTTCTTACCGGTTTCATCTTGTTGTCCAAGCACACAACCCATGGATTCTTCCAACACGGTAAGGTACATGATTAGTGGTCTTCCTTCAACTGGAGGAATCAATATTGGTGGTTCTAACAGGTATTCCTTGATACTGTCGAACGCTTTCTGGCAATCTTCAGTCCATACAACCCCTTGATCTTTGCGGAGAAGCTTGAAAATTGGCCCACAAGTAGCAGTCATTTGAGAGATAAATCTGGAGATATAGTTCAATCGTCCGAGAAATCCTCTTACTTGCTTTTCAATTTTTGGTGCAGGCATCTCTTGAATAGCTCTGACTTTGTCGGGATCTACTTCAATACCTCTTTGGATGACAATGAAACCTAAGAGTTTTCCAGCTCTAACCCCAAAAGTACATTTGTTAGGATTCAAGCGAAGCTGATATTTCCTTAGTCGTTGAAACAACTTTAGAAGGTATTCAATGTGTTCTTCTTCTGTGCTGGACTTGGCTATCATGTCGTCCACATAAACTTCAATTTCTTTGTGCATCATGTCATGAAAGAGAGTAGTCATTGCCCTTTGGTAAGTTGCGCCTGCATTCTTTAATCCAAACGGCATCACTTTGTAGCAAAAGGTACCCCATGGGGTGATGAAAGATGTCTTCTCCATGTCTTCAGGAGCCATCTTGATCTGATTATAACCAGAGAACCCGTCCATGAAAGAAAAGACGTTGAATTTAGCAGTGTTATCGACCAACATGTCAATATGTGGTAATGGAAAGTCATCTTTTGGACTGGCCTTGTTCAAGTCACGGTAGTCAACACACATTCTGACTTTGCCATCTTTCTTCAGAACTGGCACTATGTTGGCCAACCATTGAGGATACTCGGAGGTGACAAGAAAACCTGCATCGAGTTGCTTTTGAACTTCCATTTTGATCTTGTTAGCCATATCAGAGTGAGTCCTTCGTAATTTCTGCTTAACTGGCGGACATTTTGGCTTCAATGGCAAGTAATGCTGAACAATATTGGTATCCAACCCAGGCATGTCTTGGTAGGACCAAGCAAATACGTCAACATATTCTTTGAGAAGATCTATCAGCTTTCTCTTGATATCAGTATCAAGCAGCGATCCAATAGTCACTTCTTTTTTATCTTCTTCAGAACCCAAGTTGATCTTTTCTAGAGGCTCTTTGTGAGGCAGAATGACTCTTTCCTCATGCTTAAGTAATCGGGAGATCTCGTCCAGGATCTCTTCTTCTTCCTCTTCTTCGGCTTCGAACACAGGAAACTCAAAGTTGGGAGAGGGCATAGGGTTATTGCATTCAATGGGTTTATCAATAATAAATCTGCACATATGATTTATATTTATTTCAGAAAAAACTATGAATGCAAGAGTGTATGCAGATTTTTTTGAAAAGTTTTTTTTTGGTTTTTTAGGATTACCATTTCCAGAAAAAAGAAAAAAATAAAACACATAGTGTAGGGAATTCAAAATGACACTTTATTTATGATTCATTTTTGAAACAAGGCCCTAAACACAAACTCATTTGTCTTGGGCAGGACAAAGAGGGAAACTTTTAAAACAAAGCCCTATACACAAAGTTATTTGGGCAGAACAAAAACATTAAAAAGCAAAGCCCTATAAAACATCTCTCTGCTTTGGGCCAGGCAGGAGGTCAAAATAACAGCGAGGTGATTACTTTGAGCGGCGAACAACATTCGGAACGTCGACAACTTTCCAGTAGCAACGAACTCCTCTGTGTATTATATATTTAGGAAAATTTTTCTTAGAATTATCTCTAGTGATGACGTTGACCGCTGGTCGAGCAGGATTTGAAGGTCCTGGTTTGTCACCCTTGTTCTTTGTAGAGTTGAGACAGTCTTCTTCCACTTTTTGAAGAGCATAAGATGAGTCACAATCTTTAGGATCTTCAGGGTGTAATTCCCAATCTTCAGGATGAAGAGACTCATTGTCAGAGACACTTTCCAAGTCAACTGCGGGGCCATTTTCCCCTTCTTCTTCAAAAATGGCATTTATGTGATAATAACCGTCTTTAGAGTTATCAATCTTTGTAGATGCATTGAAGCTGAAATCTTCAGTAATTTCAGGTTGCTGAGAAAATTGAGAGTATTGGTAAGCCTCTTCTGGTTGATTGTTATATTCAAAGGAATCTCCCCATCCAGTTGGTTGGATGTCTTCAATCGAAATCTTTGAACTTTCAGGTGCAGTATATCAAACTTTCCACTTGGTTGTCCCAAGGTGTCCCAAACCTCTGCAGGAATAGGAGGAGTTTCTTTATCAATTGTTTTGACCTTGCCTCTGGTTTTCTCTGAAGGAGGACAAAATGGTGCATACTGTTCTTCCATAGATATGTATCCCGAGTCATTGAGATAACATTTCCATTCTTCTTCAGGATCAGAGAGACCTTCTTCGATGCATTCTTCAATAAGGACATCAACCTCTTGAGGAATTGGGTTAAGGAACCCTCCACTATGGAACGTTTCTTTGATCAGACGAAGGGTTTCATCCTTCTTGGTGTAATTTGAGAACATCGGTGAACATCCGAGTCCTGCTCTGGTTTCATTATTGGTAGGGATCACAACTTGCCCCCAGCCAGTGGCAGTACCATCTTTTACTACCTTTACTGCCTCTTTGTATGAAGAGATTGATGCTTTCTTCTTGGAAGATTCGTCCTCTAAAGAGAGACCTTGGAACTGCGTTCCTTCCGCATTATCAGCAGTAATCAAAGAGAAATTGGATAAATGGCTCACCATCAAGGCTTTCTCCCCACTTATTGTTACCAATTTTCCATTTGTCACAAATTTTAACTTTTGATGGAGCGTAGAAGTTACTGCCCCTGCTTCATGGATCCACGGTCGTCCTAACAGACAGCTATAAGCAGCTTGAATGTCCATGAACAGGAAGGTGATTTGAAATGTATGTGGACCAATTGTCTTGGGAAGGTTGACTTCGCCAATAACAGATTTTTGCGATCCATCAAATGCTTTGACTACTACACCACTGAACTTCATAGGCATTCCTTGGTAAGACAAGCAAGCAAGAGTCGTCTTTGGCATCACATTCAAGGAAGATCCAGTGTCTACCAGCACGTTGGACAAAGAGTCTGACTGAGAGTTCATAAAAATGTGTAGAGCAAGATTGTGATTTCTTCCTTCCTCGGGAAGTTCTTCATCACAGAAGCTTAAATTGTTGCAAGCTGTTATGTTGGCTACTATCCCATCAAAATGGTCAACAGTCACATCGTGATCTACAAAAGCTTGATCCAAAACTCTCATCAGGGCCTCCCTATGGGCTTCAGAGTTTAAAAGCAGTGAAAGTATTGAGATCTTTGAAGGAGTCTGCATAAGCTGATCCACAATTTTGTATTCGCTTCTTTTGATAAGTTTCAAAATTTCATCAAAGTCAGGATTGACATTGTTTCCACTGGATTGACCAACATCAGTGCTTGTATTACTGATAGGAATTTCCTCGGGATTCCCCACTGGTGTATCAACAGGATTTTGCTTGGTTGCAGGAGCAACGGGCTGCTTTGGAGGTAGTGGAGTGTACACACGTCCACTTCTCGTTACTCGACTCACATCGGCGATATTCACGACAGATGAAAGAGTAGGTAAGGGAACTTCTTATCCATTCTTTATCATTGTTGCGTTGTAGTTGTAGGGAACTGCCTTGTCAAAGTCATAAGGAACAGGTCCAGGTAGACAAATGATCAAAGGAGCAATAGGAACCCTTGGTTTGTTGTAAGTAACTTCTATGCGCTCAGGCATGTTGAAATGAGGAACGATGACGTTAACTTTAGGCATTTCCGAGTTGATATCTGAGAATAAAAGCTCATGCGAATAACATCCTATCATGTTAACTTCATCTTCATTCCTATTTCTGTAGATCCGAATAGTATCATTATCTAACAAAACTTGAAGATCTCTTCTCACAATCGAACATCCATGAGGATCTATGCTACATACTCTGCAGGAACCATAGTGATGTTGGCGAAAATCCCGCATTTGACAGAGAGTAGCGTGCATTTGTACCAAATATGCTCTTGACAAGTCGATGTCGTAGATTCGGTATTGGCCAGGGCCTTCTTGTACCAGGTTTACAGCATGTCCTCCATGATTGGACAGCGGATTTGCTTGCACATTAGGACTCAAATTTCTGAAGGAGAGAAGATTTGATCTAACCAACCTCTGAACTTCATATTTCAAAGCTATGCAATGCTGAAGATCATGGCCAGGTGCTCCTTGATGATAAGGGCATGAGACCTCAGCTTTGTACCACCATAGTAGTTTCTCAGGTATCAGTGGTGGTGCTTTAGTTTGAACAAGACCTCTTTCAACCAAAGCAGGATACAACTCTGTGTAGGTCATTGGAATCGGATCGAACTGTGGAGCTCTTTGCACACGGTTCTGATTGTTGTTGAACTATGGAGCCTGTTGTCGAGGTTGTTGTTGTTGAAACTGCGGGGTAAATCCCGGATTTGGTGCTGTATTAACGGCTGGCGCGATAGCAGCTACCTGTCGTTGACGATTGACATTTCCTCTTGGCCTCCCTTGGGATACCATGTCAACACTTTGTTCTTTCTTCTTTTGGAAACCACTTCCGAACTTTTTGGTTCCGCTTGAAGATCCGCTTTCCTTAGTCAGACGTCCCATTCAGACTCCTTCTTCTAGACGCATCCCCATGTTTACCATCTCGGTGAAATCACTTGGAGCACTAGCAATCATGCGTTCATAGTAAAATGGACCAAGAGTATTCAAGAAGATCTTTGTCATCTCTTTCTCTTTTAACGGTGGATTAATCTGAGCAGCAGTTTCTCTCCATCGTTGAGCATACTCTTTGAAAGCTTCATGGTCTTTCTGAGCCATGGATCGAAGCTGATCTCTGTCTGGAGCCATATCCGAGTTGTATTTGTATTGTCGGACAAAGGCCTCGCCTAGGTCATTGAAAGTCCGAATGTTAGTGCTATCCAATCCTGTGTACCACTTCAGTGCGGCACCAGTCAAACTGTCTTGAAAGTAATGGATGAGCAACTAATGATTATCTGCATAAGTAGACATCTTCCTGGCATACATCACAAGATGACTTTGTGGACAAGAACTACCTTTGTACTTTTCAAAGTCTGGGACCTTGAATTTAACTGGTATTTGTACACTGGGAACTAAGCAGAGTTCCTGGGCATTTTTCCCGAACAAGTCTTTCCCACGAATAGCCTTGACTTCTAGCTGAATCTTGTTGAACTTCTCTTGGAGATCTTCCATGAGATTTCGCTGATTCGTGCTTTCACCCTGATCATGATAAATCTCATTGCCATCATAAGGAACAGTTTGAACCATAGGGGTAGGAACCGTCATAGTGGGTTGAGAGAGCGCCATAGTGATTTGAGAAAAGGCTGCCCCCTGATTTGGAGTGAACATTGAACCTTGTGTAACAGGCACTTCAGTTGTGGATGTTGGAATCCCAGAGAAATTATGGCGGAAACCTGCACCGAAGCTGAAAGGCGTGTTCCAACCGTCTGGCATGGAGAAAGATGGAATGTTGAATGCAACTGTAGAGACTGGAGTAGTGACTTCAGATGTCATTATTACTTGACTGTTGGGCGGAGGCTGCTGATTCTATGCGGCCATTAAGGAGTCAACCAGGGTAGTGAGACTTTCCAACTTTTCTTGAAGGGTGGTCACTGTACCACGGAGCTCAATATTCTCTTGGTCGGAGCTTTCCATCACTCTTCTTTTGCTTTAACGAGTATTGTATCTGTGATCTGATTGCGAGCGCGGTCGAGAAACTTTGAGACGCGACAGCTTGACGATCTAATGGAGAAAGATCCAAAAGATAAGACTCTAGACAACAGACTCGATATGCAGAATGATGTAAAATTTTTTTTTATGATTTTTCCAAATATGTTAAAGATTATTTTCTTGCAAACATTTGAACACAAGCTATCATTTTATTGAAATAGTGGGAAATTTTACAACATTGGAGCGTAGCTCCTACAGAAGCAAATGATAAATAAAAGCTATACAATCCTAAGCATCCTCATCAGATGAAGAACCAAATGCGTTGTGCAGCTTGAGCTTCATGATTTCTTTCCCATAGTAAGCTTTCAACTCGGCCTTTTCGGTCCTTAGCTTGTTAACAACATTCTTCCAGTCGTCAGGAGTTGGAGCGTTGCTTGTTGAGCCTTCAAGATTTTGCTTGCTTTCTTTGATGTACCTCCTGATTGCTCCTTAGCTTGTCAACAACATTCTTCCGGTCGTCAGGAGTTGGAGCGTTGCTTGTTGAGCCTTCAAACTTTTTCTTGCTTTCTTTGATGAACCTCCTGATTGCAGCGTCTTTCCGGCGGATCTTCTCATCTTTACTCGTGAGCCATCCATTTTGACAGTAGAGGGTTTCTTCGTGATCTTTCACTCGTTTCTTCAAATTTCTGTTTTCCACATCAGTCTTACGAAACTTGTCTTCCCAAGCGTCTTTCTCTAACCTTATCTTGGCCAAAGTATCTTGGTATTCTTCCATAGTGTCAATGGGAATGTTGGGTAGTCGAGGTACCACAGAGAACATGGGTTTTTCATAATCATAAGGCATTTGAAACTCCATTGCTCTTTTCTTCACCCAACAGGTGTAGGCGTCTGTGGCAATGCAATTCCTTACCCCACCTTTTCCTTTCCTTCGGACGTCATACCAAGCTCTCACCATTCTTGTCTTCAACCTTTGAGGATCCTCCCCTTCTTGGTAGAAGTAGCTTTCCACTGCGATACCAACAGGTTTAACTGAATTTGCATACCCGAGTTGTCGTCGGGCTAAGATCGGATTGTAGTTAATTCCTCCTTTTGTACCAATGAGGGGTACGTTGGTGAATTCTCCACAACTTTCAATGGTTTCTGTACCACAGCGAGCCAAGGTATACCAATGAATATCAT
This sequence comes from Vicia villosa, assembly GCF_029867415.1. Lineage (NCBI taxonomy): Eukaryota > Viridiplantae > Streptophyta > Magnoliopsida > Fabales > Fabaceae > Vicia > Vicia villosa. The sequence continues at coordinate 186,944 of NW_026705464.1, forward strand.
TATTAGTGAGAGACATAAGTCTTTGAGGCCAACGCAAACCTTCTTGGTTTTCCGTGAAAATAGGAGACTTAGGTAAGTGCGAAACAATCCATTTGAACAACAAAGGTGCACAACATACAATGATCCCACCGCCTTGGCGATTTCTGTGATGGATAGAGAAATACATGTCACCAAGCAAAGTCGGAACAGGATTTCCAATCAGAAATATTTTTATGGCGTTGATATCAACAAAGTCGTTGACGTTGGGAAACAGAACCAACCCATAGATGAGCAAGGCTAGTATAACTTCGAAAGCTATCATGCTACCAGTTTCGATGAAATCAAAGGATTTCTTTATTAGAAACTGCGAAGTCAAACCCGGGAGGTTTCCTTTGGTAGTCCAATTATTCTCTACTTCAGATTTCTTCAAGTGGATACTTGCTGCAATGACTTGTGATTTAGGAATGGCTTCCAAACCATTGAAAGGTATTTTGTCAGACACAGGAATACCCAAAAGATTGGCATATTCTTCCAAGGTTGGTACCAACTGGTAGTCTGAAAAGGTGAAACACCGGTAGACGGGATCATAGAACTGAACCAGAGTTTTGAGAAGTCCTTCATCAACATGAGTGTTCAAGATAGGCAAAAGCTTTCCGTGGCTTTTCCTAAAATCGGAAGGATCTTGTACAAAAGATGCCAACTCTCTCAGTCTTTCTACATTAGGTGCTTTGAAACCGTACTTCTTGGTATGCCTTTTTACCCACTCCATAACTTAATCCTATAATGTTTGCAAAGAAAATTCTCTAAATTTTTGGAAAAATCATGTTTTTTATGGAAAAAGATGGGTTTTTTTTTTGAATGTATGAATGCATGGATGCATGAATGCCACATATTCAAACATGGTGAAGAAAACACGATAATGCAAACATGGTAATTCAAACATGGTACACATAGGTTCAAAGGTCCAGCGTCACGAGCATGAGGTCAGAGAACCAAACATGGGATAGTACTAGGGGTTAATCACCTGCACCACATGTTCTACTGATACGTCAGAGTCTACATTTTTCTTTCGGATATTACCGGCTTGCACAACTGAAAATAAAATCTTGGTGTTGGGGATATAGGGCTTGTTTGATTGTGTTTGGAAAATACTATTATAAATTAAGTTATCAAAATTCTTTTTAAGAATAAAATTTGTTTGGTAATTTTATTTTTGAAATTATAATTAATAAATTGACATTGTGCAGTAGTTAAGATTTTTCTACAACTGTAATTTAAATCTACTTTAGATCATTTAAAAAATATATAGTTTCTTTAAGCTAAATATGTAAGACTATACATGATAAAAAAATATTTTAAATATATCATGTGGGTTTATTTAAATAAAAATGAATAAATTTTTTTATTTTTAATATTATATTTTTTCTATTAAACCAATGGATGATATATTAAAATAAATAATTATATAAAACGAATAGATGTGATAGTTCAAGTTTGAATTTATAACTTCAAAAAATCAAATTTCATTGAAAACAGTTAAAAAATAGTCATTAACAATACTTAATTCATAATAATTTTATTATTTTTAATTTTTTATTTGAATATAATATATTTAATTAAATTAAATATTATTCCATGAACTAAAAGTTATATTTATTTAATAAAATATTATATTATTGAAAAGTTCTTATTTAAAAATATTAGCAGACTAAATACCTCCTTTAATTATTTAACTGGAACAAGTTTGTCATTTATGTTTTGTTTTTTTTATATGCAGATCCTTTATGTTAACTAACACCTGCATCGTTGACATTTTTTTTTGCTTTATTGTGTTCTATTAATTTTATTATAACTTCTAAAATTCATATAAAATTTGTTTAAAGTATTATATATTTTATTTTAGCTTGTTTTTCTTAAAATAAAATTATTTATTTTTTTACTATGCAATTATTTTTGGAGTTAATTAAAAAATAATTGCCTAGTAACACACCATTTGTTCTACGAATGTTCTGTTTGGTAAAACACATTTTTTAGTTTTTAGTTTATAACTTATAATTTACAAACTCGTAATATAATTTAGATTTTCTTGGTAACTTTCTTTTATCATGAATTTATAGTTTATTTTACTAACCTATAGTTTATTTTACAGAAGCTATTTTAAATAGGGTTTTAGTTTATAGTTTATAGCTTATCATTTTTCTTTCACTTTTATCCCTATTATTTTAACAAAAATCCACTTTATTCTTTATTATTTATTTGAATTTAAAATTGAAAAATTAAGGATTAAATATCATTTATGTTATTTTACGTTTATAAGTTAGTTGAATCCTTAATTTTTCCAAACACTTCAATTAGTTAACAACTAGCAGTCTAAACCATCTCATAGTTATATATATGTGTTGTGAGACGACACCATATTTACCATAATTATCTTCACAACTACGAGATTTGCAATTTTGATCACTTTTAATATTTTTAAAAATTATATCGTTTGATCTAGGTCCATCAATTGGAAAAATGCGAATGTGCGAATACGAAGAATGATGAATATTTAAATCGATTTTGAGTTTTTTAGTTTTTGGCCTTAGAAAATTTAAGCCCAAAATTATGTTGTACTAGGTCCAACTTCTAGAATCCTATTCTAGAGAGATCCATGAAGCTCTCTAGAAGATAAGGATAAGTTAGGATTTTTTGGATAGGTATAGAAAATTCTAGATAGTGGTTTATAGCCATTAGATTAAATTTGTGGTGGAAAAATCATAGTCGTTGATTTAAGAATATCATATGTATAAATAGAGGTGATGTACTTGAGTTTGCATAAAGTAAAAAATTATAAACACTCTCAATAACATAAGTAGTCTTTCCTTTTCCAAAAATTAACTATTCTCTCTAAAATACTTAAACACTTTCTCTATCCTCTTAAACTTCCTTCTGATAGAGAATTGTGGTTGCAATGAATCCGATTTAGTTACTAACCATTCCTTGTGTCAGAAATTAAACTTTGTGTTTGAGTTTTACTAGATTTTTGTTTCTCATTATTGGGCCTGAGAGAAACAATAACACGTTGATATGAATAAAAACCCTATGTATATTTCCAAATGATAGGTAGACCAAACATAGCTTTAAATTCTACGGCGCCACCACGAGGATGATTTTAGTACTGGTATAATTTTGCCCTACTTGTTTATATTTGATTCTCCATATACTAAATTTCATTTAATTTTATTCTTATTTGATAATATAATATCTCCTAAATCTTGTTCTATATATTTAGATTCATTATAACAATTGAAGATGAAGTTTATTCTTTCTATGAGAATCTTTACTAAACGATTTGTTTGCTCTATTCTCTTGTTAGATTCATTCTAACAATCGACCGTAATTTCCTTGGTTAAATAAGGTGAGTTTTATTTTAATTTATTGATTTTTGGCTGTCATTTGGATTGGTCTCTTCTCTCAGTTGTACATCACATTTTTCACCAAATTGTTATTGGTAGGTACATTGCATTCCCCTTTTTTTCCAAATCTCATTTCAGTGTCTCGCGTACTATTACCAACTTCAACCCCTAATCCAGATCTTTTGACTCTTCCATGAATCAAAAAGTACCGAATCATTGAACTTTGATGGAAGCTTTTGAACTCGGCCTCTCGATGATCGCAACAATGGACGTGCTTCTCCACTAATAGCATTCAACTTCATCGATGCCGAATTCGTATTAGAACTAGAAATGGAATCGAGATTGGAATTGGAATGAATCTCTCCACCTCCACCACCACCTATGCAATCCTACAATGGATCTAGAGACAGATCCACTGTTCAAGTCCTCACTATCACCGATTGGAATACCACAATTATTAGCTTTCGACATCTTCTGAACCGATGGAGATGCAGAGTCTTTGTCTTCTTCTACTAGCTTAGATCGCTTAATCATAGTTCTTACACTAAAGTTGTAAATACCTAGACTGTACATGACATTCTTCACTAATGGTTACATTTAATTCTCATTCAAATTTAATTATCACAATATTGTTTTCCAAAATTCATGACAACTTCAAATCATATTATCACAATGTGATCCTCTAGGTGACTATTTTTTATATTTTCTTTAGGCTATATATACTACAACAAAACACGTCAAATTATAATGCAGAGCAATACTTTCTAATGTAGATATTAATATTCTTTAAATATATTAATATATAAAATTCTAGATAGTAATATTTGTTCATAAACAAGACTTAGTTTAAATTAGAATTGATATATATCATTGTATTATTTTAGAAAACATTTAGAGTTTTTAATAGAGCAATGCTTAAATAAGGATATTTCAGTATGACGACAAAAGGGACATGACCTTCAATTTATTAAAAACTAAGTTTATTACCACCAATCAACGACGTATATGTTGGACCTACACTTTATTCAACATAAGTCAAAATTAATGTTTAAAGTCCATTATTATTATTAGATTTAAGCATCTTCGAATATATCACATTTACAACATTAAGTCATTTTATAAAATCAAAACATACAAATTTATTTCTAACATTGCCTCACTAGGTCAAAGTCAGTTGCGTGATAATAATTATAAAAAATCTTTTTTTTTAAGCAAGTTTCATTGAAAAGAGAATAGAATTCTCAAACCCGGTTACAAAAAGGACCGATAAAACAAATCGGAAAAGAAAAATTACACACCAAATGAAACCAAAGAGATATAAAACAAAGGTTTTTTACAAAACTCATAAAAGTTACAATTGGTATGTGTAATATTTCCTCTTAAAGACCACCTCCACACCATGGCTATAAAAAAAATATTTTGAAAAAATGAAATTCGAATTAACAATATTTTTTCAAATTTGGCTAACCACTAAATAATAAACATATTGGCAACACTTAATTTAAGCTATAGGGATGTAAGTCTATACTGTGACGGCAAATGTGTGTTTTTCATGATGTCAAAACATTGTGAACTTGACACAATTAACGTGGAATCAAAGAAATCAAATGGATGCAACAAAGAAAAGCATTTTTGGCTAAAAGACCTCAATAGGTCGACTCACCAGCACAATAGGTCGACCTACTGCTATCATTTGTGAAAGATTTCTTGTCAAGGCAGAATGCGTCGACGCATTGCCTCCTCAGGTCGACGCATGACATTTTGTGGGAATCTCGGGTATGCGCACGCCGACCCTTCAGGTCGACGCATCCTATCCGGTGACTTAAGGATTCAGTGTACGAACAGAATGCGTCGACGCATTGATGGCTCAGGTCGACGCATGGCATTTTGAGGAAACCTCAGGTATGCGCATGCCGACCCATCAGGTCGACGCAAGTGTCATGCTTGGTCCAAAAACATGTTCAGAACTTCAACAGGTCGATCTATGCAGGGGAGCAGGTCGACCTATCGCTACTTTTACTGGGTTTTTTGCTGTGTTTAATTGGCTAATGCAAGGGGTATGGTATATATATCAAATTGATCATTCTCAAGAAAATTAACAAGAAACGTGAAAGATATACTCAAGCTTCTTCTCATCTTCAACCTTTCGCTTATTGATCGAAAATCACACATAATCATCTTTTTTGATCGAAGTAAGGAACGTGCATTGATAAGGTTCGACAGTAGACATTGGTCTTGTTCAAGTGATGATTGTTGAGGGTGTTTCTTGTATAAAACCTTAGGGTTTTTCCTTCTACATCAAAGGTTTAATTCGAAGATTTTTGACGATCGCTTCGCTTTGGTAATCAATTCAGCCGAGCATAAGGAATTGTGGGATTGAAGATCCACTCATCAAATTTGCTATAACCGGAGGATTAAAAAGGAAGGATTAGGGTCTTGGTCGGTTAAGATCATTGACATTGACTTGTTTCTACTTGAATCAAGGGGAGGAAAGAATTGTATTCAATTTTACTGCATGTGTGTAGTTGGTGATTGGTAAATTCTATCCTTGTTAAACATTTTAAAATCAAATAAAACTTTCCTAATTTCATTTGAAATTAGGGGCAGACGTACTTATGTGGTTGGAGAATCTTGAGGAGTTAACATTAAAGGATTTCAAATTCTTTTTTCTTCATGTAGACAAAGTTAAGGGAAGGATAAAAATAAATATCGCAACAGTAGTTTGGTTAGTGACTATTTGGAGTATTTGGTTATCTATAAATGATTTCATATTTAAACATCTTAATCCTTCCTATAATTATTGTATGTCAGCCATCGTGTTTAGATCTTGGATCTGGCTATCATCTTGTTGTACGTATCTTTCTAGTTGTAATTTTCATACCAGGAATACTCATTATTCCCTTTGTTTTGGAAGGTAAAGGCTTTCCGTTTGTAATTTGCAGTTGAGAAGCTTTTTCTCTTTAATAGATATCTTGCCTATTAAAAAAAAAAGTTCAACCTACTAAAAGCTCTTAGGTTTATTAGATACTCAAGAAAAAATCTTTGGGAAATGATTAGGTCTTTTTTTTATCGAACCTTTATAAGTTTTGATATTTTTCCTTTTGCCTTAAATTTTAAATTTTTTGCATTTTTTGTTTCGCTGCTTATTTTGAAACCTTTTCTAAAATGTTTCCAAAGTCTAAAGTTGTTCCATTGAGGTTTTTAAACTATTTTTTTTTAAATACCCAATTCACCTCCCTCTTTTTTGTGATTTCACATTTGTTACATGTGGCAGCATAGCGTACCTACTGTTTAAGGACGAATCGTCTAATGAGGAAGATGGCTCCCAACAAGAGATCTTTACATTTCATAGTATTAAGTTTGGGTTGTGGAAAGTTAATTTTAGATTTCTCCAAGCTAATATGGGATACTCTTAAATGATATATTGAGTTTCTCCAAGTGTCATGTAAGTGGAGATGAATACACAGGGTGAAAAAGATGAATATGTTACTCTTAAATTTCTTTCAAAATTTAAAAATATTGGAAATTAGATAAGAACGTTTTTTGCTAACAAATGTCTAAGAGTTAAAAATTGGAGTCCTATCCTTATAAGAAAATATGGAGGCCTTCATGCATTTTAAGAAAAATCAAAGAAGAAGGAAATTATAGAGAAATTAAATGAGTTAATTCAATTACTTATCGTGTTTTACATTATTATTTAAGTCAATTTCTCGAGTTACAGGGACAAGAATAAAATTTAAAGTTTGTTCAAGTTATGTAGAAAATGCGGAATCTCAAACTATTTTTAAAAACATGGAAAATTAAGATTTCATGTGTGTGACTATAATCACAGACATTATATGGCTCAAATGAAATCTAATAGGGAAAAACACGATAATCTTGTGTCTGTGATTCAAATCATACTTTACACTTGAGTCAAATCATGCAACACTATGACTTGATTCACAATTTACACATGATTTACATAACACAAGCTTCATTTAGCCACTACTCATTTTATTCGAATTGTATCTTATAGATGACTAAAACCACTCAGTTTCACTTATTTTCTTGTCTGCTTTGTATAATTTGACTCGAATCACAGTTTCTAATGGATTCGAATTATGACACTTCATGATTTGAACCACAATTTTAACATGACTCGAATCCCAGAAAAATGGGTCACTTCTTTTATGCTAATGTTTATCCACTCTACCTTTTCCCTTGACTCAAACCAACAAATGTTCTTTACTTGAATGAAACATCATTTTTACTCATTTTGTTTGCGGATAACCTCAAGTACCTATATAAATAATTCTCCTTTCCCTCACAAACAATTTATTTTTTTTAATTATCATTTTCCATTTCTTAATATAATAATAAGAATAATTATTGTATGGACTATGTTAAAGACATAATACTATATTTGTATTCGATGTCATTAGGATGCTTATGATTGTAGTCAGTACCAATTTATAATGCTTTGAATAATATTAATGAATATTAATCGGAGTATTACAGTTGGTATCAAAGTAGGTTGATTCTTAACCTATCTATTAGACATCATTAGAAAATTATTTTTTTTCCTCAATTGTGTGTTTTATTGTTATGATCCTTAGTGTTATAGTATATAATGTTTGGCTTGGTCAACTTAATTTCTATATCTATAACTGGCAAGATTATGGTGGAGCGACCACGAGGGCACGGAACACGAAAAGGCCCTCATGCTTAGAATGTAGAACTGTGAAACACAAGTAATAACAACATCAACTGCAAACTTCATAGTAGCAATAGGATTTTAAGATGTAGATATGATGTAGAAAATGAAAGGTGGTGCACAACCTCAGTTTACCCTGTAAAGTATGGGGAATCAAAGTTTCTGATAGTTTTCTTGCATGAACCCACCAAATTTTGAAGGAAGCCTTAATAAGATCTTGGATATTGATTGGCTCACTCGCATGGAGCGAGTCTCCCGTTTGACTTAATCAAGTGAAGAGGAGAAAATAACATTTTACACTCATATGCTAAGAGGTCCTGCTGCAAGTTGGTGGACTAGTGTTTCGACTCTGATGACCACTTAGAGTATTTCGAAGGACATGGATCACTTCAAGGTGGTGTTTTTTGAGAAGTATTTTCCAGATACTATAACGGCTCGAAAATCATTAGAATTCCAGCAAATGTGCCAAAGAAATATGTTTGTGGCAGAATTCACTAAGAAGTTTGAAGACATGGAGGCTTATTCCAGCCTAGCCTTATACGCTCCTTGTGAGAGATGAAAGATCAATGAATTTAAGTTTGGTGTCATATGGGGGATTGATAATAGCATTGCTCAAAAGCGATTCGACACTTGTACAAAACTTTTGCAATAATGATATGCCGCTTAAAATAGTTTGAAAAAGATTCGGTCTGAGAGATATCCTGCAACACAGCGTCAGAAGAATCATGGTAGGGCTAGACATCAGTTGAAGCCTAAAGGATCACCGTCTAAAGGAAAATAAACTCAGGTTACGAAACTAGTCCATCCCTCACAATGTAGAATCTGGAATAAGTTTCACTTTGGAGAGTGCTAAGAGTGGACCGTGGAAGTGATATCGTTGCCAGGAAATGGGCCATATTGCAAGGGATTTTCCAAATCAAGAAGTTTAAGAATCCGTAGGAAGAGTAGTTAGTTGAGTTTAAAAGAAATCCAAGGGTAAGAGTGTTCTAAAAACTAGTACGTGTTACTTGCATAACTAAAGGGTAAGAGTGTTCTAAAAACTAGTACGTGTTACTTGCATAACTAACCTTTTGTCCTATTTAATTTTGAAACACTGCACTTTTTCATTTTGACCAATTGTGTGAAACAACCTGGATTAGAAGCAACCCCTCTAATGTTCCAATGATATTCACCACTGTGACATATAGCAACATAGAAACCTAGTGATTTTGTTTGAAATGCTTGATATCTTTGAATGGTCGTGTTTTCTTAATTGATTTGATATGCTTGCCTTTCAATAAGATTGATATTTGGCAATACTGTATACATTGGCTTATTTTCATATTTGGCAAAGAAGAAATTCTATATGAAAACAATTCTATATGATGTAATGTTCACATCATTGAAAGGAACGGTAAATATGATCAATTGTATGTTTCAAAAGATAAAGCTTTTCTCTTGATTATCATCTTGGATTGAAATGAGATAAAAGATACCATGCTAGTTTCGGAAGTGTGCAAATTTCCTGATTTATTTTTCGAAGGATGCCACTTCTTTATCTCATGAGAGATGCGGAGTTATTGAGATGTAGTTTCGGGAACTTCTTCATTTCCATTGTATACTACCATATGTCTCCGATTGAGCTAAGAAAACTAAAGAGTCAATATGAAGATTTGTTTGCAAAGTACTTAATTCAACCAAGTGCATATCTAGAGGGTGCTTTCGTATTATTATTGAAAAAGAAAGATGGTGGTATGCATGTATACGTTGAATACCGTCATTTGAATAAATTCACTATCAATATTAAATATCCTCTACCTCGAATTGATGTCCTCCTAGATCAACTGAAAGGAGCTTGGTGTTCTTGAAGATTAGGATAAATTAAAGGTACTATCATATTCGAGTGAAGAGTTCCGAAACACCGAAAACCCCATTAAGGAATCAGTATGATCATTACGAATTTCATGTAATGCCTATTAGAGTAACCAACACTCTTCTTGTTTTTATGAATCACATGAACTGAGTGTTCCAACCATTCATGGACCAATTAGTTGTACTCTTTGTATAAGATATCTTAATTAACTCTTGTACTTTGTAAGAGCACAAGGAGCATGTGAGGATCATGTTGTTTGTTTCCCGAGAGAAGAAGCTATTTGAAAATTTTAGTAAACGCGAATTTTGGATGTTAGAACTCAAGTTTCTTGGCCATGTTATTTCTTAAGGAGGCATGGAGGCAAACCCTTCAAAGGTAGAAGTTATGGTAAATTGGGAAATACCTAAGAATATGTCAACATTTAGGAGCTTCAGTTAGCTAGATATTATTAGAGGTTCATTTTGGGATTATCTTAGATAGCGACACCATTGACCAAACTTACTCTAACTTGTAAAGAAACTCTTTTTGTTGGGATTCAAAGTGGGAGCGAAGTTAAAAGAAAAGTTGACAACCGCTTTCGTTCTGGTGATTTATGATCCTAATCATAAATATGAGGTTTTATGTGATGCTTTTTAAAAAGGACTATGATTGATGATTTTGAAATGTTCCTTTGATTTAGGGAGATTCTAAGTCCATCATAGATTTGTTATTTATGTTAGAAGATTGTAAGAGAGGTCATGGTGTGAAGCTTGTACAAAGATATAACATAGTGGAAAATCCTTTAAGGTGTGAACTAGATGTCTCCTTAAATTGGAAATGGAAACTAATATAAATCTTTGTCTCATTTCTATTTTTGCTATATATTTTTCATCAATTTTTGCTCTAAGTTCATCATCATAATTCTAAAAAAAATAAAAAGAAAAGAACATTAACAAAATAATAGGAAAATTTCATAAAACCTAATTCAATCCCCTTGGTAGGTTGCATCTCATATTTATATGTTGTCCTACGACACCATATTTACCTTAATACTCTTCACAACTACAAGATATTACAGTTTTGATCACTTTTAATATTTTTTTTATCTTTAAATTAAGGTCAAACGGATAATTTTTAATTTAATAATTTTTATATAATATAAATTAAAAACTATATTGAAATATAGACTGTTTGATCTTGATCAAACAATTTGAAAAATGCCGAATGCAGGAATGTGAAGAGGGGTGAATATTGAAATTTATTTTGAGTTTGTTAGTTTTTAGGCCTTAGGAATTCTAAGTCCAAATTTGTGTTGTAGTAGGTCCAAATTCTAGAAGCTTATTCTAGAGAGCTCTCTAGAAGATAAGGATAAGTTAAGATTCTTCTAGAGAGTGATTTATAGCCATTAGATTAAGTTTGTGGTGGCAAAATCTTAGTCATTGATTTAAAAATTTCATTAGTATAAATAGAAATGATGTAATTTAGTTTGTATCAAGTCAAAAATTATAAACACTCGATAATAATATAAGTAACCTTCCCTTTATCAGAATTTCATATATTCTCCACTTACCAAAAACTTTATTCTAATTGAGAATTGTAACTACAATGAATATGATTTAGCTACAAAGCATTCCTTGTGTAAGTATTTTATTTCCCATTAAAAAATTTGATCTCTCATTGTTGTTTCCTTTTTTCTATTTGATTTTGTTGTCGTCCCATTTTGTTGTTACACTCACGTCACTTATTAATTTTTCGCTGTTCCATAACTTAACCATTTTAGACTATTTTGAATATTGAGAGGCCTTAAAATTTTTGTTATTAGGCTATAGAGATACCCTAACCCATTGATATGAATAAAAACACAATATATAATTCCAAACCCTAGGTAGACAAAACATAACTTTAAATTCTAAGACGCCGCCATGAATTTGATTTAAGTACTAGTATGATTTTGCAATACTTGTTTATATTTGATTCTCCATCTACTAAATTTCACTTGATTTTATTCTTATGTGATATTCATTCTAAAAGTTGAATTGAAGTTGAAGTTTATTCTTTCTATGGAAATCTGTACTAAACAATTTGATTGGTCTCTTCTCTTCTCAGAGATATTTTCTTCCTTTTCATCAACCGTAATTTTCTTGCTTAAACGAGGTGAGATTTATTTTAATTATTTACTTTTTGTTGTCATTTATATTTTAATTATTTATTTTTTGTTGTCATTTGGATTGATAGATCCAATACTTCTTCAATGGTTTTGGTAATTTCTTGAGGCAATGGTGTGGTTGTCGTTTTTTTTACCTCCCCGTTTCACTTGGGAGGACGGCACGCTAGACCCTTCACGCGAAATTTGGAAGGAGAATGCGCCCCTGGTGGGAGGAATTTTATTTCAGTTCTTCCTACGATATCACACGAACTTTCTTATTTGTCCTACGAGTAGAAAAGGGGAAAAAAGATCTCAACTAAACCCTAGGAGTTTGCTAAGTGTGGGGATTCACCTAGACTAGAAATTCTGGAGTCCGGGGGGTCGGTTATACATAGGAAAGTGTTTAAACACCCTACATATCTGTAGTACTCTATAGGAACCTTCTCTGTGTCATTGTGATTGTGTTTATTGCTAATGATTGGGAAAGTTTCTCCTTTGTGTTAGGAGAGAGAATTGAATTGATTTTAAAAGACAGAAAGATAGACAAACTGACTATTTTTGGTATTTTATTAGCTCGCTGAGATTCCTTGTGAACCTCATGCCTACATATCCCTAGTGGAAGTCAGAGCTTAATGTAGTTCGGGGAACTAACTAGGGAAATTAATTATTTTTTTGGTGCCTTGCTTGAAGCTCAAGGTTGAAGCTTTGAATTAAATCTCTGTTTACAGTAAAGAGACATGAAATCATCTTTTCAGAGATGTATTTGTACTATTCTACCACAAACATTTTGAAAGAGTGACAGAATAACTGGATTCAGTTAATTAAGAGAGTGACCTTACTTGTGTGTTTGCAAGTATGCTAGTATCTCTTAAATGAAAGAAAGATGCTCGTCCAAATTAGGGAAAGTTACCACATGTCTGAGTTTTACTGCCAGCTCATGCCTTTCAAAATCCTAAATGGGAGACTTGATTGAAATTGAAATGTTGAAATGTTTGTTTGTTTGAATGTGGTAGAGTAGTAAAAATATCTCTCTATAGAGATAAGCTATGTCTATCTATTGTATAAAAGATTTGACTTTAGCTGGCTTGCATGAGGCCCAAGCTTGAGGCTTTTTGATTGATTTATTGACTTATTGAAATGATAACTCTACTGGGGAGAAATTAAACTAAGGAGTTTTTTTGATGTTCTGTACAAAGCCCAGAATTGAGGCTGATTCTTTTGAGGGAATGTTTATTTGATGGATTTTATTTGGTGTTCTGTACAAAGCCCAGAATTGAGGCTGACTCTTTTTGGAGGTTTTGACTTAACTGGAGAAATTGTCTGTTAAAAGACTGATTCTTTGTCATGTTTTTGGAGGCTGACCCTTTCCAGGGGTTTTGACTCTTTTGGGGAAATTATCTCCTAAGAGAATGAATCTTTGGTTTTTGAAGGACTGATTTTGGAGGCTAACCCTTTCCAGGGGTTTTTGTTAAAATGAAAGAATGTGTGGAGGCTAACCCTTTCCAGGGGTTTTTGTTAAAATGAAAGAATGTGTGGAGGCTAACCCTTTCCAGGGGTTTTTGTTAAAATGAAAGAATGTGTGGAGGCTAACCCTTTCCAGGGGTTTTTGTTAAAATGAAAGAATGTGTGGAGGCTAACCCTTTCCAGGGGTTTTTGTTAAAATGAAAGAATGTGTGGAGGCTAACCCTTTCCAGGGGTTTTTGTTAAAATGATTGGCAGAAAGATTATCTAGTGGAGACTTCTTTTTTAAAGACCAAGATGAAGGCTGACTCTCGCTGAGGATAAGCAAACATGGATCCTAGACTCTGCTAAGGAAGATTGATGAAGATAAGGGTGACAGAGACTGTCCATGTCTCTCATTCCAAAAGGTGTACTCAATGTGAAATTGAGACAAACTTAGCTTGTTTAAAGTCTGGTTTTAATTGGAAGAAATTCACCAGGGTATGTTAAAAGGTGACTAAAGACCTGTTCCTATGTTTATAAGAAACCTGATGGGTCCTTGTATACAAGCTCAAGAGGAAGTTGGAAATGCTTTTAAGAAGCCTGTGGGTCCTTGTACAAAGCCCAAGAGGAGGCTAATCGAGGGTCATCGAGGGTCCTTGTTATAGCACAAGAGAAAGCTATGTAGTTTTGAACTTATTTTGGCTTTAAGCAAATGGGTAAGAGGTTTCACCGGGAATAATTCCTCTTTGGGTGTATGTGTCCTATTTTGGGTTCTAAGGTTTTTGCCAAGATGTTTCACCGGGAATAATTCATCTTGGAGGTTTGAACTACAGATCTCTAATTAGGAAAGAGCCTTCACCGGGAAGATTTTCTCAATCCTAGGTCATATTCCTATAATATATATATATATAGTTTAACTGTCCTAGGGTTTACACTCAAACGTAGTTCTAAACTAATATATGCACAGTTTATATTTGACAGTAATTTAAATAAAGACTGTAAATTGAAAGCTTGTAAAGCCTAACCTGGATGGAGTGGAGGCCTTTGAAGAAGTATGTACAAAGCCTTACCAGCAATTGATGGATAACAGTTGAATATATATATGATAAACAGTTAATGGTTTTTGAAAACAGAAGAAGTGAAGATGGACATAGGTCACATAGGTATCTGAAGAGTTTTACCGGGAATAATGCCCTTCAAATACCAGAAGAATGTTTTGAAAACAGAAAGAAGATTTTGAAAATACAGTTTTTGAAAACAAACTATGAAAAGAAAAAGGTGTTGGGTCTTACACTCTATTAGAGGCCCAGAGATTATTTACTGTTTGTGAAGCAGTGAAAATGAAGATTGGAATGATGTAAGTTTTTGTTGTTTGAAAACCTTAATCATCTTGTTTAATCGGAGATCAAAAACAATTTTGAAAAATTGACAAAAGTCAACTTAATTAAGGTAAAGATAAATCTCTTTACCTAATTAAGACCTAAACAATTAGGGTTTTATCATAAAATTATCCACAAAATAATTAGGTTAAAACAAAATGAGTATATATATATCTAAAGTATTTAAGAAAACACTTAAAAACATACTATTTTAAACCTAATAAAAATACATGAAATAAATAATATTTTTTATGATTTTTTTGATTATTCACAAAATAGATATATTAAATAATAAGAGTGTGAAAAATGAAGTGATAATAACTTAATTTGATAGGTGAATTAATTGTGTGAAGTTTGTGAGAAAAATGAAAGAAAATGGGTATTAAAAAAGAAGTTTGGCCCTTGGAGGATTTGAACCCACGCTCTCTAGGTCACACACTCAAAACAAACACCACTGAGCCAACGTGCGTGTGGTGATAGTAAGCAGGTTTCAATGCAATTAATATAGTGTTCAAGTGTATAGAAGTAAAAAAGAAAATAAAATCAAAAGGTCTGAGGCGAGGGGGATTCGAACCTCAGACCTTGGGCATGAGGAGACTAAGAGCGCATGTGTGGCCACTAGGGCAAGTTATTCATTCGTTTATGAAACACATATCATTAAATATAAAATAAACTCTGCTCAGATATTTGAAAAATGGCGCCACCCTCCATCTTTGTCTTCAACCTCAAGCTCCAACATTTCTGAAATTCTGATTCTCTCAAATCTCAACCAATGGCCCAGGTGTAAACATGAAACTTGTTCTAAACTCACTCACGATTCTAAATATGTAACTAACATAAATTTATATTAACTACATCTAACTAATTTACTAAAAAAACGTGAAGAACCCTAAAATTTGAAAATCAAATTAAATGACTATACTGAAAGATAAATGAATGATGATAGAGGGTTTTCAATCCTCTGATGATGCTGAACAAGAAAGAATCGAGCTTTATCACAAAGAGTTCTTAAATTAAAGAGATGGAGTTCAGAAACTTACCTCTGAAAATGGAGGTCGTGAGGATGATAGAGAGCACCTGGGCTTGTATGAATGATACCAAAAGCTTCCTTGGGACTCAGTGATGCTAATTGGATGCTTGTTGTGTCCTCAAACCTTCTGAATTGCTCTACTCGACTCCTTCGATTTGATCTTCAAGTGAACATGGAGGATGATGAATCTGGAGTTACAGATGAGCTGCAGCCATCTGAACAGCTTCACTATGATCTGAGGAACGTGCCTGGATGCCTAACCTTGCTTGGAACCTCCTGTATTGTTCTGTGGTCCTCCAACTGCAAGTGCTCCAAATGAGAGGTGAAGATGATGATTCTCCATGCCCAGAAGTGTTCCAGAGGTTTGGATCACCTCTAAATGCCTCCCTCAATGTGTTTGAATACTTATTTTCAAAGAGAGAGCTTTGGTTTGAAGAATCCGAGTCTTCTTGCCAAAGGACCTTTGAAAAAACTAAGTATGAAGAAAGAAAAGAGAAAGCAAGAATTCTGTTGCTTTGGTGTCTTTTTCTACTGAGGTATGCTCTCCTATTTATAGGCAAATGGTTCAGTATAGTTGCAGAGGAGTGAGCTTGCTTAGTGAGGTTGATTTTGTTTTCTTGGCCATGAAGGAAGTTTGCAAATATCTCTTATGCAATGATGAGAATTTTGATTCCATTTGATCAATCCCCTAGCCCTCGATTTTGCTTGATCTTAGGGGACAATTATGAGACAGAAATGAGCTCTAATTGGTTGGTGAGAAGATTCCTTGGGTGATTCATCAATTTGCCATAAATTCCCAAATGTAATCATTACATAATCACATGTTCTTGTTTTGGGAATCTTCCTCAATTCTTATGCTATGGTGAAAATGAATGCATGGCATGTATTCAGATGTGGTATGGGTCGTGTAGCATCCATAAATGAGGTCATGTGCACAAAATTTCAAAGTTCAAAAATGAGGCATGACCTATAATTTCACTTCATGAGGCCAACTTTGAACAAGCATAACTCTTAGCTCAAAATGAATTTGGAGAAGGTTGAACATAATTTGGAAAGCCCTAAACATCTACTTCAAATCATTAGTTTAAGGTTCCTTCAGAATCATTAGGGAAATTTGTGAAAAATGAGCCCAAAGTTGGATGAAAACTAGGTTAAAAACACTTAGAAAAATTTCTAAGTTTTTATAACCTAAAGCTTCAAAATTCCAAAACTCTTAAATGGTTGATCTTTTGAAAAAAGTTCTTATGTAAGATGTTGTTTTGTTTTGCAAGATCTACAACTTTCATGTTGGAAGTTTTTTGAGTTGTGTAGGTGAAATTTTGAGTTCCCACAATGCCCTCAAAAACCCTAATTCCCGACTTTTTGCTCCTTGGTGAATCTCTTTGAATTTCTTTGGTCAAATGACTTTAATATCCATATATTGATGATATTGATCTTTGAAAGTCATGGTTTGACCAAAATCTTAAAAGTCAAAGGTGAACCCATACAGTTTACTTTTTCCTAATAAAGTGAAAATTTGGACTTTTGTGTAGAATCAAGATCTTCTCCTCAAATGAGTGATGTAAATGGGTTATATTGAGGTAGTAGAGGTTCTTGAATCATGTCTTGAGTTTTGGATCCATGCCTCTGATTAAAAGTCAACTATCCTGGTGAATTTGGTCAAAAACCCTAATTGTCGACCATATGAAAATAATGACTGTAGACTTTGAATTGAGGTGTGATGTCCAGTGGATCTTGTCATATGAGCTATTTGAAGATGATTGATGTCTTTGAATGATCCCCTAGGGCTTTTTAGGGTTTCCCAAAGGTGATCCCTGATTTTAGTCCTTGATAGGCTCAAAAACCCTAGTCTGGTGACCTGAGTAAATCTGTACTCAGAGGACTGGGTGTCTAATCAATCATAGGTGAAAAAATGAAGCTCTTGAGTCCTATGATTATTTTAGAGACTAATCCTTCTACTGATTGATCCTTTGCCTGAGTTTTCTTGTCTTTGAACATCCTCGATTAAATGCCAGATGAAGAAGTGACTGCTCTGGGTACTTGCTTTGACCTGATGAAAATCCTGAAGATATGTCATCTCAGGGGGGTCAAAAATTAGGGTTTGACAGATGCCCCTATTTAAGTTTCTTTTATTTGGAGGGAGAGAGATTGATATCTCGATCTCTCCTGCGTGAAAGAGACTTAAATATCAAAGAATGCTCGAATTTTGGGCGCTCCTGAGATGTTGTAATTGATAAAATCCTTGCATGACTTGATCCCGTTGTCGCACTTGGCGTGGGATGAGGAGACAAACTCCTGCAGAAATACTTGATGTGGACTCTGGAGAATGGATGGCAGTGTAGGATGCACAATCCATCTTCTTTAACTAAGTGTTGACACTTAGAAAAAGGTAAACAACCTCCCCCTTATTTCGGATGTCCATATCTCGAAACTGGTCTCAGTCGTGTTTGGACAATATCTCAGATAAAGAGAAAATTTCCAAAGATTTGTTTCCTCATCAAACTTCTCATCAGCACTTGGAGATGAGATGCCATTTGATGGTAGTAAAGAAACTTCAAAGGTTTGTTTCCTCATCAAACTTCTCATCAGCACTTGGAGATGAGACGCCATTTGATGGTAGTAGAGAAACTTCACCATCTTCCCTTTTGACTTGACGTCTTTGAAAGAATTTCATATGGCCTCATGATCTTTTGAGGGGCTAATCACTTTGCTTGAAAGCGGACGAACTGTTTTCGGGGTGAAAACCAACATTCACCGACTTATGCCCGGGAATCAACAAACTGTTTTCCTAAGAGGAAAAACTGCCATTTGTCGACTCATGCCGGGGAATCAACAAACTGTTTTCCTAAGAGGAAAACTGCTATTTGTCGACTCCGAGGGGAATTAACAAACTGTTTTTCTAGGAGGAAAACTGCCATTTGTCAACTCTGAAGGGGATGAAACATCCCAGAAACAGACAAACTGTTTGAAGAAACTGCCATTCGTCGATTTCTTGAGTATTTAACAGACAAACTGTCTTTCCTTGGGGAAAGACTGCCATTTCCCAATTGCTAGGGGAACAAACTGTCTTCTACTGGGAGAGACTGCCATTTGTTGTGATCCTGTCGTGAAAGAAAGTGAGCAAACTGTCTTCTGCTGAAAGAGACTGCCATTTGCTGACTTTGTTGAGGAATCTTTAAGCGAAACGAATTGTCTTCATGAAGAAGGCTGCCATTCGTTATTTTTGCCCGAAAAAATGAGCGAACTGTCTTTTTCTGAAAGAGACTGCCATTCACTGACTCCGCTGGGGAATCATTTGTCGACCTGCTGGGAGACTCTGAAATATTTTCTTTGACGAAAAGTGGCATCTCTTGACCCTGCTGGGGAAATACCAAACTGTTTTCCAGGAGGAAAAACTAACACTTGTCAATTATGTCAGGGAATCCACACTACTTGGAGAAGAGAACCGCTCATCAACCCTGTAGGGAATTCCAAAATGCGAAATAGACTATCTTATTTGAAGAAGATTGTCGAGCGTCGCTCTGCGGGAGAATCTTGGCTGGGGAACTCCAAAAGTGAACAAACTATCTCTTTAGAGGAGATTGCCATTTGTTGACTTGCTTGGGGAGATCCTTGCGTATGAACTGTCGTCTTGAAGGAAAAAGTTCCTCCATAACTTGCAGGGGAAACTTGAGTTCATGCCTTAATGACTCGGGCATTCACATGATCAAAGCCTGACTCGACTATGCAGTTATAATGTATGCATGAATATTATGACAAATATAAAATGTAAAGTGAATGTGAATAGAATTGTCGCGGATGTAAAATCCTATGATACGACTTGAATCTTGTTGATCAGAAGATGTCTTCTTCTTGTAGTTCGAACTCTGTTGGGAATACCTGGTTATCAGTTGTCCGCTGTCCGAAGTGAGTAATATGAATTGAAGTGAAGATCCGTCATCGGGAGATGTTCGCAAAGCGACCTCATGGGGAAATCTTGGTTCCCGGAGTCTCAACCGTTCTCGGAGCAACTGTTTGCATTCTTCCTATTGTTTGTAAACCTCAGAAAGAAATTTCACCTTTATTTTTGCAAGTAAAATCATTTTATTTTATGAAAACATTTGTTTCAAGAGAATGACTGTTTAAACTTAAAATGCATTTCAAGAAACTGAATAAGACTAGATTTGCAAAGAAAAAGCACAAGGCTCAAATTATTATTTACAAAGTTGGAAATTGGTAATTTTTCGGGAAAAGGGCTACGATGAAACGTGACGACCGTTATCTTTCCCTTCCACTCCGAGTTGCGCTGTATTCGTGCTTCGTAGAAGATGACCTACTGCTGATGAATACTCCGCTATGGATTTTTGGATGATCAAGTTTGTCCTGAACACAGTTACTTGCCATATATCCCTAACTTTTGCGTAAACTACCCCTTTCGGGTTTTAAGTCTACCGGGATTGATTATTATTTTTTTATGTCTCTATCTTTTGCCTGAATCGCCTTTTCGGGTTTTCGATTCACCGAGACGCTCTTTTTTGCCTAAGCTGCTCTCTGCGAGTTTTCAACTTAGCGAGCTGTTCTTTTGATTATTTAGGCGAAGTATTTCTTGACTGCGTCGACGTTCACAGGACGGGTGAATTCTTCTCCATCCATAGTCGTGAGTATTAAGGCTCCTCCTGAGAAAGCTCTCTTGACCACGTAGGGGCCGTCATAATTGGGAGTCCATTTCCCTCTCGAATCTGTGAGAAAAGATTGAATCTTTTTGAGTACAAGGTCGCCTTCTTTGATTGTGCGAGGTCGAACCTTTTTATCGAAAGCTTTCTGACAATCGTCTGTCCAGATGCAACTTTGATTTTTTTGTAGAAGTTTGAAAATAGGAGCGCAAGTTGCAGTCATGAGATATATGAATCTCGAGATGTAATTCAGACGTCCAAGAAATCCTCTAACTTGTTTCTCGGTTCTGGGTGAAGGCATTTCTTGAATTGCCTTGACTTTGTCTGGATCTACTTCAATTCCTCGTTTGCTGACAATGAAACCAAGGAGTTTTCCTGAGTAGACACCAAAGGTGCACTTGTTGGGGTTCAGGCGAAGCTGAAACTTCCGTAAGCATTGAAATAACTTTGTCAGATTTTGTATGTGATCTTCTTCATTTTCTGATTTGGCAATCATGTCATCCACATAGACTTTCACTTCTTTATGCATCATGTCGTGGAAAAGCGTAGTCATGGCTCTTTGATAAGTTGCCCCTGCGTTCTTTAGTCCAAAAGGCATAACACGATAGCAGAACGTGCCCTAGGGGGTGATGAAAGCTGTTTTCTCCATGTCTTCAGGTGCCATTTTGATTTGGTTGTATCCTGAAAATCCGTCCATGAACGAGAAAACTTTGGATTTTGCTGTACTGTCTACCAACATATCAATATGTGGTAAAGGAAAATCATCCTTAGGGCTAGCTTTGTTCAAATCTCTGTAGTCGACGCACATGCGGACTTTTCCGACTTTCTTAGGAACGGGAGCAATGTTAGCTAACCACTGAGGGTATTCTGAAGTGACGAGGAAACCTGCGTTGATCTGCTTTTGAACTTCCTCTTTGATTTTCATGGCCATCTCCGGATGAGTTCTTCTCAATTTTTGCTTGACCGGAGGGCATTCTGCTTTTAATGGCAAGTGATGCTCTACTATACTGGTATCCAACCCTGGCATATCTTGATAAGACCAAGCGAAGACATCTGAGAATTCTCTGAGCAGTTGTATCAAACTCTCTCTGATCTCTGAACTATGCGAAGCTCCAATCTTAACCTCTTTTCTGTTTCCAACGGAACCAAGGTTAATGATCTCTAGTGGCTCATTGTATGGCTGAATGGCCTCTTCCTTTTGTTGAAGTAATCGTGAAATTTCCTTTGATATTTCTTCGTCTTCTTCTTCCTCTGCCTCGAATACAAGAAACTCAAAGCTTGGAGAAGTCATACGATCGCACGTTTCAACGGGGTATTTTATGATTAAGCTGCATATGTGTGATAAGTTTTATTTAGACAACGAGGGAAGACTCGGTGTATGCAGTTAATGGAATTTTTGATGTTTTTTAGGGTGTTTTTTAGGATTACCAATTTCCGAAAAAAAAGAAAAGGAAAAACTAACGACGGAACAAAATGACAATTTTATTTATTGACAGTCATTTCTTGAAACAAAGACCCTATAAAACAAAACTCTATTGCTTTGGGCGAAGCAAAGAGGGACATTTTTCTAAGAAATAGTAAAATGCAAAGCCATATGAAACATCTCTTCACCCTGGGCTATGGTGAGAGGACAAAATAACGGTGAAAGTCCCTACTTAGGAGTGCGAACAACAGTTGAAACTTCAACAGTTGTCCAGTAGTGGCGAACCCCATTGTGCATTAAGTAATCTGGAACCTTAGGCTTAAGCTGGCCTATGGTAGGTCTTGATTTACCAACCACTGTCTTTGCAACACTCAGACGATCTTCTTCTACTTCAGCAGACTAAGCAGTGTGAGTATACCCATTTCCAAGTGGAGTATGTCGGTTTTTCTTTTGAGGAAACTTCCAATCTTCTGAATGGAGAGACTCGTTGTCAGAGACACTTTCGAGATCATCCTCTTCTGTATTTTGGTCTTGCTCTTCTCCCAAGATGGCACTGACTAGATATGTGAACTCTAGGTCCGTAGCCTCGGAAGGTGACTTGGGGATATAATCCTCAATGATGATTTCACCAGTCGATGATGATGAATAGCAGGGGGTTATACATCTCTTTTGGCTGAGAGAGGTACTCAAAATCACTGTTCCATCCAGTTGGAACAATATCTTCAAGAGAGATTCTTGAACTTTCAGGAGCGGAGTATTTCACCATGTAGTCGAATTTTCCGCTTGGTTCTCCTAATGTATCCCAAGTCTCTTCGAGGATAGGAGGAACTTCTTCTGATGAACCATGACTTCTGGTGGTGAAGCTATTTGTAACTTCGTCGTTGCTTGGTCGAGTCTTACTTTCAGATCCCTTAGTCGGATAACAGCAAGGTGATTCAGACTCTGATAGGGATATGTATCCTGCTTTGTTAAGATAGGATAGCCATTCCTCTTCATCGGTGTTTTCCGTACCGATGGTATTGACTGTTTGTTGAACAGGTTGAAGAAAACCTCCACTGCGGAAAGTCTCTTGAATTGGAAGAACTACCTCAATTCCTGGAATAGCCTTTGATGATGTTGGAAAAAATCCAACTCCTGTTCTGTTCTTGTTGTTGGTAGGAATATTAATGTGCCCCCAACCACTGGTAGTGCCATCCTTTATAACTTGGATTGCATCTCTGTAGGAAGAAATAGACGCTGCTTTCTCCTTTCCTTTGTTTAAGAAAAGTGCTTGGAATTTAGTTCCAACAACTTCTTTTGGTTCTATGTCGGAGAATGATGACAGGTTGCTGACGATCAGAGCTCGTTCTCCACATACGGTTACCAATTTGTCATTTCTTATGAACTTCAGTTTCTGATGAAGTGTTGAAGTAATTGCCCCAGCCTCATGAATCCATGGGCGACCTAGCAAACAACTGTATTGTGCTGGAATGTCCATGACTTGGAAAGTGATTTTGAACGTCTGAGGTCCAATAGTTATGGGAAGATCTACTTCTCCAAAAACTGACTTCCTTGATCCATCAAATGCTTTGACGATGACATGACTTTTTCTTAGAGGGTAATCTTCGAAGGATAATCTTGACAATGTTGATTTCGGCATGACGTTGAGAGAGGATCCGTTGTCTATTAGGACTCCTGTGAGTATATCACCCATGCAGCCAACTGAGATGTGAAGTGGAAGATTATGGTCCACTCCTTCTTCAGGAAGATCTTCGTCACAGAAACTTAAGTTAGTTCCGGCGGAGATGTTGGCAATGATGTTTGTTGAATTGGCTTATTGTAACGCTAGGTTCTACAAAAGCTTGTTCCAAAACTTTCTGTAGAGCTTCCCTATGAGCTTCAGAACTCAATAGTAGGGAAAGGACAGAAATCCTAGACGGAGTATGTAGTAATTTATCTACAATGTTGTATTCACTCCTCTGGATTAACTTCAAGATCTCATCATTTTCTTTCGCTTGAACAGCATTGGTCGGATGATTGTCTTGCCTATGTGGTACTTCTTCCAAAGGTTTCTCCATATTTTCTGTTGTTCTGTTGAAGACTCGTCCACTTCTGGTGACTCAACTAATGTCAGCAATGTTGACAACAGACGGTAATGGTATTTCCTTACCATTTTCAATGTATGTAGCATTGTACTTGTATGGTATAGCCTTGCTGGACTCAAACGGTACAGGACCTGGTAAGTAGATGACTAGCGGAGCAACTGCTGTCTTCCTGCTATCATACTTAACTTGCATTGGTTCAACTTGATTAATTTGAGGAGATACGGTAAAGACTTCGTCATCTTCTCTGTTGGCAAGAACTGTAATGGTATTATCATCCATCAACTTTAGAATGTCGTTGCAAACACGCAAACATCCTTGTGAATTTCTTCGACAAATTCTGCATCTACTGTAAGCGTGGAAATCTGTTCCAAAGTAGGCAAGTCCATTTAAAGTTTTATGGAACCTGACTACCGATCCTTCAAGATCTTCAACTTTGTAGATTTTGTATTCTCTTGGACATCCTTAAACCATGTTGATGTCATGTTCAGTCCTGACTCGGATATGTTGAATCCATCCTAAGTCCATTTGTTCTTGCAATGCAGCTTGAACTACGGCACATCCTTGATTATTCTTTGGACAAATATCGCATGTGAAGTAGTTGTGAGGTGGTACATGGCCGTACCCAGCTTGTTTAGCGTGCATCTTGACAAGATTTTCCCCTATCTGACGAATGTCGTAGATTTGAATGACGTTAGGGTATTGATCTGTCCAATTCACTGAAGCTTCTTTATGTTGCGGCAAAGGATTTGCTTGGACGTTTGGACTAGTATCTTTGAAGGATAGCATTCCGCTCTTCACTAATCGTTGGACGTCAATCTTGAAAAGGAAACAGTTCTCAATATTGTGACCTGGTGCCCCCTGATGATAGGGATAAGATTGGTCAGCCTTATACCATGGTGAGGAACTGTTTGTAGGATTTGGAGGACTCCTTGTCTGAATGAGTCCTTTTGCCAGTAATGTTGGAAACAATTCCGCATACGGCCTTGGTACTGGGTCAAAGGCAGGATACCTTGGAGCCCGATTGTTGTAATTTGGAGGTCGAACCTGCTGCTGAGGTTGCTGCGACCTTTGTTGAATTTGTTGTTGCGAAACCTGAGGTTGATAAGCTGGCGCTGAGTTAACAACCGGGGTTATTGCTGCAACTTGAGGTTGAAATTTCTCCTTGATTTTGTCCAAGACATTGCTGACATCTTGATCCTTTTTCTTCTGGAAAGAACTTCCATACTTCCTTGGACCAATAGAAGATTCTGGTTCTTTGTTCAAGCGTCCTTCCCGAACTGCTTCTTCTAAACATACACCCATGTTTACCATCTCGATAAAGTCACTTGGTGCACTTGCAACCATTCGTCCGTAGTAAAATGGACTCAAAGTTTTGAGATAGATTTTTGTCATTTCTTTCTCTTCAAGTGGTGGACAAATTTGAGCAGCAACTTCACGCCATCTTTGAGCGTATTCCTTGAAGCTTTCCCTATCCTTTTGAGTCATGGCCCAGAGTTGATCTCTGTCGGGAGCCATATCCAGATTGTACTTATACTGTTTGACGAAGGCCTCTCCGAGGTCTCGAAAAGTACAAATCTCTGAACTGTCCAAGTTCATGTACCATTTGAGTGTAGCACCAGTCAGGCTGTCTTGAAAATAATGAATGAGTAATTGTTGATTATCAGTCTGAGTTGACATTCTTCGAGCGTACATTACGAGATGACTTTGTGGACATGAATTCCCTTTGTACTTCTTGAATTCTGGTACTTTGAATTTGTGAGGAATCTTAACATTTGGAACCAGACAGAGGTCTGCAGCATTCTTTCCAAATAGATCTTGTCCTCGGAGAGTCTTGAGTTCCTTCTGCATTTGCAGAAACTGTTCCTGGAACTCGTCCAATCTTTGATACACGCCAGCGTCCTCACTGGGAGCGTGATGATATACTTGTCCGCCCTGTGGAGGAAAAGTATGCATAATGGGCTGTGGAGAAGCCATGACAGCATATCTTGGAGTCTCAGCATTCTGTTGTGTGAAACCTATTGCCGTTGCTCTTGGAACTTCAGTTTCTAGAGGTTTGTAACCCTCCGGTGGTTGCATCTCCATTGTAGCTCTTGGAACTTCAAAAACTAGGGGTATGTACCCTTCTGGAATAAAGTTATACGGCATGCCCCAAGGTCGGTTGGGCGGCATGGTATACTGAGGAATAGGAGTAGAAACAATCTCGGAAACCACAGTCCTTTGCGGTTCTTCTGGCGTTGGTCAATTCTGTGCAACTACCAGGGCTTCTACCATACTATTGAGTCTTTCAATTGCATCTTTGAGAGTATTAACCTCTTCTCCGAGTTCTCCATTCTCTTGCTCAAAGTCTTCCATTCTTTTCTTGCGACTTGAACGAGTGTTGTATGGATGAGACAGCTTGAAAGTCTTGGTTCACCTCCTTCTCCTCCTCTTTCTGGAGAAAGGAAAGTGACTATTAGATCCGCGACAATTCTCGTGTCAGTGCGTACGACTAAAGCGATGCAATTAAGTTAATATTTTTCAAGGAAACACCATAATTATGTTATGAAACATCAAACTTTTATTAATTAAGCGAAAACGCCATTTTTACACACTTTGAAAAAGAAATACAGAGAAACTGAGAGAAAGGACTCTAAAACTTTGACGAAGAGCCGACTTCACGTTCTAACATCTTCTTCTGTTTCTTGAGCTGAGCGTTCTCTGACGTGAGCTGATCGATGATCCAGGAAGCAGGAGGGATATGATGAGAAAGTGACGTTTGTGACACTTGTCGATCGAGCACTTCAAGTAACTCATCCTTCCTTCTTAGGATGTTTTGAATCTCAACGTTTTCCGTGTTGGCGATTCGATACTTGTTCCTCCATGCATTCCTTTCTTGGCATACCTTGTTTAATGCTGCTTGCAGTTTTTCAACATCGGTGGAGAAAAGGTATATTGGTTCCCTT
Source organism: Vicia villosa (assembly GCF_029867415.1). NCBI lineage: Eukaryota > Viridiplantae > Streptophyta > Magnoliopsida > Fabales > Fabaceae > Vicia > Vicia villosa. The sequence goes on from NW_026705464.1 coordinate 213,947, forward strand.
AGGGGAATGGGTTCTTGATGTTGATATGGCATCCTGAGCTTGAATGCTCTGACGCGTACCCATTGAAGGTAAGGATCCAGGGAGATGCAAAGATGTTTTCCTAACAATCTTCTCCCTTTGTTGTGAACAAGACGCCAGGCTTGGACAATTTCCTTCTTCAGCATGTTGCCATGATTGTCGATGTTCTTGAAGAACAGACCCTCCAATTGGATGTTACTTGGTATATTTTTCATGGGATAGCCGTATTGACAACGGGCTAAAGCTGGATTGTAACTGATTCCTCCCTTAGTTCCAATAAGGGGTATGTTGGGAAAACTTCCGCAACTTAAAATGATCTTGGTTTCGTCGTTGTCAGGACTACACCAATCAATGTCTGTATGAGTGAGAGCCATGATTTTCTGTGACCAGTAAAGGCCATCCCTCATATTCCAGAAAATGCTAGACTTTGGCAGGTGCGAAACGAACCATTCGTATAACAACGGTAGGCAGCATGTGATTAATCCTCCTCGCTGCAGGTTTCTTGAATGCACAGAGTGATAAGCATCCGCAAGCAAGGTTGGAACTGGATTTCCAATTAAGAAGATCTTAATTGCGTTGATGTCGACGAAATCGTTAATGTTAGGGAACAAAAACAATCCGTAGATAAGCAAAGCCAAGATTTCCTCAAAAGCGCTCATATCTTGGATGCTGACGAAGTACCGAGCTTGATCAAACAAGAATTTGGAGGGCAATCCTTGAATTCCTCCTCTACTCACCATATGAGTTCTGATGTCGACTACGTTCAAAGGAGTAGTTGCAGCAATGATAATTTCGTCAGGTTTCTTTTCCAAACCGGAGTACGGATCTTGCGCGTACACGAGTATTCCAATCAGACGAGAGTACTCCTCCAACGTAGGCATGAGCTGATAATATGGAAAGGTGAAGCAGTGATACGTTGGATCGTAAAATTGTACCAAGGTGGGAAGGATCCCATCCACCATGTTGGTATTGAGCAAAGGCAGAAGTTTTCCATACTTCTATTTGAAAGCCTGGGGGTTGACCACCAGGTTTTCGAGCTTTCCCAGTTCCTCGACCTGGGGAATCTTGAAGGTGTATTTCCTAGCTCTCTTTCTCCCATAATCCATGGTATAGATCCTTAAGTCCTTTCACCGTTTCTCTCTTTCTATGAAGTTCAAAATGTTCGTTATTTAGTTTCCTTGAAAAAACGACTCGAAAAAGACTCTTTTTTGTTTTAATTATTAATGAATGATGCATGAATGCATGAATGCACACACAAGAGTTTTAAACAAACATGGCGTTGAAGGGTATAGTGGTCATGAAGTCAAAACGCAAACTTCGCCCCAATGGTAAACTAAGGATAAGGATTTTTTGTACCTGTAGAACGGGTTCTAGGGGTCTCAGAGTTTTTGCTCAACCTTAAAGATACGTTGATTGGTACCTATAAGAGAGTTTTCTCTGAGTGTAGTATCTGCGTGACAATTACTTTCGTAATCACCGCTCTACGTCCTAAAAAAGGCTTTAAGTGGGGTTAATGTGTTTCTAGGTCCTCCTGGTACAAATCAGTCTCGGAATGCATTGGCGCAGTTAATCACAACCAGCCAGGCAAATCCCAAGATTAGAGGGTCTTCACCGGGAAGACATCCTCCATCCTATCTTATGTTGCACTCAAATCCGGGTATAGGATTTCTCACCACAAGGGGGAATCAAGCCCTTTCCCGATACAGAATAAACAAAATAAACAAATATATATGCAACAAACACATGATATGACACAGAGGTTAGGCAGGACCTCTCTTGTTTGAGGGGGAATTTGGCATCCCTAATTCCTCATTGGGGCTGGACCAGCAACAGGGCAACCATTGGTTTGGATGAAAAACCAAGGTTTTTAACACTTATATCCCCAGCAGAGTCGCCATTTTTCTGTGGTGGTCGTTTTTTTTACCTCCCCGTTTCACTTGGGAGGACGGCACGCTAGACCCTTCACGCGAAATTTAGAAGGAGAATGCGCCCGTGGTGGGAGGAATTTTATTTCAGTTCTTCCTACGATATCACACGAACTTTCTTATTTGTCCTACGAGTAGGAAAGGGGAAAAAAGATCTCAACTAAACCCTAGGAGTTTGCTAAGTGTGGGGATTCATCTAGACTAGAAATTCTGGAGTCCGGGGGGTCGGTTATACATAGGGAAGTGTTTAAACACCCTACATATCTGTAGTACTCTATAGGAACCTTCTCTGTGTCATTGTGATTGTGTTTATTGCTAATGATTGGGAAAGTTGCTCCTTTGTGTTAGGAGAGAGAATTGAATTGATTTTAAAAGACAGAAAGACAGACAAACTGACTATTTTTGGTACTTTATTAGCTCGCTGAGATTCCTTGTGAACCTCATGCCTACATATCCCTAGTGGAAGTCAGAGCTTAATGTAGTTCGGGGAACTAACTAGGGAAATTAATTATTTTTTTGGTGCCTTGCTTGAAGCTCAAGGTTGAAGCTTTGAATTAAATCTCTGTTTACAGTAAAGAGACATGAAATCATCTTTACAGAGAGGTATTTGTACTATTCTACCACAAACATTTTGAAAGAGTGACAGAATAACTGGATTCATTTCATTAAGAGAGTGACCTTACTTGTGTGTTTGCAAGTATGCTAGTATCTCTTAAATGAAAGAAAGATGCTCGTCCAAATTAGGGAAAGTTACCACATGTCTGGGTTTTACTGCCAGCTCATGCCTTTCAAAATCCTAAATGGGAGACTTGATTGAAATTGAAATTGAAATGTTGAAATGTTTGTTTGTTTGAATGTGGTAGAGTAGTAAAAATATCTCTCTATAGAGATAAGCTATGTCTATCTATTGTATAAAAGATTTGACTTTAGCTGGCTTGCATGAGGCCCAAGCTTGAGGCTTTTTAATTGATTTATTGACTTATTGAAATGATAACTCTACTGGGGAGAAATTAAACTAAGGAGTTTTTTTGGTGTTTTGTACAAAGCCCAGAATTGAGGCTGACTCTTTTGAGGGAATGTTTATATGATGGATTTTATTTGGTGTTCTGTACAAAGCCCAGAATTGAGGCTGACTCTTTTTGGAGGTTTTGACTTAACTGGAGAAATTGTCTGTTAAAAGACTGATTCTTTGTCATGTTTTTGGAGGCTGACCCTTTCCAGGGGTTTTGACTCTTTTGGGGAAATTATCTCCTAAGAGAATGAATCTTTGGTTTTTGAAGGACTGATTTTGGAGGCTAACCCTTTCCAGGGGTTTTTGCTAAAATGAAAGAATGTGTGGAGGCTAACCCTTTCCAGGGGTTTTTGTTAAAATGAAAGAATGTGTGGAGGCTAACCCTTTCCAGGGGTTTTTGTTAAAATGAAAGAATGTGTGGAGGCTAACCCTTTCCAGGGGTTTTTGTTAAAATGATTGGCAGAAAGATTATCTAGTGGAGACTTCTTGTTTAAAGCCCAAGATGAAGGCTGACTCTTGCTGAGGATAAGCAAACATGGATCCTACACTCTGCTAAGGAAGATTGATGAAGATAAGGGTGACAGAGACTGTGCATGTCTCTCATTCCAAAAGGTGTACTCAATGTGAAATTGAGACAAACTTAGCTAGTTTAAAGTCTGGTTTTAATTGGAAGAAACTCACCAGGGTATGTTAAAAGGTGACTAAAGACCTGTTCCTATGTTTATAAGAAACCTGATGGGTCCTTGTATACAAGCTCAAGAGGAAGCTAGAAATGCTTTTAAGAAGCCTGTGGGTCCTTGTACAAAGCCCAAGAGGAGGCTAATCGAGGGTCATCGAGGGTCCTTGTTATAGCACAAGAGAAAGCTATGTAGTTTTGAACTTATTTTGGCTTTAAGCAAATGGGTAAGAGGTTTCACCGGGAATAATTCATCTTTGGGTGGATGTGTCCTATTTTGGGTTCTAAGGTTTTTGCCAAGATGTTTCACCGGGAATAATTCATCTTGGGGGTTTGAACTACAGATCTCTAATTAGGAAAGAGCCTTCACCGGGAAGACATTCTCAATCCTAGGTCATATTCCTATAATATATCCTTCACCGGGAAGACGTTCTCAATCCTAGGTCATATTCCTATAATATATATATATAGTTTAACTGTCCTAGGGTTTACACTCAAACATAGTTCTAAATTAATATATGCACAGTTTATATTTGACAGTAATTTAAATAAAGACTGTAAATTAAAAGCTTGTAAAGCCTAACCAGGATGGAGTGGAGGCCTTTGAAGAAGTATGTACAAAGCCTTACCAGCAATTGATGGATAACAGTTGAATATATATATGATAAACAGTTAATGGTTTTTGAAAACAGAAGAAGTGAAGATGGACATAGGTCACATAGGTATCTGAAGAGTTTCACCGGGAATAATGCCCTTTAAATACCAGAAGAATGTTTTGAAAACAGAAAGAAGATTTTGAAAATACAGTTTTTGAAAACAAACTATGAAAAGAAAAATGGGTTGGGTCTTACACTCTATTAGAGGCCCAGAGATTATTTACTGTTTGTGAAGCTGTGAAAATGAAGATTGGAATGATGTAAGTTTTTGTTGTTTGAAAACCTTAATCATCTTGTTTAATCGGAGATCGAAAACAATTTTGAAAAATTGACAAAAGTCAACTTAATTAAGGTAAAGATAAAGCTCTTTACCTAATTAAGACCTAAACAATTAGGGTTTTATCATAAAATTATCCACAAAATAATTAGGTTAAAACAAAATGAGTATATATATCTAAAGTATTTAAGAAAACACTTAAAAACATGCTATTTTAAACCTAATAAAAATACATGAAATAAATAATATTTTTTATGATTTTTTTGATTATTCACAAAATAGATATATTAAATAATAAGAGTGTGAAAAATGAAGTGATAATAACTTAATTTGATAGGTGAATTAATTGTGTGAAGTTTGTGAGAAAAATGAAAGAAAATGGGTGTTAAAAAAGAAGTTTGGCCCTTGGAGGATTTGAACCCACGCCCTCTAGGTCACACACTCAAAACAAACACCACTGAGCCAACGCGCGTGTGGTGATAGTATGGTTTCAATGCAATTCATATAGTGTTCAAGTGTATAGAAGCAAAAAAGAAAATAAAATCAAAAGGTCTGAGGCGAGGGGGATTCGAACCTCAGACCTTGGGCATGAGGAGACTAAGAGCGCATGTGTGGCCACTGGGGCAAGTTATTCATTCGTTTATGAAACACATATCATTAAATATAAAATAAACTCTGTTCAGAGATTTGAAAAATGGCGCCACCCTCCATCTTCGTCTTCAACCTCAAGCTCTAACATTTTTGAAATTCTGATTCTCTCAAATCTCAACCAATGGCCCAGGTGTAAACATGAAACTTGTTCTAAACTCACTCACAATTCTAAATATGTAACTAACATAAATTTATATTAACTACATCTAACTAATTTACTAAAAAAACGTGAAGAACCCTAAAATTTGAAAATCAAATTAAATGACTATACTGAAAGATAAATGAATGATGATAGAGGGTTTTCAATCCTCTGATGATGCTGAACAAGATAGAATCGAGCTTTATGACAAAGAGTGCTTAAATTAAAGAGATGGAGTTCAGAAACTTACCTCTGAAAATGGAGGTCGTGAGGATGATAGAGAGCACCGGGGCTTGTATGAATGATCCCAAAAGCTTCCTTGGGACTCAATGATGCTAACTGGATGCTTGTTGTGTCCTCAAACCTTCTGAATTTCTCTACTCGACTCCTTCGATTTGAGCTTCAAGTGAACATGGAGGATGATGAATCTGGAGTTACAGATGAGCTGCAGCCATCTGAACAGCTTCACTATGATCTGAGGAACGTGCCTGGATGCCTAACTTTGCTTGGAACTTCCTGAATTGTTCTGTAGTCCTCCAACTGCAAGTGCTCCAAATGAGAGGTGAAGATGATGATTCTCCACGCCCAGAAGTGTTCCAGAGGTTTGGATCACCTCTAAATTCCTCCCTCAATGTGTTTGAATACTTATTTTCAAAGAGAGAGCTTTAGTTTGAAGAATCCGAGTCTTCTTGCCAAAGGACCTTTGAAAAAACTAAGTATGAAGAAAGAAAAGAGAAAGCGAGAATTCTGTTGCTTTGGTATCTTTTTCTACCGAGGTATGCTCTCCTATTTATAGGCAAATGGTTCAGTATAGTTGCAGAGGAGTGAGCTTGCTTAGTGAGGTTGATTTGGTTTTCTTGGCCATGAAGGAAGTTTGCAAATATCTCTTATGCAATGATGAGAATTTTTATTCCATTTGATCAATCCCCTAGCCCTCGATTTTGCTTGATCTTAGGGGACAATTCTGAGACAGAAATGAGCTCTAATTGGTTGGTGAGAAGATTCCTTGGGTGATTCATCAATTTACCATAAATTCCCAAATGTAATCATTACATAATCACATGTTCTTGTTTTGGGAATCTTCCTCAGTTCTTATGCTATGGTGAAAATGAATGCATGGCATATTTTCAGATGTGGTATGGGTCGTGTAGCATCCATAAATGAGGTCATGTGCACAAAATTTCAAAGTTCAAAAATGAGGCATGACCTATAATTTCACTTCATGAGGCCAACTTTGAACAAGCATAACTCTTATCTCAAAATGAATTTGGAGAAGGTTGAACACAATTTGGAAAGCCCTAAACATCTACTTCAAATCATTAGTTTATGGTTCCTTCAGAATCGTTAGGGAAATTTGTGAAAAATGAGCCCAAAGTTGAATGAAAACTAGGTTAAAAACACTTAGAAAAATTTCTAAGTTTTTATAACCTAAAGCTTCAAATATCCAAAACTCTTAAATGGTTGATCTTTTGAAAAAAGTTCTTATGTAAGATGTTGTTTTGTTTTGCAAGATCTACAACTTTCATGTTGGAAGTTTTTTGAGTTGTGTAGGTGAAATTTTGAGTTCCCACAATGCCCTCAAAAACCCTAATTCCCGACTTTTTGCTCCTTGGTGAATCTCTTTGAATTTCTTTGATCAAATGACTTTAATATTCATATATTGATGATATTGATCTTTGAAAGTCATGGTTTGACCAAAATCTTAAAACTCAAAGGTGAACCCATACAGTTGACTTTTCCTGATAAAGTGAAAATTTGGACTTTTGTGTAGAATCAAGATCTTCTCCTCAAATGAGTGGTGTAAATGGGTTATATTGAGGTAGTAGAGGTTCTTGAATCATGTCTTGAGTTTTGGATCCATGCCTCTGATTAAAAGTCAACTATCCTGGTGAATTAGGTCAAAAACCCTAATTGTCGACCATATGAAAATAATGACTGTAGACTTTGAATTGAGGTGTGATGTCCAGTGGATCTTGTCATATGAGCTATTTGAAGATGATTTATGTCTTTGAATGATCCCCTGGGGCTTTTTAGGGTTTCCCAAAGGTGATCCCTGATTTTAGTCCTTGATAGGCTCAAAAACCCTAGTCTGGTTGATTATGTTAGAGACTAATCCTTCTACAGATTGATCTCTTTGCCTGAGTTTTCTTGTCTTTGAACATCCTCGATTAAATGCCAGATGAAGAAGTGACTGCTCTGGGTACTTGCTTTGACCTGATGAAAATCCTGAAGATATGTCATCTTAGGGGGGTCAAAAATTAGGGTATGACAAATGACAACATGTGACTAAATGCTCATTCTTCTTCACCTACTTCACAGTAGTTACATCTGCAAGGCTAACATAACCAATACATGAAGAATCAAATTCTCCACAAACTAAACAGGAATCATGAGTTTGTTCTTCTTCTATGGAACATATGAGAACATGTTGGGGAAATTTTGTTTGTTGCTCAGCACCATCCAGACACCAATTATGCTTTGTTCCAAGAGGTGGTTGTGTTTGATCATAAAAATATTTTAGTACATTCAATTCAACGGAAACACCACATTCTACCAATTATGATGTAGTTTGCAATTTTGTAATTCCTTTGTTGTAATTATGACAACTTCAAAGCATATTATCACAATGTGATTCTTTAGGTGACTATTTTATATACTGTTTTTAGGATAAATAAATTTATACATTGAAATCATATTATCACAATGTGATCCTCTAGGTGACTATTATACATGACAAATCATAATGTAAAGCAATACTTTGAAATGTAGATATTAATATTCTTTAAATATATTAATATATAATATTTTACATAGTAATATTTTTTTCATATACAAGACATACTTTAAATTAGAATTGATATATATCATATTATCTTGTACACCAACTCCAGCAATATTACTCATCCAACAACAAAGAAGGTAAAGAGTTAGTTAAAGAGAAAGAACAACAAGGATGCTTTACTTCAAAAATAAAATATTTATACGTGAACTCTCGCATCTTAGAAAGACTCGAAATTAGCAATATCATAGCATGCTAACTGCATGTCTCTTTAGTGCCAAGCCATCTGTTGTTAGACTATCAAGTTTCTTCTTTTAGCAAGAACTCTACAAGGATGAAAAAGATTTTGTTAATAAACCACTGCTTGTCTTGTCAACACAATATATATCAACCCAAAAAAAAACTACTACAATAATTACCAACACAAAATCAAGTTTGGGAGGAATTCAATATGGAATAATTCAACCCCAAATTCATTTAGCAACATAGTGAAATGGGTGATTTGTGTTTGCGTCACCAAGTGCGCTTATTCCGTTGCTTTACATACCAAATTTTCTACTCAAAATAAAATCTTGGTGTTGGGGATTTAGGGCTTGTTTGATTGTGTTTGGAAAATACTATTATAAATTAATTTATCAAAATTATTTTTAAGAATAAAATTTGTTTGGTAACTTTATTTTTGAAATTATAATTAATAAATTGACATTGTGCAGTAGTTAAGATTTTTCTACAACTGTAATTTAAATCTAGTTTAGATCATTTAAAAAATATATAGTTTTTTTAAGCTAAATATGTAAGACTATACATGATAAAAAAATATTTAAAATATATCATGTGGGTTTATTTAAATAAAAATGAATAAAATTTTTTATTTTCAAAAAATCAAACTTCATTGAAAACAGTTAAAAAATAGTCATTAACAATACTTAATTCATAATAATTTTATTATTTTTAATTTTTTAATTGAATATAATATATTTAATTAAATTAAATATTATTCCATGAACTAAAAGTTATATTTATTTAATAATATATTATATTATTGATAAGTTCTTATTTAAATATATTAACAGACTAAATACCTCTAGCGTCCTTTAATTATTTAACTGTAAAAAGTTTGTCATTTATGTTTTTTTTGCTATATGTAGATCCTTTATGTTAACTAACACCTGCATCGTTGACATTTTTTCTGCTTTATTTTGTTCTATTAATTTTATTATAACTTCTAAAATTCATATAAAATCTGTTTAAAGTATTATGTATTTTGTTTTAGCTTGTTTTTCTTAAAATAAAATTATTTACTTTTTTACTCTGCCATTATTTTTGGAGTTAATTAAAAAATAATGGCCTAGTAACACACCATTTTTTCTACGAATGTTGTGTTTGATAAAACACAATTTTTAGTTTTTACTTTATAACTTATAATTTACAAACTCGTAATATAATTTAGATTTTCTTGGTAACTTTCTTTTTATCATGAATTTATAGTTTATTTTACTAACGTATAGTTTATTTTTCAGAAGCTATTTTAAATAGGGTTTTAGTTTATAGTTTATAGCTTATCATTTTTCTTTCACTTTTATCCTTATTATTTTAACAAAAATTCACTTTTATGCTTTATTATTTATTTTAATTTAAAATTGAAAAATTATGGATTAAATATCATTTATGTTATTTTACGTTTATAAGTTAGTTAAATCGTTAATTTTTTCAAACACTTCAATTAGTTAACAACTAGCAGTCTTCAACCATCTCATAGTTATATATATGTTGTGATAGGACACCATATTTACCATAATTATCTTCACAACTATGAGATTTGCAATTTTGATCACTTTTAATATTTTTAAAAATTATACCGTTTGATCTAGATCCAACAATTGGAAAAATGAGAATGTGCGAATACGGAGAATGATGAATATTTAAATCGATTTTGAGTTTTTTAGTTTTGGGCCTTAGGAGTTTTAAGCCCAAAATTATGTTGTACTAGGTCCAACTTCTAGAAGCCTATTCTAGAGGGATCTATGAAGCTCTCTAGAAGATAAGGATAAGTTAGGATTTTTTGGAAAGGTATCGAAAATTCTAGATAGTGGTTTATAGCCATTAGATTAAATTTGTGGTGGAAAAATCATAGTCGTTGATTTTAGAATATCATATGTATAAATAGAGGTGATGTACTTGAGTTTGCATAAAGTAAAAAATTATAAACACTCTCAATAACATAAGTAGTCTTTCGTTTTCCAAAAATTTACTATTCTCTCTAAAATACTTAAACACTTTCTCTATCATCTTAAACTTCTTTCTGATAGAGAATTGTGGTTGCAATGAATCTGATTTAGTTACTAAGCATTCCTTGTGTCAGGAATTAAACTTTGTGTTTGAGTTTTACTAGATTTTTGTTTCTCATTACTGGGCCTGAGAGAAACAATAACACGTTGATATGAATAAAAACCCTATGTATATTTCCAAATGATAGGTAGACCAAACGTAGCTTTAAATTCTACGGCGCCACCACGAGAATGATTTAAGTTCTGGTATGATTTTGCACTACTTGTTTATATTTGATTCTCCGTATACTAAATTTCATTTAATTTTATTCTTATGTGTTAATATAATATCTCCTAAATCTTGTTCTATATATTTAGATTCATTCTAACAATTGAAGATGAAGTTTATTCTTTCTATGGGAATCTTTACTAAACGATTTGTTTGCTCTATTCTCTTGTTAGATTCATTCTAACAATCGACCGTAATTTCCTTGGTTAAATAAGGTGAGTTTTATTTTAATTTATTGATTTTTGGCTGTCATTTGGATTGGTCTCTTCTCTCAGTTGTACATCACATTTTTCACCAAATTGTTATTGGTAGGTACATCGCATTCCCCTTTTTTTCCAAATCGCATTTCAGTGTCCCGCGTACTATTACCAACTTCAACCCCTAATCCAGATCTTTTGACTCTTCCGTGAATCAAAAAGTACCGAATCATTGAACTTTGATGGAAGCTTTTGAACTCAGCCTCTCAATGATCGCAACAATGGACGTGCTTCTCCACTAATAGCATTCAACTTCATTGATGCCGAATTCGTATTAGAACTAGAATTGGAATCGAGATTGGAATTGGAATGAATCTCACCACCTCCACCACCACCTATGCAATCCTACAATGGATCTAGAGACAGATCCACCGTTCAAGTCCTCACTATCACCGATTGGAATACCGCAATTATTAGCTTTCGACATCTTCTGAACCGATGGAGATGCAGAGTCTTTGTCTTCTTCTACTAGCTTAGATCGCTTAATAATTATTCTTACACTAAAGTTGTAAATACCTAGACTATACATGATATTCTTCACTAATGGTTACATTTAATTCTCATTCAAATTTAATTATCACAATATCGTTTTCCAAAATTCATGACAACTTCAAATCATATAATCACAATGTGATCCTCTAGGTGACTATTTTTTATATTTTCTTTAGGCTATATATACTACAACAAAACATGTCAAATTATAATGGAGAGCAATACTTTCTAATGTAGATATTAATATTCTTTAAATATATTAATATATAAAATTCTAGATAGTAATATTTTTTCATAAACAAGACTTAGTTAAAATTAGAATTTATATATATCATTATATTATTTTAGAAAACATTTAGAGTTTTTAATAGAGCAATACTTAAATAAGGATATTTCAGTATGACGACAAAAGGGACATGACCTTCAATTTATTAAAAACCAACTTTATTACCACCAATCAACGACGTATATGTTGGACCTACACTTTATTCAACATAAATCAAAATTAATGTTTAAAGTCCATTATTATTATTAGATTTAAGCATCTTCGAATATATCACATTTACAATATTAAGTCATTTTATAAAATCAAAACATATAAATTTATTTCTAACATTGCCTCACTAGGGCAAAGTCAGTTGCGGGATAATAATTATAAAAAAATATTTTTTTTAATCAAGTTTCATTAAAAAGAGAATAGAATTCTCAAACCCGGTTATAAAAAGGACCAATAATACAAATCGGAAAAGAAAAATTACACACCAAATGAAATCTAAGAGATATAAAACAAAGAGTTTTTACAAAACTCATACATATTTCCTATTCAAGACCACCTCCACACCATGACTATAAAAAAAATATTTTAAAAAAATGAAATTCGAATTAACAATATTTTTTCAAATTTGGCTAACCACTAAATAATAAACATATTGGCAACACTTAATTTAAGCTATAGAGATGTAAGACTATACATGATAAAAAAAACATTTTAAATATATCATGTGAGTTTATTTAAATAAAAATGAATAATATTTTTTATTACAATATTATATCTTTCTTCTAATCCAATGAACCACGTATTAATATAAATATTTATATAAAATGAATAGATGTGATAATTCAACTTTCAATTTATAACTTCAAAAAATCAAACCTCGTTGAAAACAGATACAAAATAGTCATTAACAATAGTTTAATTCATAATAATTTTTTATTTCTATTTTTTTAATTATATATATATGATATATTTAATTGCATATTTTTAATTACATTAAATATTATTGCATGAATAAAAATTTATATTTATTTGATAAATAATATTAAATTAATAAGTTGTTATTTAAATATATTAAAAAAAAATTTCAATAAGCAATTGTATTAGAATGAGAGTATAAGGGATACTCCTCCCGATACAAACGGAGAAACTCAACTACTCAAATTAAACAGATAAGAGGTTGAGTACTCCACATGAAAAAATTACATAAGTTCACAGGATTGTAGCTAGTGGATAACCACTTCCAAGAAATGAAAATGATCTCCGACATACATTCCGAAAAAACTAAAGGATCCATTAATAAAAATGATATCATTACGCCTCACCCATATACACCACACCGTAGCTAACCATATTATCGCTACAATATTCCTTCGAATCAATAAACGCACCTTGTCAAAAGAGAAAGGGAAGACTTGAAACTCTTCTAAAGTTAACCCTTGGCCATAACCAATCCACTCCATAACGTTCTTCCAAATGGCTGCGAGAACCCGGCAACCTCCAAGAATATGCGGTAAACACTCTTCCTCCGAGGAGCAAAAAACACACAGCAAGCTGTTATAATCCAGGATGCCTCTTTTGTGTAACACATCCTTAGTGGCAATTGTGTTGTGTATTACCCTCCACCCGAAAATGATGAATTTAGAGGGAGCTTTAACCTTCCATATGAAGGAGCAAGCTTTAGCAACATTTGAGTTAATTGGGGGACCCGATAGCTTGGAAAAGAACCACTCGTAACAGGACTTAACAGTAAAGACCCCGTCCGACGAATTGAGCCACACGAACGAGTCTTTAGAATGCTCCCGCAATGAAATATGCGAAGTAAATTCGCACAGTTCCTGCCACAGAGAAGAAAAATCTGCACTGCTATCCTAAAGCACAACAGCGCCGTTCCAGCCTTGATTCTGGCCCGCTGCTGCCTCTGCGACTGAAATGGAATCGTGCGATGCTGCCACAAACAGTTCAGGGAAAGCTTGCATTAACGATTGCGAAGCTGCCCAGTTATTGTACCAGAATGATGTGTCCCTTCTGTTGCCAACGTTACACTCCATGGTCCTTGCAAAGTTATGGTGAAACAAAGAAAAATAATTGTCAGATAATATAATGTCTCTCCACCATATTGAGTAAAATTTGTGGACAACAGATTTATCGCCAATAAGCACCTTCCTCTTCACGTTACTTTAACGAGAAATAAGAATGCTACGCCAAACGACCTCTTTCTCCGATAAAATCCGCCATTTCCATTTACTAAGGAGCGCAATGTTCATCACTTCCATGTTCTTTACACCTAGGCCTCCTTCGTCCCTCGATTTACACACGGTGTCCCAACTAACCCATTGTATGGATCTTTTAATTTCGTTCCCGCTCCAAAGAAACTTGCTTTGAATGGCCCGAATCTCTTTAAGAATCTTAGTAGGAGCCTTATAAAAAGACATATAAAAATGTATGTTGATAAATTTAACATATTATATATTTGAATGTATCTGTATTTCTTAAAATAAAGTTGTCTATTTTTGTTACTATACAATTAATTTTTTAGTTAATTAAAGAAAATGCCATAATAACACTCCATTCGTTCTACGAATGCTCTGTTTATTAAGATACATTTTGAGTTTTAAGTTTGTAATTTATAGGTTATAAACTCATATAATAATTTAGATTTTTTAATAAGATTTTTTTTATGACAAGCTTGTATATATTTTACTAACTTATATTTTATTCAATCCCAATTTCAAAGAGTATTTTAGTTCATCGTTTATACCTTTATTTTTTCTTTCATTTTCATTCTTATTATTTAAACAAAAATTTATTTTTATCTTTGATAATTTATTTTAATTTAAATTGACATAAATATGTATGAAATATCATTTATGTTTGTTTACATTTTTAAGTTAGTTGAACCGTTAATTTTAACAAATACTTCAATTAACTTATCAGTTATCAGTCTGAACCATCAAGTATATGTTGTAAGCTATCAGTCATCAGCTATAACTTGAAGTTTTTAACTGCTTAAAATATATTTAATTATTGAATATATATTTTATATAATTTGTTTAATTTTTAACCAATTATAAAACCAATTTTCTCATAAAAAATTAAAGAATATTATCAGAATAAAAGAAAAAGATAATAATAATAATAAAATAAAAAACTATTTAAAGTGAAATCATTTTTTTTTTTTGATAATAAGGAGGGCCTAAGCCCATGAGAAAAGGAACTACAACAAAACTCTTTAGGAGACACAAAACCAGATCAATCTCTATCAAGCTGACAATTCAGCCAAGCAGGAGCATCATGGAAAACAACCTCTCCCTTCAATAGTTTCTTCCCTTCCATAGCTCCCTTCCATAGCTAGCAAGTGGGCACACTTATTAGCTTCTCGGAAAACATGATGAATCTTTACCACTTCAAACTTATCCATCCAAGCAACAATCTGCCTCACCAAGCTACAATTTCCACGGTTCTTCAATCTACCATTGATTACAAGATTTACCACCATTTGAGAATCTGATTCAATCTCTAGTTTCAAATAGCCATGCTGATGGGCCAGAGTAATCCCTATAAGGATTCCCCAAAGCTTCGCCTTTAAGGGGCTGGATAAATCAATAAACTTGCTGAATCCCATAATCCACACTCCAGAATCATCACAGACACAACCACCACACCCTGATAGCCCATCGCTGCCGTAAGCACCATCACTATTAAGTTTCAGAAACCCTCTCCTCAGTTTATTCCAGAAAATCTCCAGCTCATCATAGCATCTATTCATCACCTTCGTGTTTAGCATAATAGCAGCTTTATAATCTTTGACTCTATCATTGATAACCTTCCCTTCCTCAATCGGTCTAGAAAAGTTCTCCATGTGCAAATCCTTATTCCTCCATTCCCATAATGTGTGACACCCTACAGCCCAATAGTTGCACCAATCCTCACCTACTTGGGCACCCGACATAATATTGAGATCTATCCAATCCTTCAAATTAGTGTTATAGAATTCATTCGCAATCTTCACCGGCACCCTGTTCGTCCAAACCCGACTAGCAAACTTACAGTCGCGCAGAATGTGTAATTCTGTTTCACAAACTTGACCACACAGGTGACACTCCCCGTTACTAAGCCCAAGAGTATGCATCCGAAAATTGGTTAGCAATCTCTCATGATTAATCAACCAAATAAAGCATCGAACTCTCTCTTGCACTTGAAGCTTCCAGATTGTCTTCCAGGTTTTGCACATAACCGTGTCATTAGCACTCCTGAGATACTTATACATATTGCCAATAGAGAAGGTTCCATCTTCATTATTCGCCACCAAGAAACCATCCTCCTCGCTGTCAGCCTTAGGGGGGGAGAGAGCAGCAATTTGCAACTGAGTCTGGTTAGGAAGCCAACTTAGAAGCTCCCAATCCCAATTACCGTCATACCCTACTAAATCCTTGACGTGAGCATTTTTCAGATTCTCAGGGATCTCCAACTCGCAATCCTCGATACAAACATCCTTAGCTATCCAATAATCATTCCAAGCTCTAATTTCTTTACCATAACCAATCTGCCACACACCAATATCCCTCAAATTATCCTGAGTTTTCACAATCGCTTTCCATAAATTGGAATCCGAAGTTCTAGCCTGGAGGTTCTCCCGACAAGGTCCAACCTTATACTTTGTCCGCAACAGTTTACACCATAAATCATCGTCTCCATTGATAATTTTGCTGCCTAGTTTCATGATGCACGTTTGGTTCATAATGTCAAGATCTCGGAGACCCAATCCACCGTCACATTTATCCAACATAATCTTGTCCCAACTCACTACATGATGCTTTTTCTTAACCTCTGTATCTCCCCAAAGAAAATTCCTTTGCAGCTTTTGGATGTCTTTGATACAAGCCTTAGGAAGCAAATTCGTCATCATCGGACAAATGGGAATAGCCTCCATAACACTTTTAGTGAGAGTCAGTCTACCAGCAAAAGATAGATGTCGCGCCTTCCAGCTAGTAAGTTTAGAATAAATCTGGTCCATGACATAGGAGAAATCATTCTTCTTAAGAGCTTTTCTAGTGAGTGGCACGCCTAGATACTTACCAAAGCCACTAGTCTCCTTGAAACCAGAAAGATTCCTAAGACTTGTCCTCAATCTTTTCGACACATTATCAGAAAAAAGGATGCTTGATTTTTCCTCACTAATTTCCTGGCCAGACATCTCACAGAAGACATCAAGAGTATTTTTAACACACATGACTTGCTGCTCCGAAGCCTCACCAAATATAAGTAAATCATCTGCAAACATGAGGTGCGTAATACCTACTCCATTCGTACCAACCTGAAAAGGTTTCCATCTATTGTTTCTGAACTCCTGCTCAATCAAATGGGATAACTTATCCATAAACAACACAAACAAATACGGGGAAATAGGATCACCCTGCCTAATACCCCGTTGTGGCCGGAAGAAGTGATTTCTACACCCATTCTAGTTAATATTTGTTTCCACACTCGTAACGCCTTGCAGAATAACATTAATAAGCTTCTCAGGAAATCCAACCTCCTCAAGAATTTTCCATATGTACTGCCAACTAATTTTATCGTAAGCTTTTGACAAATCAATTTTAATGGCAAAGTAACCCTTTCTCCCTTTCTTCTTTTTCATTGTATGGATGACTTCGTTTGCAATAATGATATTTTCATGTATGGATCTCCCAGGGACGAAACCAGTTTGGTTAGGGGAGATAAGTTTGTCATGTAAGGCTTGAGTCTACTCACCACCACCTTGCTTATAACTTTGTAGATAGTGTTACATAAGGAAATAGGCCTGAATTGAGCAATAGTTTGAGGATGATCTATTTTAGGGATCAGGCAAATATCAGTCTTATTAATCTCACTAATCATAATTTGATTCCTCCAAACATCCTTCACAAACTTAGTAAGATCTTCACGAATAACCTTCCACACTCTTTGGTAGAAACCAGCTGGAAAGCCATCAGTACCCGGTGCTTTCCAAGGTTTCATAGAGAAGAGAGCCTTCCTAACTTCATCATTACTGATATCCTTGTTCAGCTCCTGAACCGTGGCAACTTCCAACTTCGGATAACAAATCTCAGATCCTTTCCAGCTCCACCAAGAATTATTGGAAGCGAAAAGCCCTTTATAGAAATCAGTAACATGATTTTTTAGATCATCTTGGTCAGTGATCCAGTCTCCATTGATATCTTTCAGCATCAGGATTTTATTCCTTTTTCTACGCGCTATGGTTCTCATGTGGTAATACCTGGTATTTCTATCACCATCTGACAGCCACATGGTTTTGGATCTTTGATACCACATCAGTTCTTCTTTATTAAGAATCTCGCTAAGCTCATTCAGCAACTTGGCTTCAAGTCTTCTCAATCCACCATAGTTATCATGCCTCTGAAGCTTGCATTGAATACCATCTAGCCTTTTAATAATGATCTGTTTATCTCTTCGAACCTTATCAAAGGAATCAAACTTCCAAAGGGTTATTCCTTCAACAACATTCTGGAGATAATTGGTTAAGGTAACATCCTTCTTCCAAGTATCACGAAGCAGATTCTCATACGAATCATTCATTAACCAAGCATTTTCAAACCTGAAGCACTTGGTCACTGAACCATATCTTGTCTCCGACAGGTTTATCAGAATGGGATGGTGGTCCGAGAACTCAACTCTCATTAGCACTCTAACAAAGGCATCATGGAAAAGAATTCTCCAATCATCATTACTAATCGCTCTATCCAGTTTTTCATAAATGCGCTGGCCCCCATGAAAAATTGGTCCCCTCCATGTGAATCTGGAACCTCTGGCTTCCAAATCATTGAACTTACAAGCATCCATTCTATTCCTCATAGTATTGCATCTTTTAAGAGAAGCCGACACCCCTCCTTTTTTGTCACCAATGCAAGCAATGTCATTAAAATCTCCAGCCACCATCCAGGCACCTATGACACTACCAGCAATAACTTTCAGCGCTTCCCACAGATCCTTCTTACAAGTATCATTTGGTCGAGCATATATAGCTGTGAAAAACTAGGCCGGAGAATTATCTGTTATAATTCTCATATGAATAAATTGGAAATCTTTGCTACAAATTTGCACTTTCATCTCTTCAGACTTACACGCTACCAACATACCACCTGCAAATCCATTAGTCTCACTACTTTCAATAGAGTCAAAACCCAGCCTTTTAATAAATGTGCTTATCCTCAAAGGGTCACACCTTGTCTCCATTAAAACAATCATAGAAGTTTTATGATTATCCATATAAGTCTTACAATATCTAAACAAAGACTTGTTCGCCGCGCCTCTACAATTCCACACAAATATTTTATTATTTGGACACATCATAATAACCAACAGAAGTTGAAAAGGAATCCCATCACACAGATGGAGGTGTCTCCCCCACCATTTCCATAGTATTTTCCGCATTCTCATTATCATACATGCCTTTGAAATTATCTTCAGGCGTATCCACCAGCTCTTGTTCTTTGCCATAAGAAAACAACTTTATATTACTACCAGACGATAAAGCATCAGGAGGTTCATCTTGTTCAATATGCTTTTCGCCCTTTGCATGGCAGATATCCACTCTCCTGCTGCCACCTGGATCTCCCTTATCATCCACTTTATTATTCCCTTTCGTCACTAAGTTGTAAATGTCATAAATGCATGTCACCTTTGTATATCCTGGATTGAGTTTCTCGAAAATACCCTCTACTCCTGATTGACTAATTCCACCTGTTTTATCCTTTAAATTAATCTCCCCATGTGTTGCAAGCGCATTCGCATTATTCTTCTTATTGTCTTTACTGCTTTTCCTTCCTCCCAACGTGGCTGGCGTTGTTTTGTCTTTAATACTTCCACCTCTTTTAATTTTGCTGATCCCTAGGCCTGACAGAGAATCAATTAAATAATTTTTCTGCATGTTCCTCATATTTACAAAAGTATCCATCAAATTATCACCAGTAATAACATTGATATTACTTTCATGTGAAACACCGCCTGACTCATTGATAGGACAGTTAATGAGCTTGTCCCCCACTATTAAATCTCCTTTGCTGACATTGATTGTAGAATCATTGATATTAATATTCTCATTATTATCAATAACTCCAATATCTTCTTCTTCCAAGGTTGTGAAACGCGATCCTCAAAAAATGGTAACTTCATTAATGCTCGTCGGACCATTAACTTTTCGGCCGTCACCCATCTTCCGTCCTCTTCTCTGCTTTTGAACAACCTTCCATGGCCCATTAGCTTCGGTGGTGTATCTTCTATCTACTTCGAGCTGACTTCCTTTCTTACGCAAATCCATACTACTGCCTTCATTCTCCTAATTACCCCTCACTAAATCATCACCCTTCAATCTGCATCCCTCCTTGTAATGGCCATATTTCCCACATATGAGACATAGCAAATGCAACCCTTCATATTCAATTTTATAGCAACTACCATCAACCTTGATCATAGCCTGTAGTGGTTTAGTAAGGTTAACTGCCGTGCACACTCGAGCATACTTACCTCGTTCCTTCTTGATTGTTGTTTTATCCACTTTAATTGTTCTCCCTATTCGATTACCAAATTCAGTTAAAGCCCTTGAATCATAGTACTCAATAGGGAGATCCGCTATCCGAGCCCACACCGACACTTCATCAATGGTTTCACTTTCCGGATGAAAGTTTGGTCTCCAGTCTTTGACAGTTAGAGAATGGTCGTAGAATAACCACGGACCGTTATGCAAAGCTACCTTCTTATCTTCTTCATTGGAAAATGCTACTAGATAGTAGTCATTGCTCAGATATATTATATTGAGTATTCCTTTCCTCACCCACATCTGATTCAATCTGGTTTCCAGCGCTTTATATCCAATCCGTCTCCCCATCAGCATCACAATAACTCCCCTCCTCCAAGGTGTCTGGATTCTCTTCTTCTCTACCTCAGAGAATATGAAGTTAGGGCATTCATATCCACCTATTATTTCTTCCTCCATACTAATCTCACCAAACTCCATCCCAACCAAATCTTCCTCTACGTGTTCCACTACTTGTTCCCCTTCCATCTCCTCAGTATTACTACCCATGAAAACCTCCTTATATGAGAATTCTATGCCCACTCGATTCTTCATCAAACTGTCTTTAACCTTCTTGGTGCTTCTCTCTTGCAAATCGATCTCCGCCGTACTCTTCCCGGGACTTGCATGGGACTTCTCGCCGTCGACCTCATCAGTTTCAGCGACAAACCCTAGCAGAGGATTTGCATCCATTTCTATTTTAATGAATATTTATTACACCTCAAGTGAAATCCTTTTATAAATAATAATAATAATAATAAAAGCAATCTTATTATTCTTTACACTTTAAATCAAGTATATCTATATGGGGATAGGATCAAATGACACCAAGGTGTCAAAGTTTAATTTGATACCAAATCTCCACCGTTAAAATAACTGATCAAACAGTGATACTAATTAAATAGCCTATTTTAAGGAGAAAAATATGCTAAATATTTTTTTATTATTATTTTATTACATTTAGTATCACCATTTGATCAATTATTTTAACGGTTGAGATTTGGTGTCAAATTAAACTTTGACACCTTGGTGACAGTTATTATTTTTATGCTATTATTTTTATGTCCAAAATTTCTTTGTAGTAGATCCAACTTCTAGAAACCTATTCTAGAGAGATTCATGGAGTTATCTAAAAAATAAGGATAAGTTAGAATTTTTGTAAAATACTATAGAAAATTCTAGAGAGCAATTTATAGCCATTAGATTAAGTTTTGGTGTCAAAATCCGATTTGTTAATTTAAAAATACCCTCCAATTAGATTAAGTTCTCAAACAAGATTACAAAAAGATGAGGAGAACCTCGAGAAGAAAAATGATCCTCCAATTAAAATCTAAACTAACTTAAGTTAAACAACATATTTTTGCTAAACTCATAGAAGTTACAATTGAAATGAGTAATTTTGCTTAGAAAAGACCACCTCCACACCAAAGCTTTTCAACCACACACCACATCCCTAGCATTCCTCACAATTCTCTTGAAAATAATACCGTTCCTAAACAAACTCAAACTCCAAACGGTAGCCAACCACACACAACCTTCATTTCCTCTTATAACTTTCTTTTGAGAGCAAAATGAGCTTCATCTCCAAAAAGCTCTCTTTAAAACCATCCACTTTGTAATCCAATATATTGATCAAATCGGCCATGTTCTTCAAAACCGAACACGCGAAGCCACAAGACAAAAGAGAGTGTTCCGCTGATTCACCAATTCCATCGTAAAAATATAAGTACTTAACTGTTATGAATTACTTTTGAAAGTGTTTAGTGAAATTATTGCATCGGCTGAGGATAAAGTGTTTCTTATACTATTATGGTCCTGTTAAGTTTGTTCCCTGGGTGATAAAGTGTTCAATAGTTTGGGTGATTGTGTTGGGGTAACATTTTTTCTGTTTTTGCTATCTTTAGATATCTGCATTACGTTGGCATTACATGCAAGTGTTTTGATGATGTTTGTTTTATTTGCTGGATCAAACTTCTTTTAATTGTGCAGCTAAGAGATTTACAAAACACACAATTCACCTCCCTCTTGTGTGTGATGTCACATGTCCTACAAGTGGCATCATAGTCTAACTCATGTTTAAGGACTAATCATCTAAGAAAGAAGATGACTTCAAACAAGAAATATTTTCTAAACACACTTCCACGTTTTTGTAGTATTAAATATGAGATGTTGAAAGCTAGGTTTATTTTTTTATTCAAAGTATTAACTATGAGTATGTGAAACCTTAATCAATTGTCCATTTATCCTTACTTACCAAGTAAATGGAAAAGTAGTAGATAATTTTGAGACTCTTTGGACCTCTTAAGAAAAACTAAAATTTGAAATAGATTTCAAAACAACATTTTTTTATGGTAATGTCTCTAGATGATGCTATAATTTTTTTGTTCACAATTGCAAAATTGCGAAGAAAATATGGAATAATCTATATAAGATATTGAGTTTCTCCGAGTAAGAGGAGATAAATACACAAGGTAAAGAAGATGAATATGTAAGTATTAAATTTTTTGTAAAATTTAAATATATTAGAAATTATACTGAAACATTTGTCGCTAACCAGTATCAAAGAGTTGAGAATTGGAGTCCAATCCTTATATTCAAAGATGGTTTCTTAAATACAGCATTAAGGAACATCCTTAAAGAAACTTCTTCCCAGCCTAAAGGTGAGACAATGATTGAAAAGCCCTCCAATATAGAGGACATGTAACACCTCCCAAAGCTAGAGGAATCCCCATCTTCAGTAAGTTTTCCATTGTAAGAAAGTAATCATATCATCTCAGAGCGAATTTATTGCTTAATGTATTTTATTATTTATTATTATTTTAAAAATATTAAATCTTTTTTACTTTAGTTTTTCCATCAGATTTCTCTTGATTTTTTTATAGTGTAAAACTAAATACGTCTAAAATTAGCTATTGTCAAAGACTAACAATGAATAAAATCAATTCAAATATACTTCAAAATTTGAATTGACAGCTAAATCGTTGTTCTTGATTTATGAACAAAATAAATTTGAATATGTATCTATTGGTGCTAGGAGACAGGAGAGAATGGATAGATAATGGCAGAAGGTAGGTGTGGTGTCGTTTTTTTTACCTCCCCGTTTCACTTGGGAGGACGGCACGCTAGACCCTTCACGCGAAATTTGGAAGGAGAATGCGCCCGTGGCGGGATGATTTTTGTTACAGTGCTTCCTACGATATCACACGAACTTTTTAATTATCCTAACGAGTAGGAGAGGGGAAAAAGATCTCAAATAAACCCTAGGAGTTTGCTAAGTGTGGGGGTTCACCTTGACTAGAAATTCTGGAGTCCGGGGGGTCGGTTATACATAGGGAAGAGTTTAAGCACCCTACATATCCGTAGTACTCTACGGGAACCTTCTCTGTGTCATTGTGATTGTGTTTGTTGCTTGTTATTGGGAAAGTTTCTCCTTTGTGTTAGGAGAGAGAATTTGAATTGATTTAAAAAAAGACAGACAGACAGACAGACAAACTGACTATTTTT
Organism: Vicia villosa; assembly: GCF_029867415.1. Classification (NCBI taxonomy): domain Eukaryota; kingdom Viridiplantae; phylum Streptophyta; class Magnoliopsida; order Fabales; family Fabaceae; genus Vicia; species Vicia villosa. The sequence continues at coordinate 237,738 of NW_026705464.1, forward strand.
GGTATTTTATTAGCTCACTGAGATTCCTTGTGAACCTCATGCCTATATATCCCTAGTGGAAGTCAGAGCTTAATGTAGTTCGGGGAACTAATTAGGGATTAATATATTTTTGGTGCCTTGCTTAAAGCTCAAGGTTGAAGCTTGAATTAAATCTCTGTTTACAATAAAGAGATATGAAATCATCTTTATAGAGAGGTATTTCTACTATTCCACCACAAACATTTTTAAAGTGACAAAATAACTGGATTCATTTCATTCAAGAGGGGGACCTTACTTGTTTATGTGCAAGTATACCAGTCGACTGCATCTTGAATGAAAGAAAGGTGCTCAACCAAATTAGGGAAAGTTACCACATGCCTGGGTTCTACTGCCAGAGCATGCCTTTCAAAATCCTAAATGGGAGACTGATTAAAATGAAATGCTCATCCAAATTAGGTAAAGTGACCACATGTCTGGGTTTTACTGCCAGCTAATGCCTTTCAAAATCCTAAATGGGAGACTTAATTAAAATGAAAGTAATGTTTGTTTGTTTGAATGTGGTGAGATAGGAGAAAGATCTCTCTATAGAGATAAGCTATGTCTACCTAATGTATAAAATATTTGATTTTTAGCTGGCTTGTATGAGGCCCAAGCTTGAGGCTTTTGTTTGATTTTATTGTTTGTTGAAAGATAACTCTACTGGGGAGAATTTAAACTAAGGGGTTTTTGTGTTCTGTACAAAGCCCAGAATTGAGGCTGACTCTACTTAGGGAGACTCTATTTTGTGCCTTGTATGAAGCCCAAGGTTGTGGCTAACTGCTGAGGAAACTGAGTTTTTAAGACTATGGATGACTCTATCTGTGCCTTGTACAAAGCCCAAGGTTGTGGCTGACTTTCAACTGAGGAAGTTATTAATTTGTGCCTTGTATGAAGCCCAAGGTTGTGGCTACTTTGGCTAGGGAAAACATTATTTTTTTCCTTGTACAAAGCCCAAGGTTGTGGCGGACTTTTTAAGAAAATGAGTATGGAGGACTCTATGGGGAAAAGATCCTTGAGATTAGGAATCTTTGACACAGGAAATGTGGTTTATTTGCCTTGTACAAAGCCCAAGGTTGTGGCTACTTAATGATAAAGGACTCACTGGGGGAGTTTTATTCTACTGGAGGATTTATCTATTAAAAGACTGATCTTTTATGTTTTTTGGAGGCTAACCCTTTCCAGGGGTTTTGACTCTTTTTATCGACTGTGATTTGGAGGCTGACCCTTTCCAGGGGTTTTTATTAAAATGGCAGAGAGATTATCTAGTGAAGACTTCTTATTTTAAAGCCCAAGATTAAGGTTGACTCTTGCTAAGAATAAGCAAATATGGATCCTAGACTCTGCTAAGGAAGATTGATGAAGATAAGGGTGATAGAGACTGTCCATGTCTCTCATTCCAAAAAGTGTACTCAATATGAGATTGAGACAATCTTAGCTTTTTTAAAGTCTGGTTTAAAGAATGGAAGAAACTCACCAGGATAGGCTAAAAGGTAACTAAAGACCTGTTCCTACGTTTATAAGAAACCTGATGGGTCCTTGTATACAAGCTCAAGAGGAAGTTGGAAATGCTTTTAAGAAGCCTGTGGGTCCTTGTACAAAGCCCAAGAGGAGGCTAATCGAGGGTCATCGAGGGTCCTTGTTATAGCACAAGAGAAAGCTATGTGGTTTTGAACTTATTTTGGCTTTAAGCAAATGGGTAAGAGGTTTCACCGGGAATAATTCCTCTTTGGATGGATGTGTCCTAGTTTTTGTTCTAAGGCTTTTTTCAAGATGTTTCACCGGGAATAATTCATCTTGAGGGTTTTAACTAAAGATTTCTAATTAGGAAAGAGCCTTCACCGGGAAGACATTCTCAATCCTAGGCCATATTCCTAATATATATATAGTTTAACTGTCCTAGGGTTTACATTCAGTCGTAATTCTAAACAAAATATAAACAGTTCTATATTTGACAATAATTTAAATAAAGACTGTAAATTGAAAGCTTGTAAAGCCTAACCTGGATGGAGTGGAGGCCTTTGAAGAAGTATGTACAAAGCCTTACCAGCAATTGATAACAGTTGAATATTTATGATAAACAGTTAAGGGTTTTTGAAAACAGAAGAAGTGAAGATGGACAAAGGTCACATAGGTATCTGAAGAGTTTCACCGGGAATAATGCCCTTCAAATACCAGAAGAATGTTTTGAAAACAGCAAGGAGATTTTGTAAATACAGTTTTTTAAAAAAAACTATGAAAAGAAAAAGGTGTTGGGACTTACACTCTATTAGAGGCCCAGTACTTTATAGTACTGGTTGTAAAAACAGTTGAGAAGATGTGAGGTTCTGTTGTTTGAAAACCTCGATCGTCTGTTTATTTTGAAGTATGAAGACAGTTTTGAATTTTGACAAAAGTCAACTTAATTAAAGTAAAGATGAAATCTAAACCTAATTAAGACATAAATGGCTTAGGGTTTTATCACAAAATATTTATGAGATATTAGGTTTTGAAATTTCAATGAAAACATAGATTAAAACATATTTTTAAAACACTTAAAACAACACTATTTTCAACCTAATAAAGATATATAAAATAAACAATATTTTTTGTGATTTTTTTGATTATTCATAAAATATATATATTAATCAACAAGTGTGAAAAATGAAGTTAAAATGAATTAATTTGATAGGTTAAATAATTGGTTAAATTTGTGAAGAAATTAAGTGGAAAAAGTGATAAAAAATAAGGTTTTGTCACCTAGAGGGCTTGAACTCACGCCCTCCAAGTCACTGACCAAAACTCCCACCATCTAGGCTACGCGCGCAGTTTGTTATTCGTATGCATCAAACTTAATATATTTAAAAACTAGCCAGAAGATTCAAATTTGCGCGTGCCATGTTCATCTTCTTCCTCGAGCTCAAAGATTTTCAAATTTCTAAAACTCTGGTTTCTCAACTAAATGGCATGATGTAAACAACAATCTTGCTCCAAATTTCCTCACGAATCCAGATATGTAACTAACATTTATTTATATTAACTACAACTACCTAATTTCTCAGAAAACACTAAGAACATATGAACCCTAAATTTGAAATTAAATGACAAACAAGATGAATAAATGAATGATGATAGAGGGTTTCCAGTCCTCTGATGATGCTGAACAAGATAGTATCGAGCTTTATCACAAAGAGTACTTAAATTAAAGAGGTGGAGTTCAAAAACTTACCTCTGAAACTGAAGGTTGTACGAATGATGGAGAGCTTCTAGGCTTGTGTGAATGATCCTAAAAGCTTCCTTGGGACTCAGTGATGCTAACTGAACGCTTATTGTGACTTCAATCCTTCTGAAATGTTCTACCCGACACCTTCGATTTGAGCTTCAAGTGATCATGGAGGATGATGAATCTGCAGTTACAGATGAGCTGCGACCATCTGAATAGCTTCACTATGCCCTAAGGAATGTGTCTGGATGCTTGGCTTTGCTTGAAACCTTCTGAATTGCTCTATGGAACTCCAACTGCAAGAGCTCCAAAGTGAAAGCAACAATGGTGTTCCTCCACTTACAGAAGTGATCCAGGTGCTTGGATCACATCTAATGAACCCCCTTGAGATGTTAGAATGCTTACTTTCCAAAGAGAAGCTCTGGTTTGAAGAAAATGATTCTTCTTGCCAAAGAACTTTGAAAAACCATAAGCATGAGAAGAGAAGGAGAAAGCAAGGAATAGAGTTTCTTTGGTGTGTCTAATACTGAGGAATGCACTTGTATTTATAGGCAAATGGATGCAGAGCAAATGGCTGTAGTGAGCTTGGTTAATGAGGTTAACTTGGTACCTTAAGCATGAAGAAATTTCAAAGAATATCCAAGTGTGATCATTGCATTTTCAAGCTAGCTCCATATCCATTGATTCCATCTGATCTTAGGGGACACTTCTGATGCAGAATGAGCTATAATTGGTTGGTGGGAAGATTCCTTTGATGATTCATCAATTTGCCATAAATTCCTAAATGTAATCATTACATAATCACATGTTCTTGTTTTGGGAATCTTCTTCAATCTTCATGCTATGGTGAAATTGAATGCATGGCATGTTTGCAGATGTGTTATGGGTCATGTAGCATCCATAAGTGAGGTTATATGCACAAAATTGCAAAGTTCCAAAATGATGCATGACCTATAATTTTACTTCATGAGGCCAACTTTGAACAAGCATAACTCCTAGCTCAAAATGAATTTGGAGAAGGTTGAGCACAATTTGGAAAGCCCTAAACATCTACTTCAAATCATTAGTTTAGGGTTTCTTCAGAATCATTTGGGAAAATTGTGAAAATTGAGCCCAAAGTGGGAAGAAAACTAGGTTAAAAAACACTTAGAAAAATTTCTAAGTTTTTATGACCTAAAGCTTCAAAATTCCAAATCTCTTAAATGGTTGATCTTTTGAAAAAAGTTCCTATGTAAGATGTTGTTTTATTTTGTAAGATCTACAACTTTCATGTTGGAAGTTTTTTGAGTTGTATAGGTGAAATTTTGAGTTCCCATAATGCCCTTAAAAACCCTAATTCCCGACTTTTTGGCCCTTGGTGAATTTTCCTGAATTTCTTTGGTCAAATGACTTTAATAATCATATATTGATGATATTGATCCTTAAAAGTCATGATTTGACCAATAACCCTAAAAGTCAAAGGTAATAGAACCAAGTCCTTCTCCTCAAGTGAATAATATGAATGGACTATGTTGAGGTAATAGAAGTTCTTGAACCATGTTTTGAGTTTTGGGTTCATGTCCTGATTAAAAGTCAACTATCTAGGTGAATTAGGTCAAAAACCCTAATTGTCGACCAGATGAAATTGATGACTGTGGTTCTTGAATTGAGGTGTGATGCCCAATGGATGTTGTTATATGAATCATTTGAAGATGATTGAAGCCTTTGAGTGATGCCCTTGAGCTTTCTAGGGTTTCCCAAATGTGATCCTTGATTTTAGTCCTTGATGGGCTCAAAATCCTAAACTGGTGAAGTAAGCAATCCTTAGTCCAGGTGATGGGTATCTAATCAATTATAGATGAATAGAATGAAGCTTTTGAGTCCCATGGTTGTGTTAGAAACATCCCTTTTACTGATTGATCCTTTGCCTGAGCTCTTTTGTTCCTGAGCACCCTCGACTAAGTACTAGATGAATAAGTGACTGCTCTGAGTATATGCTTTGACTTTGATGAAAAGTTATAAAGATATGACATCTCAAGGGGGGTCAAAATTAGGGTATGACAGTAGGGGGCCGGAGTTTTCATGCGAGAGACAAAGACAAGAGTGTGGTGGATGAGGGGGTGTAGGTGGGGGGACAGAGTTATCTCAACATGGAGAAGAGAGTTAACGATGGTGATTTGGAGAAGGTGGAGAGGCGGACGATGAAAGTGACAAGAAAACGGTGGGATCATGCTGGTGGAACATCTGGAAGATCTAAATGTCATATAAATTTTTTTCTTCATTTCCTTTCCAGACAGATGCAATGCTAAGGATCTTTACAAGATTTTTGAGGAATGTGGAGAAGTGTACGAGGTTATAGTCCTGTTAGCTGAAGATTTCGTTTGGGAAGAATATCCTTCGAAGGTTTGAAATTCGAAGGAAGATGGTTACTGATGACCATCTTTGAGATCAAAAATGGCTACTGATGGCCATGCTCGATAATGATGGTTTAAGTTGGAACGGAGACAGTTATCACTGAAGCTAAATTCGAAAAGAATCATCTTTTGGGACTTAAACGTTTTTACGAAATATGTAAAGTACTGAAGCTTAGCGTATTTCGTGGCATTCTCGATTCTGATTACGTTGCCACACGTCGAAAGAGGATTCAGGCGGGAGGATTTGAATTTCGAAGTAGTTTATATAACTGCACAAAGACAGATGGCGTCCCAAGGATTCTCATGAGTAACGTGGCATCAGATTAGTGTAGGACCGTTAGGGTCAAATTTAGTATAAATAAGGGTCTTAGCATTAGGATTCCGTGTGTTCATTTTGTACAAATCACTCACATATTGTTCAAGTATCAAGTGTTAAGAGAACGAGTTTTCGCTGAGAAATGTACGTATGACACCAACACCATTTTAAATACATTTGTATCTTTCTTTATTCAAGTATCTTTTGATATTATTGCATTTCGTTTACTTTATGTTATTTACGTTCCTGCACTCTTTACTCTCATTCTATTTAGTTTCGAAGCATTTAAGTTTCTGCACTTTAAGATTCCTGCAATTTACAGTTTTTGTCCTATATTTTATCTTTATCTTGCCCTTAGGAACGGTAAATTAACCAACAGTGCACAACCGATTCCTAAATGAAGGTACAACAAGAAAATGGTCAATGCGGCCAGTGGAGGGGGAAATCAAGATCCCCCACAAGGGTCAGGAACAGTAGCGACAAATTCTACGCACGTTTTGACTTCTACTCAAGAGGTGCAGGCTATACCAGTTTCGACAGGATCTGAACCCATAGGTAGTTCCCTGGCGATGCCCGAAAATACTACAGGGACAACAGGGACTATACCAGTTTGGAGTTCGACCACCGCGCCTCCATTCATTAGCGCAAGCGAGATACCACCTTTCTCGACAAATGCTGCAAGTCAGTTATTTTCCCCAGGAACATCATCGACTTTCGAAGGTTGGAGACCCAACAATCCATATGGAATGCCATATTCATATATGACAGGATTACGAGGGCCTACATACACTACAACTAGCCCGACGGCATTTTCACCGAATGTCAGTTCGATAGGTCGAAGCGCACAAAATACTGGCTTCTCTGCCCAAATACCCCTTTTACCACAAATAGTCAAGCGACATTCCGACATGAAATGGATGCAAGTAACCATGATATGTTAGGAACTCTTGCCAAAGAATTGGGTTCCATCTTGAATCCGTTAGCAACGAACATTGCTAGGACTAACCAGGATAATGTGGAAACCTTCCAAAAAATATCATCTCAAATAAATCGAATGGAAGATTTTTTAGGAGTTCCACAAATAGACGAAGGAACAACCAATCAACTTATCAGGAAGGGGAACCCATTCTAGAACAAGTTCGAGCCACAACACCACCATCTAGACCAACACTAGTCGAGCAAAACCAAGTGATAGACTTAGAAACTCGAAGGCAAACGACTAACGTTGGCCAACAAGCAGTTGCCCAGCAACAGCCTAATCTGGTGATGGTAAGAAGAAACGAACATCCTGACGAAGTGGTCCATAGGGTTAGGAGAAACAATTTGGCAACAGAGAACAATCTCACTGCCATTATAGAGAAAACAATGGCTAACAATGGCCTTAATACCGGGCTTCGACGCCCAAATTATACATCCCCAATAGCAGAATGTATCATGCAAACGGAATTGCCAAGAGGTACCAAAGTACCAAAATTTACTAAATTTTTAGGGGACACCAATGAGTTTACCGTGGAGCACATAGACAGGTATCTGACGGAAGCAGTGGATCTAGCAGGGAACGAAGATTTAAGGATTAAATACTTCCCTAGTTCGCTAACAAAAAATGCTTTTGTTTGGTTCACTACTTTGCCCCCAAATTCCATAGATGCATGGGCACACTTGGAGAGATTATTCCATGAACAATTCTACATGGGTCAAACCAAGATAAGTCTGAAAGAATTGGCTAGCATCAAGAGGAAGTTCACGGGATCTATAGATGATTACTTAAACAGGTTCTGTTTGTTGAAGTCAAGATGCTTCACGACTGTCCCAGAGCACAAATTAGTTGAAATAACTGCAGGTGGCCTAGATTATTCAATTCGAAAGAAACTGGATACTCAATACCCAAGAGATATGGCCCAATTGGCAAACAGGGTTCGACAAGTCGAACGATTAAAAGCAGAAAAGGCCAGAGCAAGTAAAAGTTATAAGAAGGAGAGAGTAGCATACGTCGAAGCAGACGACGTTGATGGCGAACCTTTCGAGGATTCATACAGTATGGAAGAGGTCAAAATAGATCTTGCTGAGTTAAAAGAGGCGCCACCTTATTCTTGCAAATTGCTCACCCCTTCTAATGGGAAAAATCCAGTAGAGAATGATAAAAGTGATAGATTTCCTAAGAAAACTTATACATTTGATGTCACTAAATGTGACGAAATATTTGATTTGTTAGTAAAAGATGGCCAGATGATAGTACCTCCCAATTCAAAAGTTCCTCCGTTAGAACAACGGAAGAAGCGAGGTTTTTGCAAGTATCACGGTTTTTTAGGCCATAAAACTTCACAATGTTTTCTTTTCAGGGATTTAATTCAGAATGCTATCAAGGATGGACGTCTGAAATTTGCTGACAAAACCAAGAATCATATGAAGGTTGACATAGATCCTTTGAGTGTGGCTGACACTAACTTGTGTGAACCATTTGACGTCAACATGGTGGAAGTATCTGAAATTGATGCTGCTGAATCAGAGATAAATTCAGGTGGAAAGCAGGCTACTAAAAGCCTAAATACCAATTCGATCTTCAATACTGATGTTGAGGAATCCTTTGATGCTAAGATGACTGAAGATCTGAAAGGAAAAACATGTGAGGCCACTGAAGACCTCATAGTGATGCTTCAGCAGATACGAATTTCCGAGGCTCCTCCGGCAGTTGTTAACATGGTCAACGCTAGACGACCTTTATCTGAAATAGAAGAACTAGAAGAATGGTTGATAAGGGAGAAAGGAAATATTGAAATCCCACCAAGAGGGAACAGTCTAAAGGATTATCTCTGGGATTGTCATGTGAAAAATGGTGGAAAAATGGTGATGTACCCAAGATGTTCAGTTATGCTGAATCGAAGGGTTCAAGCCAATTTCGAAAGGGCCCTGCGAGAAAGAATGGAGCAGGCTTGGAGAGGGGGAAACTTATTGCTCAAGGTGTACCCAAGGACTGAAGAAAGTTTGGTGGGTTTCATGGTCAGATGTCACAGCGATAACTCTGAGATTGCATTGTGCCCTAGGTGTGGAGCAGTTTATGATGAATTACTAGCAAGATCATTCGAAAGGGTGTATCTCTACGTGGGTCGGGAAACTCAAGGACTTCGCCTCAACTTGTATGGGTTTGATATCAGGACCCCATCAAGGAGGCCTGATAGCCCACACCCTAGAGCTCGAAGGGTCACATTCAAAGTTCATGCCGACATACCTAGGGATAGATGGATGCAAGCTGGTGCCAGAATCAACAAATGGCGAAGTTGGGACCAAGGAGGAAGAACTGCAATGGCATATAGGAAGCAATTCCAGACTTCCAATCGAGAGATGTAAAGGTTGGAGAACTACAAAGGCAAAAATCCTATGTCCAGATCACAATGGAGAAGGCACCAGAGGATGAAGAAAGCCCAAAGGGAATACAAACCAAGGGAGACTGGAGAATCAAGTAGAAATCAAATCCCAATGCAGGGGGCAAGGACAAATAAACCTCCAGTGGAGCGTAAGCTTTTTGATTCTGAAAATGAGAAAGAAGAAGAAAAAATGCATTCCAGCCCTTGGAAGGAAGACGATAGGATGACAAACGATTTCGACTCAGACGGAGTATCGTCGATAAACTTAAATTGCAATGTTGTGTCAGTACTCCCTCATGAACTTAATCAAGAAACTGAAGTTGAAGATTGTGAGGAAGCTGATGAGGAAGAGATGGCAAGGCACAGACATGTGTGCTATTATGTGCTGAACAATGGGGCAGTCGAAGAGCAGAACGCTTTCTTCGAAAGGCCTGATGAAGGTATGAGGAACCATTTGAAACCACTCTACATAAGAGCCAAGATTGATAATGTTTGCATTAACAAAGTCTTAGTAGATGGGGGAGCAGCAGTGAACCTAATGCCTCAATACATGTTGAAGAGAATTGGTATGTTCGATACTGATATAAGACCACATAACATGGTTTTGTCCAACTATGAAGGTAAGATAGGGCAAACTTTAGGAGTAATCCAAGTCAATTTAACTGTGGGTTCCGTCACCAGGCCAACGATGTTCATGGTGATACTAGCAAAGGCTAATTACAATCTTTTGCTTGGAAGAGAGTGGATCTATGGAGTGGCGGTTGTGCCTTCGACGATGCATCAAAGACTAACCATTTGGAGAGAAGATGGCATAGTAGAGAACATCGAAGGAGATCAAAGTTACTACATGGCTGAAGTCAACCAGGTCAATAAAACTAGTTTCGACAGGAATTTGGCGAACATAGAACCTTGCCATGCTGCTGAAGATATATACACTCCAAACAGAAATGCTTTATGTAACACCCCAAATTCTACCCGAAAAATATAATAAAATCAGAGTATAAATTTCAAACAAGTTCATTTGAGGTATCACATATTCGTCATTTCAAAAACAGTTACGGCTTATTTGCCTTCCCTCATAGATACATAGCACAAATATTTAAAACGATAATCAAATCATTACTAAAAATCACTTTGTTTAAATTCAATAATTAACTTGCAGCGGAATCAACAAACTTCATAAATATTCAATTCAAGTCGTAGCATCATTGCACGGTAAATTTAAGTTACAATTTAAAACATAGTTCACTTAAAAATTCAGCAAACAACATAATAAATAAAACAATCTCTTTATCCCCCCGAGTGCTACGTATCAGAGCAATACACCAACTCGACTAACAACAATTAAAGACTTCATAAAATCACTTCAAAACTTCCACCGCTATCTTGAGTACCTGTCAGTTTCCCACGGTAAGGGAAACATCATTCAGAAGGGTGAGATATCTACCAATATAAACAAACGCATGATAAACAATATATTAGAATTTAATCATACGGAATTATCACGTTACAGCTTTCAGACTACATTTATAAGAACAATTAACCTGAACAGTTATAATTAACAAAAATCAATAACAACAACATATTAATAGTTATAACAACTATTTCTCATCTTCCAGACAATACTTGTCACAACACGTCATTAGTATAACAATTTATAATTACAACTCCATATTATCACAATTCAACAACAACTCAAGTCACATGACATCACAATTAAATCACACTCGTGCCACATATAATGAGACTCTATCAAATGCACATGCATGTGGTACCCAGGGCTTCAGCCCCCATCGCCAATTGTCAGTTAAACCGAGGCATCAAGGCATAAGCCTTCGTCACTAATTTGCCAATCCAGGCCGTCGCCAAAAATGCATATGTATATGAATGCAACAAACACACACAACAAACAACATCATCGTCACAAGGCATAAGCCTATATCGTCGCTATACTAATAAATAGAGGTATACATCGTCACTGAAACATCCTTCAACTTCGCATAAAACAACAACAATTATCACCACAACAACAACTAATTTCATCGAATCAACACGACAGAATCACAACAAATAATCAGGAATAATTTCCTACGAATTTAACCCCCACATATCATTCATCATGAGTCCGGTTATAGAGTTAGAACCCCACCCCTTACCTTGTATTCGGAGTCCATTCTACAATTCTACCGATCGAAGCCATCTAGCCTTAGCTCCCAAACATTGCCTCTTTTCATCCGAATAAAAAGCTGAAAATTTTCCTTAATTTGCAACTACAGTGCGATGATGATATCTCACAACTCAGACCTTATTTTGAAGATCCCAACGGTCAAAAGTTAGATAAAGGTGTTACAAACCTACCCACAAAATTTGGCGACGATCCAACGGTTAACGAATCGGGGATCTTCGATTTAGTGAGACTGCTGCAAGAAAAACGGGAATGAATTTCTTTCCTATTTTCTCTCTTCTCTACAACTTCCCATAACAAATTCCCCAAGACTTTTTCTCTTCTAATTAGCCTAATCCTTATCTTAACCTAATTTCATTAAATCTATTGGGCCTAACATTCACACCCCACCTTTTACTACCACCATCACTTAATTAAGTCCATATAACAAATCTATTATTTATTCAATACTATTTCTACAACTTAATCAATTAATTAATCGACTAATTAATCATAAAACCCATGTCAACAATTATCAACACTCCACAAATTCAACAATTAAATTCGAAATAATTTGAATGTATATAATTAAATAATTAATTAAATACCGGGTGTTACAACTCTCCCCCACTTAGAATATTTTCGTCCTCGAAAATTTATCTGATACAACCATCATCAACTTCACTTCCACATGCAACCATCCGACTTAACAACCAATTAACACATCTCAAAATCAACTACACATATGTTGACCATTCCGGTACTTCTTGAACATAACCGTTACTAACTTGTAAACTATTCCAACACTATTCGAAAGTGAGAACATCGACGCCATGCGGCGACACTCTTTACGGTATCTCCAAAACTTCTCAAATGGTACACTAATTCTTAAAATTTATTTTCAATAAACCTATTAATTACTCCTTAAATTCACTCAACTTTGACGCTGACGTCCTGTGCGGCACCAACAAACAAGTCCAGTTCCAAGAACAAGCATAACCGCAAATCCCATCTCTTTCCAACATCATCCTGTTATAAATAAGTCTATTACAGCTTCTGAAACCATTTTTAAAATAAATTTCATCTCGTTAGCTTTCCAACGCTTCAAACGGGACTAAAATCGGATGTCGAGAACTCAAGTTATGAATTTTTGAAGTTTCACAAAACATTCAACAATTTCCTGCGTTTTGCTTACGGAATTTCCACTCCAAAACTCATTTTTCTTCAACTTAAACATATTCCAAACAACTCTTAACATATCTCCTCACTTCCAAAATTTTTATAACTCGAGAGACACATTCTTTCGCCGAAATTCAGTTTCCGAAACACCAAGACAACAATCCTCTTTGCGAACTTGCAACTGAACCACATCCGAGAAGCAAAGCTTCTCCCCCACTTCGCTCAAACTAATTCCTGCAACAACCAGAAAGCAACAAGTACCGACAGTGTTATACACACTTGTCGCGTACTAAGGGATAAACAACAATTAAACGACTCTGGCCGGACGGACCAACCTGCTCTGATACCACTAATGTAACACCCCAAATTCTACCCGAAAAATATAATAAAATCAGAGTATAAATTTCAAACAAGTTCATTTGAGGTATCACATATTCGTCATTTCAAAAACAGTTACGGCTTATTTGCCTTCCCTCATAGATACATAGCACAAATATTTAAAACGATAATCAAATCATTACTAAAAATCACTTTGTTTAAATTCAATAATTAACTTGCAGCGGAATCAACAAACTTCATAAATATTCAATTCAAGTCGTAGCATCATTGCACGGTAAATTTAAGTTACAATTTAAAACATAGTTCACTTAAAAATTCAGCAAACAACATAATAAATAAAACAATCTCTTTATCCCCCCGAGTGCTACGTATCAGAGCAATACACCAACTCGACTAACAACAATTAAAGACTTCATAAAATCACTTCAAAACTTCCACCGCTATCTTGAGTACCTGTCAGTTTCCCACGGTAAGGGAAACATCATTCAGAAGGGTGAGATATCTACCAATATAAACAAACGCATGATAAACAATATATTAGAATTTAATCATACGGAATTATCACGTTACAGCTTTCAGACTACATTTATAAGAACAATTAACCTGAACAGTTATAATTAACAAAAATCAATAACAACAACATATTAATAGTTATAACAACTATTTCTCATCTTCCAGACAATACTTGTCACAACACGTCATTAGTATAACAATTTATAATTACAACTCCATATTATCACAATTCAACAACAACTCAAGTCACATGACATCACAATTAAATCACACTCGTGCCACATATAATGAGACTCTATCAAATGCACATGCATGTGGTACCCAGGGCTTCAGCCCCCATCGCCAATTGCCAGTTAAACCGAGGCATCAAGGCATAAGCCTTCGTCACTAATTTGCCAATCCAGGCCGTCGCCAAAAATGCATATGTATATGAATGCAACAAACACACACAACAAACAACATCATCGTCACAAGGCATAAGCCTATATCGTCGCTATACTAATAAATAGAGGTATACATCGTCACTGAAACATCCTTCAACTTCGCATAAAACAACAACAATTATCACCACAACAACAACTAATTTCATCGAATCAACACGACAGAATCACAACAAATAATCAGGAATAATTTCCTACGAATTTAACCCCCACATATCATTCATCATGAGTCCGGTTATAGAGTTAGAACCCCACCCCTTACCTTGTATTCGGAGTCCATTCTACAATTCTACCGATCGAAGCCATCTAGCCTTAGCTCCCAAACATTGCCTCTTTTCATCCGAATAAAAAGCTGAAAATTTTCCTTAATTTGCAACTACAGTGCGATGATGATATCTCACAACTCAGACCTTATTTTGAAGATCCCAACGGTCAAAAGTTAGATAAAGGTGTTACAAACCTACCCACAAAATTTGGCGACGATCCAACGGTTAACGAATCGGGGATCTTCGATTTAGTGAGACTGCTGCAAGAAAAACGGGAATGAATTTCTTTCCTATTTTCTCTCTTCTCTACAACTTCCCATAACAAATTCCCCAAGACTTTTTCTCTTCTAATTAGCCTAATCCTTATCTTAACCTAATTTCATTAAATCTATTGGGCCTAACATTCACACCCCACCTTTTACTACCACCATCACTTAATTAAGTCCATATAACAAATCTATTATTTATTCAATACTATTTCTACAACTTAATCAATTAATTAATCGACTAATTAATCATAAAACCCATGTCAACAATTATCAACACTCCACAAATTCAACAATTAAATTCGAAATAATTTGAATGTATATAATTAAATAATTAATTAAATACCGGGTGTTACAACTCTCCCCCACTTAGAATATTTTCGTCCTCGAAAATTTATCTGATACAACCATCATCAACTTCACTTCCACATGCAACCATCCGACTTAACAACCAATTAACACATCTCAAAATCAACTACACATATGTTGACCATTCCGGTACTTCTTGAACATAACCGTTACTAACTTGTAAACTATTCCAACACTATTCGAAAGTGAGAACATCGACGCCATGCGGCGACACTCTTTACGGTATCTCCAAAACTTCTCAAATGGTACACTAATTCTTAAAATTTATTTTCAATAAACCTATTAATTACTCCTTAAATTCACTCAACTTTGACGCTGACGTCCTGTGCGGCACCAACAAACAAGTCCAGTTCCAAGAACAAGCATAACCGCAAATCCCATCTCTTTCCAACATCATCCTGTTATAAATAAGTCTATTACAGCTTCTGAAACCATTTTTAAAATAAATTTCATCTCGTTAGCTTTCCAACGCTTCAAACGGGACTAAAATCGGATGTCGAGAACTCAAGTTATGAATTTTTGAAGTTTCACAAAACATTCAACAATTTCCTGCGTTTTGCTTACGGAATTTCCACTCCAAAACTCATTTTTCTTCAACTTAAACATATTCCAAACAACTCTTAACATATCTCCTCACTTCCAAAATTTTTATAACTCGAGAGACACATTCTTTCGCCGAAATTCAGTTTCCGAAACACCAAGACAACAATCCTCTTTGCGAACTTGCAACTGAACCACATCCGAGAAGCAAAGCTTCTCCCCCACTTCGCTCAAACTAATTCCTGCAACAACCAGAAAGCAACAAGTACCGACAGTGTTATACACACTTGTCGCGTACTAAGGGATAAACAACAATTAAACGACTCTGGCCGGACGGACCAACCTGCTCTGATACCACTAATGTAACACCCCAAATTCTACCCGAAAAATATAATAAAATCAGAGTATAAATTTCAAACAAGTTCATTTGAGGTATCACATATTCGTCATTTCAAAAACAGTTACGGCTTATTTGCCTTCCCTCATAGATACATAGCACAAATATTTAAAACGATAATCAAATCATTACTAAAAATCACTTTGTTTAAATTCAATAATTAACTTGCAGCGGAATCAACAAACTTCATAAATATTCAATTCAAGTCGTAGCATCATTGCACGGTAAATTTAAGTTACAATTTAAAACATAGTTCACTTAAAAATTCAGCAAACAACATAATAAATAAAACAATCTCTTTATCCCCCCGAGTGCTACGTATCAGAGCAATACACCAACTCGACTAACAACAATTAAAGACTTCATAAAATCACTTCAAAACTTCCACCGCTATCTTGAGTACCTGTCAGTTTCCCACGGTAAGGGAAACATCATTCAGAAGGGTGAGATATCTACCAATATAAACAAATGCATGATAAACAATATATTAGAATTTAATCATACGGAATTATCACGTTACAGCTTTCAGACTACATTTATAAGAACAATTAACCTGAACAGTTATAATTAACAAAAATCAATAACAACAACATATTAATAGTTATAACAACTATTTTTCATCTTCCAGACAATACTTGTCACAACACGTCATTAGTATAACAATTTATAATTACAACTCCATATTATCACAATTCAACAACAACTCAAGTCACATGACATCACAATTAAATCACACTCGTGCCACATATAATGAGACTCTATCAAATGCACATGCATGTGGTACCCAGGGCTTCAGCCCCCATCGCCAATTGCCAGTTAAACCGAGGCATCAAGGCATAAGCCTTCGTCACTAATTTGCCAATCCAGGCCGTCGCCAAAAATGCATATGTATATGAATGCAACAAACACACACAACAAACAACATCATCGTCACAAGGCATAAGCCTATATCGTCGCTATACTAATAAATAGAGGTATACATCGTCACTGAAACATCCTTCCACTTCGCATAAAACAACAACAATTATCACCACAACAACAACTAATTTCATCGAATCAACACGACAGAATCACAACAAATAATCAGGAATAATTTCCTACGAATTTAACCCCCACATATCATTCATCATGAGTCCGGTTATAGAGTTAGAACCCCACCCCTTACCTTGTATTCGGAGTCCATTCTACAATTCTACCGATCGAAGCCATCTAGCCTTAGCTCCCAAACATTGCCTCTTTTCATCCGAATAAAAAGCTGAAAATTTTCCTTAATTTGCAACTACAGTGCGATGATGATATCTCACAACTCAGACCTTATTTTGAAGATCCCAACGGTCAAAAGTTATATAAAGGTGTTACGAACCTACCCACAAAATTTGGCGACGATCCAACGGTTAACGAATCGGGGATCTTCGATTTAGTGAGACTGCTGCAAGAAAAACGGGAATGAATTTCTTTCCTATTTTCTCTCTTCTCTACAACTTCCCATAACAAATTCCCCAAGACTTTTTCTCTTCTAATTAGCCTAATCCTTATCTTAACCTAATTTCATTAAATCTATTGGGCCTAACATTCACACCCCACCTTTTACTACCACCATCACTTAATTAAGTCCATATAACAAATCTATTATTTATTCAATACTATTTCTACAACTTAATCAATTAATTAATCGACTAATTAATCATAAAACCCATGTCAACAATTATCAACACTCCACAAATTCAACAATTAAATTCGAAATAATATGAATGTATATAATTAAATAATTAATTAAATACTGGGTGTTACACTTTATACTATTTGTCTTTACATCCTAAGGGATTCCAATGGAATAGAGAGATAATGGACGGTCCAGAAGATACCTCACCGTTTGAGCATTCACCAACAATACGACCAACAGGCTGGGATGACGACGTTGGTCATGTCTGAAGCATCTTTTTTCGAAAATATTTCGGCTTACATAGCCGAGAACAAAAGAAACACGGCTCTCGAAGCCGAGTTATCACACATGACGATCAGTACGGTTCAAAGTGAAGCAGAAACGAGGGATTCTGGAATACATCCTACCCCCCAGTTCCTCGAAGATCCAGTTCAAGCCAAAGAAATCTCAGGAGATGAGTCAAAGGCTGGATGCAATCTACGTCGAAAAGCCTTTGGGATTCGAGAAAGACCCAATGGGGGCAAACATCAAAATGTTAGCCCAAGACCCACTCGAAGAAGTAAATCTCGGAGATGGAGATCAGAGGAGGGTAACATACATCAGTGCAAAACTAGAGCCAACTTTGAAGGCAAAAGTCATCACGTTGTTGAAGGAGAACAAAGATTGCTTTGCATGGGATTGCGACGAGATGCCTGGCTTAGGGCGAGATTTGGTCGAATTAAAGTTGCCCATAAAGGAAGGAAAAAAGCCCATCAAACAAACTCCTAGAAGGTTCGCACCAGAAATTCATTCGAAGATCAAAGCAGAGGTCGAAAGACTTCTACGATGCAAGTTCATCAGAACTACAAGGTATGTCGAATGGATTGCTAATATTGTGCCGGTTATTAAAAAGAACGGTTCATTAAGAGTATGCATAGATTTTTCTGATCTTAATGCAGCAACACCTAAGGATGAATATCCCATGCCTGTGGCAGAAATGTTAGTAGATTCAGCCGCAGGCTTCGAATATCTAAGTATGTTGGATGGATATTCTCGGTATAACCAAATATTCATTGCAGAAGAAGATGTGTCTAAAACAGCTTTTCGTTGCCCAGGGGCCATAGGCACCTACGAATGGGTTGTAATGCCTTTTGGTCTAAAAAATGCTGGGGCAACTTATCAAATAGCAATGAATTCTATATTCCATGATTTTATAGAAACTTTCATGCAAGTCTACATAGATGACATTGTGGTGAAATCTGTTTCAGATAACAGTCATCTGGACCATCTGAGCCAATCATTCGAGAGAATGAGAAAACATGGCTTAAAGATGAACCCCCTTAAATGTGCTTTCTTTGTGCAGGCTGGAGATTTTCTGGGCTTCGTTGTCCACAAAAAGGGAATAGAAATTAATCAAAATAAAACAAAGGCTATTATGGAAACAAAGCCACCATCCACGAAGAAAGAATTACAGTCTCTACTGGGGAAGATAAACTTCTTGAGAAGATTCATCTCTAACTTGAGTGGACGCACGCAAGCTTTTTCTCCTTTACTTCGACTAAAGCAAGGAAAGTTCGAATGGCGTGCCTAACATCAAGAAGCTTTCGAGAAGATAAAGCAATACTTGATGCATCCACCAATTTTATCTCCCCCAAATGGGAAGAAACACATGCGCCTGTAAATTTCAGCGTCAGATAATAAAATAGGTAGCATGTTAGCTCAAGAAGATGATAATGGCATTGAAAGAGCCATTTATTACTTAAGTAGAGTACTCAATGATGCAGAGACTAGGTATAGTGCAATAGAAAAACTCTACCTTTGTCTATATTTCTCTTGTATCAAACTCAAGTATTATATAAAGCCAGTTGATGTTTATGTTTCGTCTCATTGTGATGTGATTAAACACATGCTATTAAAGCTTATATTGCATAGTCGAATTGGCAAATGGGCGTTGGCCCTTACTGAGTACTCTTTGATATTTCAACCCCTTAAAGCAATGAAAGGTCAGATCGTATCAGATTTCATTGTTGACCATGCAGTGGTTGAAAACCCTCAACAATATGTAGAATTGAAGCCTTGGAAGCTATACTTCGATGGTTCAACCCATAAAGAAGGAACTGGCGTTGGACTACTAATAATTTCTCCTGATGGAATTCCAACAAAGCTCAAGTACAAGATTGAAGGTCCCTTATGCTCCAATAACGAAGCTGAATACGAAGCACTGATTGCTGGACTTGATGCTTTGTTAGAATTGGGGGCAACTAGAGTCGAAATTAAAGGAGACTCTGAACTAGTAATTAAGCAGTTGACGAAAGAATACAAATGTATCAAAGAAAATTTGATCATGTATTTTGTTATAGTAAATAGGCTGCTCAAAAAATTCGAGTACGTGGATTTAAATCACGTTTCAAGGGTGAAAAATCAAGAAGCAAATGATTTGGCACAGTTAGCTTCAGGATAAAGGGTATCAAAAGAAAAACTAGAAGAGCTGATCGAAGTAAGAGGCAAGGCAATGGCTACCAGGCTTTCCCCAAGTGACTTGGAGAATTCACAATTAGGTTTTGCCGACAAACAAGAGTTTGAAGTTTTGAATATAGACTCTTTAGCAGACACAGATTGGAGAAGTCCAATTGTGAACTATTTAAAAGATCCTTCGAAAGACACGGATAGAAAGGTAAAATATCGAGCTTTATCATACTTTTTAATGGGAAATGAGTTGTTTAAGAAGACTCCCGAAGGAGTTTTATTAAAGTGTCTGGGCGAAGCAGAAGCATATTTGGCTCTCTCAAATGTACATAGCGGAGCATGTGGCACGCACCAAGCAGGGCACAAAATGAAATGGCTTTTGTTTCGATACGCAATGTATTGGCCTTCTATGTTGAAAGATTGCATAGAATTTGCAAAGGGATGTCAAGAATGTCAAGAACATGCAGGTATTCAACATGCTCCTGCAAACGAGTTAAGTTCAATAATAAAACCATGGCCTTTTAGAGGTTGGGCATTAGATTTAATTGGAGAAATTCACCCCAAGTCTTCTAGAGGTCAAAGATATATTTTGGTAGGAATAGACTACTTCACAAAATGGGTCGAAGCGATACCACTTGCGAATGTAGATCAAGAGGTTGTGATTGAGTTTATTCAAAAACACGTTATATACAGATTCGGAATCCCAAAAAGTATAACCACAGATCAAGGTTCAGTATTCACTGGGCGAAAGATGCAAGATTTCGCCAAAAAAATGGGGTTCAAGTTGTTTACTTCCACACCTTACTATGCTCAGGCAAATGGACAAGTCGAAGCAGCAAATAAGATAATAATTGGTCTTATAAAGAAACATGTAGGGAAAAAACCCAAGAATTGGCACAAAACTTTGGACCAAGCACTTTGGCCTTGTCCAACATCTCCAAAAGAAGCTACAAACACTACGCCTTTCCAACTGACGTTTGGACATGATGCAGTACTCCCAATTGAGATATATATGCAGTCAGTTCGGATACAAAGACAAGCAGAGATTCCTCCAAACACTTACTGGGAATTGATGATGAATGAATTAGTAGATTTGGACGAAGACAGACTTCGAGCATTGGAGATGATAAAGAGACAAAAAGAAAGAGTGTCCAGAGCATACAATAAAAAGGTGAAAGGTAAAACGTTTATCAATAATGACTTATTCTGGAAGGTTATCTTACCTATAGATCGAAAGAATCAGGCGTTAGGTAAATGGTCCCCACATTGGGAAGGCCCTTTTCGAATCTTGAAAGTGTTCTCAAATAACGCTTATGAGATAGAAGAATTGGCAGAAGATCGTAGAATTTTAAAGGTAAATGGAAAGTATCTGAAAAGATACAAACCAAGCATGCATGAAGTAAAGATTCTTGCAAAAACGTAGATATTAGAAGTATATTACGCAGGCCAAAATGGTTGAACTAACACCAAAATGGTTGTATGTTCAAACAAACATGCATGGTAAATACAGTAAGAAGATAAAGAAACGTCAAAATATTTTTCATTAATATCAAAGGAGTACATTCGTTAGGGAGAAGGTGGTTCCCAAGTACATTGAGGATTACAAAAATTCAAAACATGAAGCCTAAAACAACCCACCTCCTAGTTGATCCTTTGATCTAATCCCTCTAGGGACAGCAGAGGCAAGCTTTCCGCCTCGAACATGTCCAAGGATCCAGATCTACGCATCCTTCTCACTATACCCTTTTTAAGGAACATGTAGGACAAGAGTCTTCCATATGGAAGACATGTTACTACACCTTGCCGAGCAGCAGCCATAGAAACTGCTTCAACAAGTCCTTTGAAGATCATCAGAGGAAAGTTAATTTTCTTCCCACGGAGGGCACAGAGTATAAACTCCAAATCCTCCACCATGATGCTGTTTTGATCATGGTTTCGTGGACGAAAGTTGCCCACGAGGAGCTGGTGCCAAACCCTCATGACCCTGGCGCTGAAAGGATAATTGTCCATAAGAGTCCTCAACATATGATGGGTGGTCATGTTGAAGGTATTGTCATCAAAAGTCTCTCCAGAGTTATTGCATCTCAGCAGGTTGGAGATGGTGGAGGGAGTGATAGTGATATGGGCCCTTCGAACCTCAGAGACGATAGTGGTTCTGCCTTCCGGATCTATGCGCAGAGACGCAAACATCCAAAAGTCTGCTAACATATTGGGATAAACAGATCCCTCCAATATTTCATGGTAAAAATCAAGCTCTTGGTTAGCAAAAAGGGCGCTGATGCTTATAAAGTTTTCATCAAGTTCTTCTTTAGAGATTTTGAATTCTTTCTTGATGCAAGCCCTGATGTTAGCGTAAGTTAGGGGTAGTGCCATTTGGAGAAGAAAGGATTGGAAAAGGTTTTATCTGACTCTGCATTTGAGAGAATGCAAGAAGAAACGAAATTTTGGGCAAGAGGTTGAAGAAAGTGTGAAGGAAGAAGTGGAATGCCAACCCTTTATATAGAATAAGTGGGCAGCAAAGGAACGGTTCATTTTTAATGTTTGATTGGAATGCGTTTGGTATTCCAAAGAGAAGTTATGGCTTCCGCCGTGTCCCGCCCTTGGAAGTTGAAGTGTAATCATGATGAGAACTGATGCACGGACGTCTCAAATAGACGTTTTGAAAAAGGTGACGTCATCTTTCAATGATGGTTACGGCTAAGGGTAGTAGAAACGTCAAGTCTAGGCGCAAAGGGCTGCGAAGGGTAATCATGTCACGTGGTTTACATTTATTAAAATTACTGTGACAGTGAAAAAGTATATTTTGGCAAGTTTTAGAAAATTGCTGGGGCATTACTTATGACAACTGCAAAATAAAATATGTGGGGAGATTGAAAGATAAATTTGTATATATATATATATATATATATATATATATATATATATATATATATATTCTTGGAGAAATTTGATTACAAAACAAGATAAGTACGCAGCACAAAAGGGAGTACAAGGTTCGAAGCAACTAATTAAAATCTTTGGGAAGGTTATCTTTTATCTTCAAGTACTGGATCTCCCATAAGGACATATGACGTTCGATCAATGCCTGTTGTCTTTTCAGTTCTTCGATCTCTGGCACTAGCTGCTGTGCCGTCTCGAAGTGTCGAATCCCTGACTGCGCCACTTCAGTTAATTCATCTTGATTGGTTTTCTGGATTTCTACCTGACGAGACTGGGCATCCTTTATCTTCCCTTTGAGTTGCTCAATTTCTTTTTTTCCAGGCTTTGATATTGGTCTCACACTCTTCATATTCTCGTTGGTTCTTCGAACGCTCGAGCTTAAGGGTTTCAACCTTCTTCGTTGCATCGTTAGCAGCTTCCCATGAAGAACTGTGAGAAGTCATTTTTGTTGTGAGTTGTCCGTCAACATCCCGTTTTCGAAGGAGATTAGATTGGAGTTGTTCAATCAGAGAACTCAATAAAACAATTACTTCTGAGACTTCCACTGGAACAAGAAGTAGGTCCACTTTCTTCAGAAGGTTGTTTAGACCATAATATTTGGTGGAATCCTTGCTGAGAGCTTCGACGAGGTTGGTTTCAAAGAACCTTTCTCTTATCTGATGAAGGAGTTTAGGAATATCATCCTTGTCAGCAGCACCTGCCAAGACAGTCGAAGGAGTTCCAAGGGACGAAGCACAATCAACACTCATCATGGTCTTGAGGAAGCTCACAGGATCAGTCTTCTTGAGTTGCTCTAGTTCTGAGGGAGTAGGCATCGCAGGGGCTTGCTTCGAAGTAGTCACAAGAGTGACTGTAGTCCCAAGGTTGGAAGTTTCATTAGAACCGGGTGTAGCCAGTTTGGAAGTTTCTTCTGCAGCATCTTGTTCAGATATAGTGTCTTCGCTGCCAGTTGGTTGCCCAGCTGCGTTACCACTATTCGAACATTGCGGATTTTCCTCCATAGTTTCATCTTGATGAATGGGTGGAGACTCATCATTTGAATGACTTTCTTCAACAAACGCAGTCGGAATAATGGTTGCAAGAGGTTGAGTGTCTTCGAGAACGGGAGAAAGCACATGAGATTTGTGTTGAGAAACACCTGCAATGGACAGTTAGAGTCGATCAAAACGGAGGAAAGGGCGGAAAAGTCCAGCTGTCATTCAAAAGAGAGGACATGTACCTCGAAGGTTGTCAAGGTCAATGTGTAAACTTGAGGCTTAGAGATCAGAAGTAGCGGGGTACCAGCATCATCCTACATTTACAAGGTAAAATGTAAGCTTAATCAATAGAATTAGAATGTAAAGAAGTGGTTAAATGGTGAAACCCAAAATACCTTGGTCGGAATGTTGTCTGGACTGGAGTTAAGACTCTCCATAATGGGGATAGTTCTAGCAGCTTTCAAGGGCGAGTCCTCAGAAGATACCTTGTCACTCGAAGAGGTGAGCTTCGAAGTCCCAGATCCCTTTCCTTTGGATGAAGGGGTGGTAGCTTTTTGTCCTTTCTATATTGTTTGTCTGGTGCGAGGAGGAGATTTATCTTCATCGTCCGAGTCGGCTGTTGAAGGGACTTTTCGTTTCGAAGACGCTGGAGGTTTCGAGCTCTGAAGTACATATTAAAACCAAGTGAGTGACATTCATTAAATTTCACAAGCTAAAATATAAGGTATCCATGTACCGTAGGCTTCTTGCCAGTAGTGACAGAGTCACTTCCACTCGCCCTAGTATTCCTCGAAGTTCCAGAACTCTTTTGTACAGGGGCTTCTTTGATTTGCCTTTTTCGAGCAACAGCTGTGAACAAAATATAAATCAGTATTTCAATGAAAAAGGAGGAATTAGTCGAAGGATTGTCTAAACCCCAACCTTCAGGTATTGGAGTCAAAACGCGAACATGCTTAAGATCTATATGAAGATGTCCTTTGAAAGTATCCAAGGTGTGCTTAGTCGGGACCACTCGTTCAGCGCGTTTTTTAGATTCTTCCTGAAGAATTTTTAAGAGATTCCCACACACAAACCAGTCTGGAAAAGGAGAGCTTAAGGCCACCCCAAAATCAGCACTAGGAAGTGGAGAAAATCTATGGCAGAATAAAAAGCAGGCTCGAAGGAAACGGGAGACAAAGTGGTGATGCCAACATATCGGGAGATTTTTGATTCATATTCATCTTCTGTCAGATGCGAAGTGTGTAGACACATGTGATTCCTTTTATCATACAAACACTTTGGTTTGAGTTGAACCAGCCCAAATTAACTTGAAACCATATTTGGTTGATAGCAGAGGAGACAACAATGACTTTTTGGAGATTGAAGTTAGTGATATAACAGCTTTGGGGTGAGGAAAGCTTCCCAGATGGTCATAGATTCAGTTTGTTTATTAGAAGAAGTTGCTGGAAATTCTCGAGTAAACCATTCGGGACCCACCTTACGTTGTACGAATGGAGCCATAGAAGGAGTGAATTGATGACGTTCAGCAAACATCATTATGAATGTCAGGAAGGTTTCACGAAGTTTGCCACTTTCTTCCTTTGGAGTTAGGTAAGCCAATCTTGTTCCTTCCACTGTTCGATCCTTTATGGCTGCACTTTCTTCGTCCACAACATTTCTATATGGGAGGTGAGCCTCGAAAGTGGCATTAAGCCATAGTTGCAACAGCCAGAAAGGACCAGCGAAAAGAAGAGATCCTGTTTTGTAGTTCTTAACGAGGTCTGTTGCTTCACCAAGATTCTCATTGAGAAATCCTAGAATTAACTGGCCTAGGTTTAACTTTATTCCAGCATTTAACTGGTTAGCCATGCAAAGATATCTTCTTGCCACTTGTATGGACCTAGAGCAAAAGACGCATCTCGAGAGCCAAAGTGCTAGAAACGCTATGTGTTCTTCGTCAGAAACGCTTGGGTCAGTTTCGTTGTGGTATTGTTGAATGAAGGCAGTATAGGTGACTGTTGCCTGATTAAAATTGATGGTGTCAGTATCCATGAAATTAGGGTCGAAGGTTTCCCCAGTTGGTTGAAGCCCTGTAATGGCAGCTACATCGAAGAGGGTAGGGGTAACCATCCCGCATGGAAGGTGAAAAGTATTGTGAGAAGCATCCCAAAAGTAAACTGACGCTACTAACATGGTTTGGTTATATTCTAAACCCGTTTTGGATAATAGGATTAAATCATAAATCCCTAGTTGTTTCCAGAAGGGCGTTTTTTGCTTTTCTACCTTCGTTAGCCAAGCATAATACAGTTCAGGATCCTTTGCTAATGAGATTGACCTAAAGACTTTCACAAAATTGGTTACATAGTTTAACCTAATTTTCTCTAAGGCCAAAGGAGTTTCAGTTGAGGTCTCTTTTGGGCTATCAGGGTTAGTTGAGACTGGGTGACCTTCATCGTCTATCTTATTCTTGCTAACTAAAGGCCTAGTATTATAATAAGCAGGAAATAATTTATTCAAAGAGTTATTTTCAACTGGTAAAGGACCCATGAAGGCGTGAGTTTTTCCAGAAAGTTCAAAGGGAATGATTACTTGAGAAGCATAGATGGCGCGCGCCTCTGCAGTATTTGGACTGGGTATGTGTTCTAGATTCCCTGTCCGCGTAGGATTTTGAAGTTTTAGAACAGGTTGAAGAACATTTGAAGAAGACGCCATGGATAAGTTTGATTTGGGAAATGGGTTTGAATGTAACCGAAGATGTTCTTTTCTGTGGAGAGAATGAGGAAATAGAAGTGGAAGTTATGCAAGGATAAAAGTTCAAGTATTTAAAGGTTTAACGGAAACCCTTCCAAATCTTTTGGGTAAAAGCCAAGAGACACGCAGCAGGCGTTGATTTAATCCAACGGCGGTCGAATAATTATTAGCTTTACTCCTAGTATATAGGAGTAATGATCATGAAGTAAGACCAGAACGTGGGAATGTAAGTTATGAGAAGACATCTTTGAAAATGACAAGACGTTTTGGAAACAGAGTCATAAATGATTATGACGTCAGTCAATAGTCTTGAAACTCTAAAAAGTAAGTAAAACGAAATCTCGTTATAACAAGAAACGCCTATTTCTCTTGTTTTCAAAACAGGCATTTATCGGGGGAAATTTGTTATCTGAAGATTTTGTTTGGGAAGAATATCCTTCGATGGTTTGAAATTCGAAGGAAGATGGTTACTGATGACCATCTTTGAGATAAAAAATGGCTACTAATGGCCATGTTCGAGAATGATGGTTTAAGTTGGAACGGAGACAGTTAGCACTGAAGCTAAATTCGAAAAGAATCATCTTTTGGGACTTAAACGTTTTTACGAAATATGTAAAGTACTGAAGCTTAGCGTATTTTCGTGGCATTCTCGATTCTGATTACGTTGCCACGCGTCGAAAGAGGATTCAGGCGGGAGGATTTGAATTTCGAAGTAGTTTATATAATTGCACAAAGACAGATGGCATCCTAAGGATTCTCATGAGTAACGTGGAATCAGAGTAGTGTAGGACCGTTAGGGTCAAATTTAGTATAAATAAGGGTCTTAGCATTAGGATTCCGTGTGTTCATTTTGTACAAATCACTCACATATTGCTCAAGTATCAAGTGTTAAGAGAACGAGTTTTCGCTGAGAAATGTACGTATGACACCAACACCATGTTAAATACATTTGTATCTTTCTTTATTCAAGTATCTTTTGATATTATTGCATTTCGTTTACTTTCTGTTCTTTACGTTCCTGCACTCTTTACTTTCATTCTATTTAGTTTCGAAGCATTTAAGTTTCTGCACTTTAAGATTCCTGCAATTTACAGTTTTTGTCCTATATTTTATCTTTATCTTGCCCTTCGCTGATGTTATATTTACGTGTATAACAAAGTGATTGCTAATCTTTATTCTTTGATTAAGTATTTCTTATTTCGAGACAAGCCAACCATAGACATAATTCAAACTATCATGAATAACAACCTTTTTGACTATGTCCTAGGATCAATCTAGTCGATCCTGCGAGTAACCGAATCATATTTATTATAGTTTGGAAGACTAGCGGTTGTTTACCGGAAATCACCGTAAACAAGTCCCGGGGAGAAGAGGCAAACGCGAAAAAAAATTGGTTTTGTTTGGTTCTTTGATATAATGGATGCAGAAAAATTGGCTCTAAAACTTGAAAACATTTTTATTTGCAATCTCAAACCGTTTGTTAATCTCCTTCGGTTCCAGAGGGGGAAGGTATCAAATCTTGGTAATGTAAAACCATATTTTCTGACCAAGGTGAAACCACAAAAGCTTGTTAACTATGCCTTAACTTTTGATGGGAGTTTGAAGGATGCTAAATCCTATGCAACCGTGGTTCAAAACAATGAAAGTCCTTTGTTGGTTTCTCCACCATGTTTGGAATTCAATTTTGATTCCACTATTGTTGTGTAGATATTTTCTAAATCATTCGTTGGGAAAGTCATAGAAGTGGGAATGACTTACAATATTCAAGACGTCTTTGATATGGAAGGTTTCTTTGGTGTTAAGGTTTCACCTTTAGGTGCAAATCTGTGTCTCCTGAAAGATAGGGAAGAAGGAGCGATTGAAAATATGATTTCAAATGAGAATCTATGGCTAGATAAATGGTTCTCGGAGGTAAAACGATGGGAAGCAGAAATTTTTGACTCTGAAAGAGTCACTTGGGTGAGGGTGTTTAGTTTTCCAGCTCATTTTTGGAACGATGAGATCTTTGTTTTCTTATCCAAAACGGTGGGATCATTTATTCGTGCTGATGAAGCAACTGTCAACCAATCTCGTTTAAATGTTGCTCGCTTAATGATTAGAACCCGGTATGCGGAGGGGATTGATGAATTGTTGTGCATAAAAATCAATGGCACGATGGTTAGACTGAAGTTGATTAAAGATGATCAGGGACCTTTGGGAATCATTGCGTCTGGTTCTGGGGATTCAAATGCTTTCCTATCGGAAACAAGCTCAGACGAAGAAGATGGTGGTGGAAGCTCGGAAAGGGAGGAAGGAACGGAGAAGGGGCGGAGGACGATTGTCGGTCGATATTTCGGCAACTACATGTATATTAAATGCTGATAGGGACTTGTCGGTGGCTCTTGGAAAAAAGGATGGGACAGATTGCATGCTTTTGGACTCTGATTCACTGGATATTATTGTTCCAAATATCAACTTTCCTTGCAAAATCTTAGGTAAAGACAAAGCAGCTTTTCAGAGGTCAAAGGATTTTTTAGGGTACACGGTTTCCAAGTCTAGTCAGGAGGTTTTCGTGGGACCCATCTCATTGGACTTTAATTATCTGGACCGGGTGCAATCAAGTGTGTGGAGAAATGGGCTTTAGGCCCAATTAGAAGGGCCAATTCGATGGAGTTGGGTTGTTTTGATTCAGCCGTGTGGGAGTTGGGTCACTCTAAACCTAAGACTATTTTGAACCCAACGGGTGGTGGAACTAAACTATTTCAGAAATCGAGCAGAAATTCTTTTCTTTCTGAGAGTACCAATGCGGCACCAGATGAAGAAGGATGCTTCTTACCTATTTCTCTTATTCCTTCGATCACCTCTAAAACGCAACAGATGGATCAACAGCCATATACTTCTTCAGATGTGGCATCTTGCCCAGACATTAATGGAGTGGAAGCATATCAGGAGGTTCACTCCTCTCCTATTGAGGTTAGTAATTCATTCCTACCTCTTAGGCGCCCAGTGGTCTCTAGGGATTCATATCATTCTGTAAGGAAAAAGGGATTTCGCATTCTGGTGTACATGGTGGGGGTGAGTTTGACTCTGACAGAACCGCTCTTGTGGTTGGACCATTTCTTTCGGTTGATTCTGTTTGTGGGGATATTTTGAATACAGGTCTAGAGCAAGATAATAAAAGGTTTTGGACTAAGGAAAGAGAGGAGGTGGCTTCGAAATTGTGGGACAGAGCATCAGCTTATGGTGTGGAGGGAGGGGTTTCGAAGGATGTTTTGGTTGAGGCGATTAAAGGTTTAGAAAACAGAGATAGGATTGGTAATAATTAGAAGGCTGAAACTAAAGGAGGTGAAATATATATATATATATATATATATATATATATATATATATATATATATATATATATATATATATATATATATATATATATATATATATATATATTATATATAGTAAAGTCTTAAAAACTCCAATTGCTAGTGCAAAAACTTGCTCTAAATATTTAGTTCTCTATTTTTTTTCGATCTTATAACTTTTATTTTATTTCAATATTTTTTTTGAAAAAATTTTAATTTAAAATTTCAAGTTTATAACAAAAATTATTAGACCTCAAATTTTTTTTATAAATTCATGAAACAGACAAGATAAATTCAACAAGTTGGATAGAATTGTTCGGGAATTTAAAATAAGTCAAGTTAGAGCTTAAGAAAAAGCTAGTGAAGGAAACGAGCCAAGTCTCTACTCATTAAAAATTTGACACCCATTGACTTATTCATATCTTCTAAGAGCATTTGTATTGACTTAATATATTTTATTATTTATGAACTTTTTTTTTTTAATAAACAAGGGATAAATTAAAATGATAAGAACCAAAAGTTCTTACAATCATTACAAAAGGCTACCAAAAAGCCCGAATCGGAGAAGATTAAACTCCAAATACAATTAAGATAAATACAACAAAGGATTTTTGTTGAACTCATAGAAGTTGTATTTGGTACGGTTAATATTCCCGATATAAGACCAACGCCAAACTAAAATCTTAATGCTCCAAACTATATCTAAAATATTCCAATTCTCCCCTCTAAAAATAAAATTGTTCCTAACTAACCAAATAGACCAACATATAGCCAACCACACCATGCCTTCCCTTCCTTTCTTCATCCCCTTGGATTTACAATAAACCAACCATCTCAAAAAGCTTCCAAGGATAGAAACCTCCTCATGATAATCAAACCCAATCCATACGGCAATATCCCTCCACACAAGCTTGGATGCCCGACAATAAAGAAGAATATGATGCAAGGATTCATTCTCATTCTCACATAAAATGCATAAGGAAAGATTGGGAAAAGACAAACCTCTAACTTCCAATTGCTCCATAGTAGGCAATCTATTCAAGAAGCATCTCCAACCAAAACATTTAATTTTATACGGAACCAAAGCTTTCCAAATGAGAGAAAAAACTTCCGAAAACTCCACACAAGGACCGGCCGGGATGTGGAATTTGTCATACATCAAGTAGCAGCTTCGCACCGAAAACACGCCCTCCTCCCCACCGTTCCAAGACACAGAATCGCTGCCCCTATTCTGACTCTGCTGCAGCCGCACAGAGCTGAGCAGAAAGTGCAGCTGTTGCACTTCCGATCCCTCCTCCTCTTCGCCATACAAACGAATCCCCAAGTCTCCCCACTTCCACTCATTGTTCACCCATCCTCCCATACTAGCAATAGAAACATATTTCATGTCCGATAAAGAAAAAGCCACCGGGAAAACATCTTTTAAAATAATATCCTTTAACCAACAAGCATACCAAAAAGAAATATGATAACCATCTCCTACACTAAACTTACAATTATTGGAGAACACCTTGTCTTTGTACTCTTTATCCACCGATAACATATCCCTCCACCAAAACAAAATTTTAGCCTTCTTAGAATCAATATCCGTCGCACCCATTACTTGAAGATTAATATCCCCATATCTAGCTTTTAGAACATCGTACCAAAGCGCATCCGAACCTTCAAGAATCCTCCATCTCCACTTTTGAAGAAGAGCTAAATTGAAGTCCCCAATTCTTCTTAAACCCAATCCTCCTTTCTCGGTTGGATAACAACACTTCCTCCAACTCACCCAATGAACTTTCTTCCTATCTCCTCCTCCCCCCCAAAGAAAGTTGCTTTGAATTTTTGTTATTTCCTTTATAATCTTCTTCGGCGCTTTATAAAAAGAAAGCATAAAAATGGCCAAACTACTAAGAACGGACTTTAGAAGGGTTAATCTACCCCCCAAAGATAGCAACCTTGCCTTCCAATCCAATAACTTCGACTTGATTTTTCCAACAATAGAATTCCAAGAAGAGATCCTTCTCGGATTGATACCAATTGGAATACCAAGAAAGACAAAAGAGCTATCCTCTCTCCTACAAGACAAAAAATGAGAAGCATAATCCAAGAAATGATTATCAATATTAATTCCAATTAGCTTGCTTTTATGGTAATTAATCCCTAGCCCGGACACCAATTCAAAACCTCTTAATATGGCCTTTATAGTCCACACTTGTCTCCAACTCCCTTCCCCAAAAAGGAGAGTATCATCGGCAAATTGAAGGATCTCTACCGAACAAGAATTTTTCAATCTAAAACCAACATAATCTCCCGATTCAACCGCCTTAGCCACCAACCGCCTCAAACTCTCCGCCACTATGACAAAGAGAAAAGGAGAAAGAGGATCTCCTTGCCTTAATCCCTTTTCCACCTCAAACTCATCCGTAGGACTACCGTTCACAAGGACCGACATCTTACTAGAGAAAATCAACGCCTCCATCCACTTCATCCATAAGTTCCCGAAACCCATTCTCTTTAACAAGTATCGAAGAAAGTTCCAAGACACCTTATCATAGGCCTTTTCAAAGTCTACCTTAAATAGAAGACACCCATTCCCTTCTCTCTTAGCCATATCCACCACCTCATTAGCCACCAAAACACCGTCAAGGAGTTGCCTTCCCGGAACAAAGGCACTTTGACACTTCGCCACTATAGTACCCAAGACCAACTTCAACCTAGAAGCCAACAATTTGGAAATTGCTTTGTAGACACATTCCACCAAACAAATCGGTCTATAGTTATCCAAACCCAAAGGGTTGGAAGATTTCGGAATTAAAGTTAGAAAAGAGGATGATATAGCTTTTGACAATAAAGCTTCCCTATGAAAGCTCCGAAAACAATTAAAGAAATCCCGTTGCATAAAATCCCAACAATTTTTAATGAAAAGGAAAGAGTAACCATCGGGGCCCGGACTCTTCAAACCATCACAATCCCAAATTGCCGCTTTAATTTCCCAATCCTCAAAAGGCTTCTCAATAAAAGCCCTATCCTCCTCTCCCAAAACATCGAAAGAAATACCATCCAACACCGGCCTCGACCTCTCGTCCCCTTTAAACTTCCTCTTAAAGTGGTTCTTCACCTCCTCCTTAATCTCCGTAACCGAGTTTAAAATTCCATTTTCGGTCACAAGCGATCCGATATAATTGTGAGTTCTTCTAGCTTTCATCACTCCATGGAAATACTTACTATTAGCATCACCGTCATTTAACCACCTCATCCTAGATTTTTGGATTAGCATATTTTCTTTAATTCTCAAGTTCATCCAAATATCCTTAGAAGCCCTTCTCTTCCTATCCAACACCTCATTAGTTTCCAAAATGTCCTCCTCCCCCACTTCCGTGTCCCCTTCGTTTAAGATGCGAACATTCTCCTCCACCTCCAAATCAAACTTACCAAAAATATTAATATTCCACCATCTCAACTTCTCTTTAAGAATTCTCAATTTCTCCTTAAGAACATAATCACCCCTGCCGAACACTTTAATAGAAAGCCACTCCTTTCTCACAAAAGGAATGAAATCCTTATTAGAAAACCACTCCTTATTGACCTTGAAAGGCTTAGGTCCCCAGTTTGATTTATCACAAAGTAACCACACCGGGCAATGATCTGAAATATCACGATCCCCCACTCTTTGACCCACCACCCCCCAATCTCTAACAACATTACTTGAAACCAAAAAACGATCAATCCTACTCTTCGATCTCCCATTCCCTCCGAACCACGTGTATTTTTTGCCCTTACAAGGAACATCCTCCACATCACATTCACGGATGAACTCCTCAAACTCCGACCACTCCATACTCGAATTCAAGACCGAAATTCCCTTTCTCTCCCTCCTATTACAAACCGCATTGAAATCCCCGCCCAAAACCCACTCTCCATCAAGAAAAATAGATTTCAAGAACAAAAGCCTCTTCCATAAAATCCTCTTCTCGTCCAGATTAGTAGGCGAATAAATATTCACGACATAATAATGTTTATCCCTCCAAACAACCTCCAAGCCTAAGTAACCCCTTCCACCAAAGCTAGACAACACGTTCACAGTATTAGAATTCCACAACGACAAAATACCCCCTGCTGCCCCAATCGAAGGAATAAAAGAGAAGTCCACGCACGAATTACTCCAAAAACAACCAGCCATGGAAACAGAAATGATCTCCATTTTAGTCTCTTGTAAGAAAAAGATATCAGGATTACCTCTATTAATAATACTGTTGATTCTTCTTCTTTTAGCACTGCTACCACCCCCTCTGATGTTAAGAGTTCCTATGATCATGGGCACGGATTGATAAGCTCCTTCCTAACCTCCTTGTTACCGCAGGTATCCCTCTCCATTTCTTCTAACTCTTCTATGCAGTCTTCAGAATCCACAGGTTTCTCCACCCCCAACTCAGAAAGCAGCTTCCATATCTTCTTTCCCACGGAGGAACCGAAATTCTCCTTCAATCTGTTGTTGTTTCTACAGATTAACGAGTCTTCCGATTGCACCCCGTATGCCGTGCCGGAATGCAGAGAGCCTCCTTCAAAATCACCTTTCTTCAATTCTTCTGAAAAAATGGAAATAGGATCTGAGGTGATAGGGCCCTCGACCGCTTTTCCCCTCCGTTCCAATTGGGCCATTAACCCACACTTGGGTTTCCCCCTTTTCTTTTTCAACGGCCCACTTTTACCCCCCATCCTTTTATATTTTATTATCTTATTCTTGCCTTTATCCACCTCACGTGTGGGCCCCTCCTTGAATTTAAATCCCACTTCTGAACCAAGGTCTGACTCCTTAAACCCACCTACTTCCAACGTAGCCTCAATAAACGGCTGTTCCATACTCCCCATGCACGCAACAGAAGGACAAAGTTTCCCTTTTGCTGCTAACACCGCCTGGTCAAAAGATAAAGACTCATTCCCTTTTTCATCATTCCCTGAAAAGACCTTACACTGCCTCGGGACTCCCTCTTCTCCTTTATCCGCTGAACAAACCTCCTTACCCCCCTCAGATGCTCTCGGAGACTCCCTCACTGTTTCATCACCCTTGACCTTACCTCCATAACCGCCTGCCTCACCACTATCATCCGAACTAAAGGAAACATTCCCCATGGAAACGGAATCCTCAGATTCAGAATCGTCAGACAAAGCCTCCTTGCTCACCACCTTACATAAAGAAGTGAACTCTTCTCTTAAACGCAGTCTGAATATCACTCCATCCACCTTGACTTTAATGAACGCCGGCACCACGTAATCCACCGGAATTCTGATCAACACTCTGGCTACGTCCAAACCGGATCTATTTTGAATAGTCTCGTCAGAGCATATATACGACCCAAAAGAATTCGCAAGATCCTCAAAAAAATCAATTTTCCAAGCGTGGCAAGGGACACCAAAGATACGAATCCACGCTGTTCTGTCTTTGTCCACATCCATCTCATTCCATGGTCTAATCAGAACAAACCACTGCCTCCACCATGATTCAGCCTCCTTAATCAGAGCCACAATCTCTCCTTCCTCCGCTTCTTCTAAGAGACACATGTTCGCCCTCATCGGAGTGACTTTGATCTGAAAGTAACCCTCAGAGAAAAAGTGGTCTTGAACGTTATAAGTGGTTCCTGGATTAGCCACTACACCAACAAAGGCTCTAGACAGCGACTCCTTCAGAGATGCATCCGACTGGTACTCGATCACGTTAAAGACCGAATCTCCCTTCTCACAGGATCTTGCAACCACCTCCGCAAATGACCTGCCCACAAGGCCTCCACTACCACTGCCTCCTGCGAAACACTGCTGAAACTTTGACCCCTCCTCTCCCGAAGGCGAAACCGACCCAACGACTCCACCGTCCCCCTCCAAACGTCCTAACGGCTTCCTCTCAAACCTCGGAATGTTTGCGTGAATCTTCACGCCGTCAATCTGAATCGCATCCAATCTCAACGCAAGCAACCTCGCTTCTCCATCTTCTCGGAACCTCCCGAAACCGAATCGTTTCCCCCACTTGTTCCTCCTAGGAGAGATAGCAACTTCCACACACTTACCGACGCACCCAAACAGCTGAAATAAATCTTCCGCTGTCACTCTATCGGAGAAGTTAGAACAAAACACAGAAACCACCTTGCTAGATTCATCCTTCTTCGACCTCCAGTTGAAAGGGAAAATGTCCCACTTAGGGTGAATGCTCTTGAAATGCTTCCTCTGAACCTGCTCCCAAGGCATACCGGTGGAAACAAACCTAGAGAGAGTATTTATGAACTATTTAAAATTTATCAAATCTATTTGCTTCTCTCTTTTCCTGCAATTTCTCTTACTTTTTATTTTTGGTGTAAAATTAAGAATCCATAAATATAGCATGTGCCTTCTACACGTTTTACTAAATCTATTCAAACGAGTACACCACTCCCTAATTTTCTCATTATTCAATAATTTTTCGTTGCCAAGAGGAACAATGTTCTGCATATAGAAACATAAAACCCTGGCTCGCAACTTTTCACATTATATTAGGGTTTCAAACTTCATCTGACACTAGCCACCGCTCAGCTACTCGTTAACCTTTCCCATATATATATATATATATATATATATATATATATATATATATATATATATATATATATATATATATATATATATATATATATATTCAGTTCTTTATTCCATATTCTACTAAATCTTAAGCCACAATCTCTAATGCTTCTACTTCCTCCAGGAAACAGCTTGTGCATCTTCATTGTAACTGACTCTGAAGATGAATTTTTTCTATTCATCTTCAATGGTGCATTTTCATTGGTACTTTGTCAATGATGGTTTTTCCTTTTCAACAACTTTGATTTCCTTGATTAAATTAGGTGAGTCACAAAATTTTATATTAATGGATGATTTTATGTTGTTATTGGGATTTTGAAGTTTCTTACTTATTGACTTGAGTTTTTAAGAGAAAATATTCTTATCAATAGAAATTTCATTGTTTCTTTAGGATAAATGCTTGTTAGGTTTGCCTGGTGCTTCGTAATGTTCCGTTAACATGTATTGTTAGGTTTATAAACATATTTTGGAGTATTGTGACTCTTATATCGTTGTATCTTTGTGTCTAATTAGTATTTATATTACCCTAAAACAAAACGTCTACGTGCTAAGAAATTACAACATGAACAATGACACTGAAGAAAAGGTAACCTAATTAGATGTTTCCTTGCTGTATTTTTGCAACTTTTTAATCTCTATCGTGTTGTAAAATTAAACACAATATTTAACTATTATGTTTATGTTTTTCTGAATTGAATCAAACTTTTGAGATATTCGGTTGAAGATACCATAGACCTTCATCAAGTGAATGTAATTACCTTATTTTGTCACTAGTTATCTATATACTCTTGTTGTTATTAATCAGAACAAATCATTGCAGGTTCATGATATCCCAAATGGATGAGTTTCATAGCATTGTCAACATTATTTTGGCTAAGTCACTATTTAGATGTTCCAAGAAAATGTTGACAACATTATCTAGATAACATCAAACAAAAGTTTGACAACAATATCAAATATTCATCCACAACTATTCCTAAATCAAGCAGAAATAAAAACAACTATTTCTAACAACAACGTCATAGGGCCCTACAAAAATTTTTACCTTGTAAAAAAATGAGAGAGAAATTTAGTGAGAGAAACAGTGCTAGGGTCTAGATCTTGTCTATTTTGTGAATGGCACAAAAAAGAAAATCCGATGGAGGGGGTGTCCAAGCTAGTTAGAAACAAAGGAAGAGGGATTGGAACGAAGAGATGGGACATATGGGGAAATGATTTAGGAGGAGTAGTCTGGGCATCCACAACATTCTTCATAACAGACTTTGAAGAAAAATGGAGAGCAAAAGATTTATTCTTTGAGTTCAAGGAATTTGGCACGGTAGAGGAAATAGTCATTCCACCAAAGAAGGATTGGAGGGGCTTGCGGTTTGGCTTCGTGAGATTTGTTGAGGGTGATGATGTCAGAATGTTGGAGGTCAAGTTGGATAATGTGTGGTTGGAAGGGAAAAAGTTGAAAGCAAATATATCCAAAATCAAAAGAAAGGAGATAAGTGTGAATATTCATGCTGGTAACTCCCAGAACAAGGAAACAATGTGGAAGAGCAACCGCTATCCAAATTCTGCAGCTGTCAACAAGGTTCACGGAGGTATTGAAGGGCAAAATCGATAACGCTTCCATGGATCCGAAGGAGGCAAGCTAATCATTCTTCTATGTTTCCAGTGCGAAGGAGAAGCTTACTTATATCAAGACTAAGGTGGTGATCACTCATGCCCCAGGTCTTGCTTACGGTGTCAATCAGAGTTTACTAGAAGAAGGCATTTCTACCGTCAGCGCCACTCCATTGGGCCCTAATCTATGTCTGTTAAAGGAGACGGTATAGGGGGATCTAAAAACTTTGTTGGAGGATGGAGGAGAGTAAAAAAATCACTGGTTCAAGGAGGTGAGAAACTGGAAGGAAAGGGCGTGGATTGTGCTAGAGTGGCGTAGATATCGTGTTATGGAATTCCTTGCTATGTGAGAAACGAGAAACTTATTGAGACATTATTATCGGATATTGGAAGAGTGGTGAGTTACGAAAGTCTTAAGCAAAAACAAAATAGACTAGATGTTATAAGATCATGGTATTTACTGATAACCTAGAACCTATGAGAAATAAAGTGGCAGTTTGTCTCGATGGCAACTGGGTAAACATTATGCTAATAGAGGAAACACATGTCCAATTGGAGGAATCGGAAAAATCAGGCGGTGGATCCTACGTTTCTTCAGACATCTCCGGTAGCAAAACATACTCAGAATTTGGTCAAAGGGGAGAGGAAGGGTTGGTGGAGAAGGGTGTTTTTTGAGGTTTGGAGGTAGAAGGCAATTCATAAAAGGACAAATACAAGCTAGGAAAGCATGGAGGGGGTTTTCTTGAAGGGATGGTAAAAGGGAGCTCGAAGATCGAGAGTGATGAGGGCATTAAATGTTGTTCAGCTATTAAGGAAACAATACCTCTTTGTTCAGTAAGCTCTAGCAGCAAAGACAATATATCCTCCTACTCTTTGAGCAGAGTAGCCTGTAGCCTAGAGTCTGTTGGTATAATTCCTAACGAGGTTGAGGAGGCTTCTCTAAACAAGGTGGGTCCCGTAGGTATTTTTGTAGTTTTACCTTCTGAGGTGGCCACTTCACCTATTCTTTGCAAAGGGCCTCTCAAAAGCAATTCCGGTATTTTAATAAAAGGCCCAATAGAAGCTATTAGACAAGGCCCATCAATTGATCACTTGGAGTGTTCGTTAAGGGGAATAGGAAATGACA
Source organism: Vicia villosa (assembly GCF_029867415.1). Lineage (NCBI taxonomy): Eukaryota > Viridiplantae > Streptophyta > Magnoliopsida > Fabales > Fabaceae > Vicia > Vicia villosa. The sequence goes on from NW_026705464.1 coordinate 276,914, forward strand.
AAAGGGCTCTGATGCAGGAGATGTCAAGAACGTATAGGAGACTATTTACTCAGAACAAAAGATACAAAAGAAGGTAGGGGTGTCTGATCTGTACTGCAAGTAGAAAAACTCTAACAAGGTGCGCAAGAAGATGAGAGAAGTCCTTCATCTTGGATCGTTATGGATAATTATGTTTACCCAGCAGAGAATTGTGCTCCAAATCGACAGGATCTTAATCTTCCTCAACTAGGTTCTAATTCTTTATTTGTCAGAAATAACTATCTATCTGGGGGTTTACCTCTAACCTACGAATCCCTGACTCATTCTGAGGTTAGAAATTGTAAATCTAGATTAGTTAATGGCATGTTGAACAAGGCTTCGATAGGAATTTGTAACTCTATGAATAGGATGGGTATAAAAAATGTGTCTAATGTTTTTGACCCAATTAGTAAGTTGGGGGAGATGGAGCAGCGTGAGAAAAAACTGGAGTTACAATCAAAGGGGACAAACAATATGGTTATCAAATGATAGTTTTTTAATGAGAGGAGGTGGAAATAGAGCAAAAAGAAAGAGAGTGGGATTTTACGTTTTAAAAGGGGAGGTTGACATATGTTTCATACAAGAGACTAAGATGAATGGTCTGGACAATAGTGTAGTTAGAGATTTGTGGGGTGATGATATGGTGGAATGGTCTTACTTGGATGCGGTTGGTGCGTCGGGAGGCTTATTAACTATGTGGAAGAAGGATCTCTTTAATCTTGTCTATAGTTTTATAGGAGAAGGTTTTCTTGGTCTTTGTGTGGAAAAGGAAGGAAAATTGATCTACTTCATCAATGTCTACGCCTCATGTGATAACAATTGTATATTGAAGTCATGGAAGAGGACGGTGGAGTTTAAGAAGAGTAGTGCTAAGGGAGCTTGGTGCAAAAAGGAGATTTCAATTCTATTTCTTCGTTGGAGGAAAGGGTAGGTAAATCCGTTAGGAATTATAGAAAGGAGATGTTGGAGTTCATTGGTTTTATAGAGGAGATGGAGGTGGTGGACCTTCAAACAATAGGAGGAAAATTCACTTGGTTTAATAGCATTGGCAAAGCTATGAGTCGGATCGATAGATTCCTTCTATCAAAAGATTTTATAGAAGATTGGAAGTTGGAAGGACAAATTATTGGAGAAAGGGACATTTCCGATCATGCTTCGATTTGGTTGAAAGATAATAGAAAGAATTGGGGACCTAAACCTTTTAAATTCAACAACTCTTGGTTCAATCATGAAGATTTCTCCTCTTTTGTGAAGAAGGAGTGGGCAACCATAAGTAAAAAGGGGAGAGGTGATTTTTGCTTGGTAGAGAAGTTGAAAGTTCTCAAGGAGCGGATATCTTCGTGGAACAAAGAGGTTTATGGTTGGATTGACCTTAACATCGAGAAAGTCGGGGAGGAGATGCAACTTTTAGATAACTTGTTTGTTTATTTTGCAGGTAATGTTCCAGAGGAGGTGGTTTTGAAGAGATCAAAGGCGATGACGGATTTTTGGGATAATCCTAACAAAAAGGAAAGTATTCTCCGGCTTAAATCTAGACAACTTTGGTTATTCGAAGGAGATGGTAATACCCGCTTTTTTCATAATTATATGAGGGAGAGAAGGAGGATAAACTCTTTGTGTTCTATAGGCTCAAATAAGGGCATATTGGAAGAATTTAGCGATGTTAAAGACTTCATTTATGCTCATTTCAAATATTTATTTAAGGAGGAAGTTGGTTGTAGGCCAGAGCTTAATGGGATTAGTCTGAATTCTTTGCTGCCAAATGAATCAATGGAAATGGAGAGGCCGTTTTCGGAGGAAGAAGTTAAGGAGGCTATTTGGTCGTTTGACGGAACAAAAGTCCAGGCCCAGACAGTTTCACTCTTGAGTTCTTCAAGAGATTTTGGTCTTTTCTAAAAGGGGATCCAATGGCTCTTTGTAATGATTTCCATTCTAAAGGTACTCTTGGGAAAGCTATAACTTCCTCTTTTCTAACTTTGATTCCTAAGAGCAAAAATCCTCAAAATTTGTATGAGTATCGCCCAATTTTCTTGGTGGGGAGTATTTACAAGATTTTAGCGAAGCTTTTAGCTACTAGAATCAAAGTGGTGATTTGGAAATTCATCTCTCCTAATCAAACTGCTTTTGTCCCGGGTAAAAACATGATGGATGGAGTTCTAATGGTTAATGAGATCCTTGATTGGACTAAAAGAAAGAAAAGAAGTTGTCTATTGTTTAAGGTCGATTTTGAGAAGGCATGCGACTCTGTTTCTTGGAATTTTCTTAGGTACTTAGTGAAGAGAATGGGTTTTGGAAAGAGGTGGATGAAATGGATGGAAGCATGTGTATTTACAAGCCATATGTCCTTTTTGGTAAACGGAAGCGCTACTAAAGATTTTTCGGCTCAAAGAGGATTACGTCAAGGGGACCCTTTGTCTCCATTTCTTTTTGCTCTTGTCATAGAAGTTCTAACCGCCCATGTCAAAAAGTCGGTAGAAGTGGGGGATTTCAAACCTTTCAAATTTGGAGAAGAGGACGTAGTGGATATCCTTCAATTCATGGACGATACTATTATTTTAGGGGAGCCTACTTGTGATAATCTTTGGAGCTTGAAAGTGTTATTGAGAGGTTTTGAACTTGTATCGGGGTTAAAAATCAACTTCACTAAAAGTAACATTTTCGGTGTTAATGTGGAAAATTGGTTGATGCATACGGCAACATCGTTTCTTTCTTGCAAAAAAGGGAACTTTCCATTCAAATTTCTTGGTATTTGGGTGGGCACTAATCCTAGAAGAAAGAATACGTGGAAGGAACTTTTAAACAACATTAAGAGTAGACTATATCATCTTGGAAGGGGCGGAACATTTCAATTGGGGGAAGGCTGACTCTCATTAATGCGGTGCTTAATGCAATTCCTACTTTCACTCTTTAATTTTTATAAAGCTCCTAAGAAGATCATACAAGAGATAAGAGAGCTTCAAAGAAACTTTCTGGGGAGTGGTAATGTGAATAAAAGGAGTATTCATTGGGGTAAGTGGGAGATAGTGTGCAAACCAAAAGATAAAGGTGGATTGGGGGTTAGGGATGTATGAATATGGCTCTTCTTCTTAAATGGAAATGGTGAATCCAACGGAGAAAAATGCAATATGGAGGAGATTCATTGATTTGAGGTATCACAATCCAAAACTCCAGGCGCAAGTGACTAATGGGGATATCATTAATCATGATGATTCCATATGGTGGAGGGATGTCATGATAAATAATGTGAAAACAGAATGTTTTGAGGAAGGCTTCTCTTGTTGTGTTGATTGTCATGAAAAGAATGGTAAAAACATTCTTTTCTGGGACAATATTTGGTTGGGAAATCAAACTCTTCGTGACAAATTTTCATGTTTGTATGATCTATCAACCAAACAACTGTGCTCGGTAGCGGATATTTTATACATGCAGGATGAAGCTGTTCATTGGTCTGCGAACAGCCTGTTCGGACATCATTTCTCTAATGTCTAGGGGCCGGAACAGGTTATGGCAGCTGTAGATCGAGCTTCTGTACAACAACAGTGGCGGGATTTGCACACTAACTTGCTGTCGGTATTGTTGAATAACTTGGAGGAAGATCTTTTTGAATGGAATTTTAATTCTAATGGTGAGTTTTCGGTTTCTAGTGTTTCGAAATTGGCGGAGGAATCAAAAGAGATAGCATGGTCGTATTGAAATTTTTGCTTGATGAAAGTTATATGGTCTTTGAAATTACCTATTAGAATAAAGGTGTTTTCATGGAGGTTCTTGTTTGAAAAACTTCCTTTAAAATACCTTTTGATTCAAAGGGGAGTTTCAGATATACCTTCGATTAATTGTCTTTTTTGCGAGGTTCATCTGGAGAATTTGAATCATATGTTCTTTGATTGCTTGGTGGCGAAATTGGTTTGGAGAAGAATTTATGTTTGGTTGGGAGATGATTCTATTATTTCGTTTGCCGAGTTCTTGAATTTTAGTTCCATCCAAGAGAAGGTGAAGATACTCCATCACAAGAACAAGATTAACATCATTTGGATATCAACTATTTCGAGCTTAAGGCTCACGAGAAATGCCATGATCTTTGAGAACAAACCTTATAGTTTTGATGTGGTTCTTACTAATGTAATCTTTTTTTCCTGGAGATGGTTGGCTTTAAGTCACCCTTTGCTCAATTGTAGTTTTTATGATTGGTACAAGTTACCCTTGTCTTGCTTCAGCTCTGATTAGAATTGGTTTGTAAGGGTTACACCCCTAGTGCGATTTCTTATATATCAATTGCTTATTGAAAAAAAAAAGGTCATAGAGAATGTCCTTCTTGTATTTACTGGTGTTTCCAACAAGGAACCAAGAAACATCATCAAAGAGAGATTGTTCTTCTCATCCTTATCATTAGCGAGACACTTAAGGGCCTATTTGCTTCTTTACTAGTGTTTCCAACAAGGAACCAAGCAAAAGGATTGTTCTTCTCATCCTTATCCTTAGAAAGACACTTAAGGGCACTAATTGCTTCTTTACTAATGTTTCCAACAAGGAACAAAACAAAAAAAGAGAATCGTGGTAAGCATTTTAGTACTTATTCAATTGAGTTAGGGTTTACCTTTTAGGATTTATTACATTTTCAGCGGCATTCGAGAAAATGGGAATTTTTGTAATTGTCAACATGCAACATGCTTAAGTTGATGTATAGTAGCCTATTAATGTATTTTGGGGTTAATAGATAATTATAGTAAATTTTAGAATTAATTTGATTGTATTATATAAACTACTATTTGATTTTTTATGTGCTATTCTAACTTGCTACAAGTGTAAACTCAATGCTTTAACATTATATAAAATGTCGTCTTTTACCGTTGCAAGAACTTTGTAATCTTTAATATTAATATAGTGTCGCCATTTTTGTTAAAGGAAAACAATTATATATAATTAAATAGAGGAGGCAAAAATAAGAGATATAAAGTGAAGCTAGTTTTAAATGATAGAATTTAGGTACAATTCTTTAGGTGTGATTTTACTATTTTCTAAAGAAAATATGATAAATATACTTAAATATTATTTAGTGTGTGAAAATAGAAAAAAATTTACATATGTGTAAGAGAAAATTATACACTTGTCATTTTTTCATTAGAAAATAGTAAAAACACACTTAAAGAATTGTACCTAAGTTTAGTCCTATTTAAATTTTAAAACTACCACATGAAGAAATAGGCTAGAATCTAGGAAAATCAAACTACCAGTAATAGAGCAAAATCATTTTTTTTAATAAGCAATGGAATTAAAGGGAGCAAAAGGGATGCTCCACCCCAATACAAAGAGGATTACACGACAAAACACGAAAGAGGTTGGATATTCCAACTATAAAAATTACACAAAGGCACCTTCTTATAAAAAGAACAAAGCCAATTCCACGATACGAAAACAATCTCCGACATACACTCCATGAAACTAAAGGAATCATTTTTGAAAATGATAGCGTTACGCTTAATCCATAAGGTCCAAATCGTAGCTAGCCAAACAACCTCCAAAATAACTCTCTTAGAAGAGCAATTGATCTTTGCACAATTATAGAAGAACTCTATAAAATCCTCTAGAGACAAAAAAAACCCCAACTCCTAGCCACATATAAACTCTTCTCCAAATTCTAAGCGTCACTTCGCAATCCGAGAAAAGGTGCACGAGAGATTCTTCCTCTGATGAACAAAGAACACAAATAGAATCACCTCCCTCATACAAAATACCCCGACTCACCAAGTGATCTCTAGTGGCAATTCTATTGTGAATAAATCTCCAACAAAAAGCTGAATTTAGGAAGGCACCTTGATTTTCCAAAGATGAGAAAGAGCCCTATCCTTATCAATATTCAATGGCGGACCCGAAAGCTTAGCTTTGAAATGATCATAACAAGACTTTACCGAGAAAATACCTTCTGAGTTCAGTCTCCATTTGAAGGTGTCCCTCTTTAGAATCTGATGATGAAAGATCTCCCGCAACACACGAAAAGCTGGCTGCACATCCGCACTGTCTGGAACAGCCGCTGCTGGGACTGCAACACCAGCTTCCGGCGCAGATAGCAACACTGTCCCAGAGACAGCAGCACCCTCACCTTCCCCTAAAACCCCATATTCGTTCTCCGCCACTGCCTTAGCAATGCTGCCAGCCACGAAGATGTGTGGCAGATACCACTTCCAGCAATTATTATCATAGAAACCTGCAGAACAAACTGGTTGCATATGAATGAGAGCCATAAGAAAAAAATTAGGAAAACATTTCTTGAAAGACTGTTGCCTGGTCTAGTCCGCGTACCACAAAGGAGTTGCTGCCCCATTACCCACACTAACATGAATAACACTTGCAAAATTATCCAAGATAAGGTTTTCATAATTATCCGAAATAAATAAGTCTCTCCACCAAATAAAGACTTTTCTATTCACCGCCGATATATCTCCTACCAAAACATTAAGCTTAATGTTACCATATCTCGCTTCTAAAAGATCTCGTCAAACCACTTCTTTATCCGTGAGAATACGCCATTTTCATTTACTTAACAAAGCCACATTCATGATCTCCATATTTTGACACCCAAACCACCATCTTCCCGGGGTTTACATACTATATCCCAACACACCCAATGAATTGAATGTTTAAGCTCACCACCTCCCCAAAGGAACTTGCGTTGAATCGAACAAACCTTATTCAAAACCTTCTTTGGAGCCTTATAAAAAGGAAGAGAATAAATCGGTAAAGCATTGATTACCGAATTAATTAAGACAACCCTCCCCGCCATGCTAAGGTTAGATCCTTTCCAAACCGATAATCTCTTTTTAAACATCAAGATAAGATCTCTCCACATTGATAGTTTCCTAGGATTGTCGCCAACCCTAACTGTAACACCCTACTAATATGTGTCTAGAATCATATCAGCAGAATACTAATAACTGGTACTGAGTACATACAAAAGTCAGGAATAATAACATAAGATGTATACATTTAAAATCATCTTGAAGATGGATACAATGAATATATCTACACAATGATAATAATACACAGCGGAAGAAAAGATCAGGCACAGTCTTCACGGCATCTGGTCAAAAGCTCTTGATCCAAGCATCTAGCAAAACTCGATCTTGCACGGTACCTGAAAAATAATAAGATGAATGGGGTGAGATTACTAAATCTCAGTGAGTTCCCCTATCTTATGGGTTCTCTCGGCTCTACAGGGTACATACATCAACTACAGATCCATGGCAGATCCTAAGGTTTCCTCACTATCCAGTACAGGGAAGCATGTCAACTCGTAGCACCACGATTGAATGTCCACTGACCATCCGATTGGATCCACTGAGAACATATCACATGTTCAGATATTAGGTACATGTTTCCTCCAGAATAGGTCTTTCGGGTTTACCTGCCAACCTTCTGTCGGGAGCTACCCTCAAGGTCTGGTCTTCCGGGTTTACCTGCCTATCTGCCCTCGAAACAAGACCCCAAAACATACCTTTTCAATCTACATGGTAAGTAACTCATATGACTATAGAGAACCATGGAACCGCCATTGAATCGCTACAACGATTCAACTCGTCCAATTTCCTGGGTCCAAATCTCACATAGAAATTCACCCATAAGGAAACAACAAAAGGAGAAGGTGAGGTACACATCCCCGGGAGTTCATCCCCGAAGAATAACTCCTGAACTAAGGAGTCGACCCATTCCCGAGACCAAAGCCTGAGAATGCCTGCAATATATGTGGCACAGGGGCATCCTTGGAATTTCTTCACAAGAAGTAGCCAACATATATGTAACGTCCCTACTCGCAGTTACTGTCCTTTTGTATGTCCTCTAACCCCTCGTCACATACTTACTACACCATTAGATTGTAGAATTTCAGAAGAAGTCGCTTGATAGGAAAGAGGAATATCATGTTAGAATATGTTCATATATCTTAGTTTAGGTATCCTAAGGCTCAGCTTACCATATCCATATTTTGTTTATCGACGTACAAAAGTTTCACCAAGTTGTAAGGCCTCCTCGCCTCTTAGTTCACATGCTTACCTTCACAAGCTCTAAGACCTCAACATCTTTAGTGTGCGTGGATGACTTAATTTACATTACCACTCATTCCATGATCCCTACAACCCAATTGAAGGAATACTTGGGCAGCAAGGCCCTTAGAATGATTAACAAATCAATTATTCGAGCATTATCGTTTAGTAACCACGATACAAGAATATTCACATGGGTTTAATTAGTACTTAAAAGTATGCTAAGGTTGTGGAAGCTCAGACATCTCGTAGCCCTTTCCGTTAGCTTTCCAATGCCTCCGACGGCGCCCAATTCTGAGTTACGGAACTCCAGTTATGGTCGAAACAGTAAAAGGATGATTTTCTGTCAGGTGCAATCGATTTGCACTGGTGTGCAATCGATTGCTCGCTGAACCAGAAGCGCAGAAAGTCAATTTTTCACAGTGCAATCGATTGCTTGACTCCTGCAATCGATTGCTTACTGAACCAGAAGCAAAAATCACGTTTTTCTTGCATAAAACCAGTTCCAAAAGTGTTCTAACTCATCCATAGGTTCCCCAACAATCCAAATTCGAACCCCATCCTATTTCAACATTCCATATCATACAATTGCATCAAAAGAACAAATATTTGACCGATTAAATCATCATGCAAGACATTAATAATAGTATAAACCCTTAATCATGCAAGGTTCCCAAACCCTACCCCAAGTTCCTAACTAATGGAACTCACCTTATTGATGATGAAGATTCTGACTTGAGTGATGAAGATGATGATGAATCCAAGCTTAATTCTTTGTACTCCTTCCAAAATCACCAATCTCTTGCATGCAAGACAAGGTTGATGAAGATTCTTCACTTCTCTCTTCCTTTCCCTCTTCCACGAGCTCTCTTTCCCTCTTTCTCTTGCTCTATTCTGATTTTCTCTCTTCTCCTCCAACCCTTCCTCCAAATTCTGAATTTTGGTGAGTAAGAGAATGAGAAAAATATATTGAGACTTGGTCTTGTTTTGGGTTTATATAATTCCATGCTCAAATACTCAATTGCCCTTGCCTCTAATACATATTTACTAATGATGCCACTCTTAGATAATTAGAGTTATTATCTCTAATAACTTCTTAATCCACCACTTAGTCCAACTAATAAGGGATTGGAATCAATTATCTTAATCACCATTAGATTAATATAATTACATTAATTTCTCGTCCAGTAAGGCGTCATGCATACTCGGAAATAACGGGGTATTACACTAACACTGAGAAATTCGAAAGGTAAAGTCCCTACTTTGCAAGAGAGGAAACTAGCCGCGGCTTCCATGAACCAATCTCCGGCATTAACCCCATACAAGTTACTCTAATGGACATTAATCTGCAATCCCGACATCAACTCAAAGCCTCTAAAAATTGCCTTCAAACTCCACAAATTGAAGCAAATCCACCTCCTTCTCACCATTGATCTTTAAACCACGGAACTCTCCCATCTCTTTAGATTTATTCATCAAAGCCGTAAGAACTTCCATAACTACAACAAACACAAAAGGAGACAAATGATCTCTTTGACGAAGGCCTTTCTCCACCACAAAGTCTTTAGTAGCACTCCCATTAACAAGCACCTACATCGTATTGGTGAAAATACGACTATCCATCCACTTCAACCATCTCTTACCAAACCCCATTCTTTTAAAGACATATCTAACAAAGTTCCAACTTACTCTATCATGAGCCTTCTCAAAGTCTACTTTCAAAACCATACAACTACGTTTCTCCCTTTTAGCTAATCTAGCACCTCATTATCTATAAGGACGCCATCCGAAACGTGTTTCTACCCGGAATGAAAGCCGTTTGATTACTCGAGACCAATTTGCCCACCACACACCTTAACCTAGCCGCCAACAACATAGCCAAAATCTTATACAAGCTACTAACCAAACAAATAGGACGGAATTCCTTCAAGGATTGAGGGTTCTTGACTTTTGCAACAAGAGTAATAAAAGAGGAAGAACAAGTTTTGGTAAGTTTTCCCTCTTCATGAAAGTCCTTAAAACACTTAAATACATCCTCCTTCACCACCTCCCAATTTAACTTAAAGAAATCCAAGAATACCCATCCGGCCCGGGACTTTTATTACCATCACAAGACCAAACCGCCGCCTTGATTTCTTCTTCGGAAAACTCTCTCTCCAACCATGCCTTCTCACTCTCCTCCAACCTATTAAAAGAAAGACCTTCCGGAACCGGTTTAACCAAGTCGTCTTTAAAGAAATTATGAAAATAACCACAAATCTCCTCTTTAATATTAACAACTCCTTCAACTCTTCCTTCGTCTCCTTCTAAAGAAGTAATCGAGTTACGTCTTTGTCTCTCCTTTAAAGAATTATGATAAAATCTAGTGTTCCTATATGTGGTGTCGTTTTTTTTACCTCCCCGTTTCACTTGGGAGGACGGCACGCTAGACCCTTCACGCAAAATTTGGAAGGAGAATGCGCCCGGGATGGGATGACTTTTGTTTCAGTTCTTCCTACGATATCACACGAACTTTCTTATTGTCCTACGAGTAGGAAAGGGGAAAAAAGATCTCAACTAAACCCTAGGAGTTTGCTAAGTGTGAGGATTCACCTAGACTAGAAATTCTAGAGTTCGGGGGGTCGGTTATACATAGGGAAGAGTTTAAGCACCCTACATATCCGTAGTACTCTACGGGAACCTTCTTTGTGTCATTGTGATTGTTTTTATTGCTAATGATTGGGAAAGTTTCTCCTTTGTGTTAGGAGAGAGAATTGAATTGATTTAAAAAGACAGACAGACAGACAAACAAACTGACTATTTTTGGTAATTTATTAGCTCGCTGAGATTCCTTGTGAACCTCATGCCTACATATCCCTAGTGGAAGTCAGAGCTTAATGTAGTTCGGGGAACTAGTTAGGGAAATGAAAAGAATTTTGGTGCCTTGCTTGAAGCTCAAGGTTGAATCTTTGAATTAAATCGTTGTTTACAATAAAGAGACATGAAATCATCTTTACAGAGAGGTATTTCTACTATTCCACCACAAACATTCTTAAAGTGACAGAAAAGCTAAAAAAATGATGTTTCATTAAGAGGGGAGTCTACTTGGTTGATCAAGTATGATAGCCATCGTGCCTCTAAAATGAAAGATTCTCAACCAAATTAGGGAAAGGGTCGTACAAGTCTGAGTGTGTTGCCAGAGCATGCCTTTCAGTGTCCTTAATGGGAGAAATGATGATTTGTTTGAAATGATGATTGTTTGAAATGATTGTTTGTTTGTGGTGAGATAAGAGAAATATCTACCTATGAAGATGAGCTATGTCTATCTATTGTTTGAAAGATTTGATTTTTTTAGCTGGCTTGCATGAGGCCCAAGCTTGAGGCTTTTGATTGATTTATTGACTTATTGAAAGATAATTCTACTGGGGAGAATTTAAACTAAGGAGTTTTTGTGTTCTGTACAGAACCCAGAATTGAGGCTGACTCTAGTTGGAGAGTATTTATTTGATGGATTTTATTTGGTGTCCTGTACAAAGCCCAGAATTGAGGCTGACTCTACTCAGGGAGACTCTATTTTTGTGCCTTGTATGAAGCCCAAGGTTGTGGCTAACTGCTGAGGAAACTGAGTTTTTTAAGACTATGGATGACTCTATTTGTGTGCCTTGTACAAAGCCCAAGGTTGTGGCTGACTCTTAACTGAGGAAGTTGTTAATTTGTGCCTTGTATGAAGCCCAAGGTTTTGGCTACTCTAGCTAGGGAAAGATTATTTTCTGCCTTGTACAAAGCCTAAGGTTGTGGCTGACTCTTAAAGAAACTGAGTATGGAAGACTCTATGGGGAAAAGATCCTAGAGATTAGGAATCTTTGACACAGGGAATGTGGTTTATCTGCCTTGTACAAAGCCCAAGGTTGTGGCTACTAAAAATGAAAGACTCACTGGGGGAGTTTTATTTTGCTAGAGGTTTTAACAAACTAATTTATTTTTATGTTTTTTGGAAGCTAACCCTTTCCAGGGATTTTGACTCAGCTGGAGAAATAGTCTATTAAAAGACTGAACTTTTATCATGTTTTTGGAGGCTGACCCTTTCCAGGGGTTTTTGACTCTTTTAGGGAATTATCTTTTTGAAAGAATGAATCTTTGGATTTGAAGGAGTGATTTTGGAGGCTGACCCTTTCCAGGGGTTTTTGTTGAAATGAAAGAATGTGTGGAGGCTAAACCTTTCCAGGGGTTTTTGTTAAAATGAAGGAATGAATGGCAGAAAGATTATCTAGTGGAAACTTCTTGTTTTAAAGCCCAAGATTAAGGCTGACATTGACTGAGAATAAGCAAATAAAGATCCTAGACTATGCTAAGGAAGATTGATGAAGATAAGGGTGACAGAGACTGTCCATGTCTCTCATTCCAAAAGTGTACTCAATATGGGATTGAGACAAACTTAGCTTGTTTAAAGTCTGGTTTAAAGAATGGAAGAAACTCACTAGGATAGGCTAAAAGGTAACTAAAGACCTGTTCCTATATTTATAAGAAACCTGATGGGTCCTTGTATACAAGCTCAAGAGGAAGCTGGAAATGCTTTTAAGAAGCCTGTGGGTCCTTGTACAAAGCCCAAGAGGAGGCTAATCGAGGGTCATCGAGGGTCCTTGTTATAGCATAAGAGAAAGCTATGTGGTTTTGAACTTATTTTGGTTCTAAGCAAATGGGTAAGAGGTTTCACCGGGAATAATTCCTCTTTGGGTGGATGTGTCCTAGTTTTTGTTCTAAGGCTTTTGTCAAGATGTTTCACCGGGAATAATTCATCTTGGGGGTTTGAACTACATATCTCTAATTAGGAAAGAGCCTTCACCGGGAAGACATTCTCAATCCTAGGCCATATTCCTATAATATATATATATATATATATATAGTTTAACTGTCCTAGGGTTTACACTCAAACGTAGTTCTAAACAAATATATAAACAGTTCTATATTTGACAGTAATTTAAATAAAGACTGTAAATTGAAAGCTTGTAAAGTCTAACCTGGATGGAGTGGAGGCCTTTGAAGAAGTATGTACAAAGCCTTACCAGCAATTTTTGTTGTTTTATTGACAACAGTTGAATATTTATTATAAACAGTTAATGGTTTTGAAAACAGAAGAAGTGAAGATGGACAAAGGTCCATAGGTATCAGAAGAGTTTCACCGGGAATAATGCCCTTCAAATACCAGAAGAATGTTTTGAAAACAGAAAGGAGATTTTGTAAATACAGTTTTTGAAAACAAACTATGAAAAGAAAAAGGTTCTGGGACTTACACTCTATTAGAGGCCCACTGAAAATGATTTACTGTTTATGAGAAACAGTTGAAAAGATACGAGGTTCTGTTGTTTGAAAACCTCGATCGTCTGTTTACTTTGGAATTTGAAAATAGTTTGAATTTTGACAAAAGTCAACTTAATTAAAAAGTGAAGAAAAAATCTATACCTAATTAAGACCTAAATGGTTAGGATTTTTCCACTAAAATATTTATGAAATATTAGGTTTTGAAATCTTAATGAAAACATATATAAATATAATTTTTTAATACTTAAAACAACATTATTTTCAACCTAATAAAAATATATAAAAGAAATAATATTTTTGTGATTTTTTTGGTTATTCATGAAATATATATATATTAATCAATAAGTGTATGAAAAATGAAGTAAAAATAAATTAATTTGATAGGTTCAATAATTGGTTAAAGTTGTGAAGAAATTAAGTAAAAAAAGTGAGAAAAAATAAGGGTTTGTCACCTAGAGGGCTTGAACTCACGCCCTCCAAGTCACTAACCAAAACTCCCACCATCCGGGCTACGCGCGCAGTTTGTTATTCATATGCATCAAAATTAATATATTTAAAAACAAGCCAGAAGATTCAAATTTTGCGCGCGCCATGTTCATCTTCTTCCTCGAGCTCAAAGATTTTAAAATTTCTAACTCTCTGGTTTCTCAACTAAATGGCATGATGTAAACATCAATCTTGCTCTAAATTTCCTCACGAATCCAGATATGTAACTAACATTTATTTATATTAACTTTAGCTAGCTAATTTCTCAGAGAACACTAAGAACATATGAACTCTAAATTTGAAATTAAATGACAAACAAGATGAATAAATGAATGATGATAGAGGGTTTTCAATCCTCTGATGATGCTGAGCAAGATAGAATCGAGCTTTATCACAAAGAGTACTTAAATTAATGAGGTGGAGTTCAAAAACTTACCTCTGAAAATGGAGGTCGTGAGGATGATGAGGAACACATGGGCTTGTGTGAGTGATCCTAAAAGCTTCCTTGGGACTCAGGGATGCTAACTGAATGCTTATTGTGACTTCAATCCTTCTGAATTGCTCTACCCGACACCTTCGATTTAAGCTTCAAGTGGACATGGAGGAGGATGAATCTTCAGTTACATATGAGCTGCAGCCATCTGAACAGCTTCACTATGCCCTAAGGAACGTGTCTAGATGCTTGGCTTTGCCTGAAACCTTCTGAATTGCTCTATGGACCTCCAACTGCAACAGCTCCAAAGTGAAAGCAACAATGGTGTTCCTCCACCTACAGAAGTGATCCAGGTGCTTGGATCACCTCAAATGAGCCCCCTTGAGATGTTATAATGCTTACTTTCCAAAGAGAAGCTCTGGTTTGAAGAAAACGATTCTTCTTGCCAAAGAATTTTGAAAAACCATAAGCATGAGAAGAGAAAGAGAAAGCAAGGAATAGGGTTGCTTTGGTGTGAATTGTATGAAGGATAGCACTTGTATTTATAGGCAAATGGTTCAGTATAGTTGCAGAGGAGTGTGGTTACTTAGTGAGGTTGATTTGGTTTCTTGGCTATGAAGGAATTCAAAAATATCCAAAATGCAATGATGGGAATTTTGATTCCATTTGATCAATCCCCTAGCCCTCGATTTTGCTTGAACTTAGGGGACAAATCTGAGACAAAAATGAGCTCCAATTGGTTGGGAAGAGATTCCTTTGGTGATTCATCATCTTGCCATAAATTCTCAGATGTAATCATTACGTAATCACATGCCTTTGTTTTTGGGAATATTCTCTAATCCTTATGCAATGATGAAAATGGATGTATGGTGTGCTTGCAGATGTATTAGAGGTCGGGTAGCATCATTTAGAGAAGTCATTTGCACAAAATTGCAAAGTTCCAAATTGCACATGACCTATAATTTTCACTTCAAGTGCCTAACTTTGATCAATCATGTCTCTTAGCTCGAAATGAATTTGGAGAAGGTTGAGCCTAATTTGGAAAGCTCTTAATATGTACTTTAATTCATTAGTTTGGTGTTTGCCCAAATTCTTTAGGGAAATTAGTGAAAAAGTCCCATAAAGTTTGAAGAAAACTAGGGTTTTCTTGCATGTTTTGTGAAGGCAGCCACTTTGAAGCTCCATAACTCTTCAATGGTTGATTTTTAGCTAAAAAATAATATGTGTCAAAGTTGTTTATTGGATCAAAATCTAAAACTTTCTTGTTGGAAGTTTTTTTTCAGTTTGTAGGTGAAATTTTGAGAAAATCCCTTCCAAAGTTTGGCAAAAATCACTTGAAAACACTTAGAAAATTTTCTAAGTATGAAAAGTCAAACTTTTGACTTTTGATTCTTGATTGATTTTCTTTATTTTTCTTCATCAAATGACTTCAAATATCATATATTTATGATTTAAAACTTCAAAAGTCATGGTTGACCAAAATTTCCAAAAAGTCAAAGGTGATCCTGTGCAGTTGACTTTTTCCAAATGAAGTGAATTCTTGGACTTTTGTGATGAATCAAACTCTCCTCTTCAAATGAGTGATGTGAATGGATTATATTGAGGTAATAGAAGCTCTTGAGTCATGCTTTGAGTTTTGGATCCATGTCCTGATTAAAAGTCAACTATCTTGGTGAATTAGGTCAAAAACCCTAATTGCCGACCAGATGAAATTGATGACTGTAGGCCTTGAATTGAAGTGTAATGCCATATGGACATTGTCATATGAACTATTTGAGAATGATTGAAGTCTTTGAGTGATACCTTTGAGCTTTCTAGGGTTTCCCAAATGTGACCCCTGATTTTAGTCCTTGATGGGGCTCAAAACCCTAGACTGGTGAGGTAAGCAATCCTTAGTCCAGGTGATGGGTATCTAATCAATCATAGGTGGATAGAATGAATCTTTTGAGTCCCATAGTTGTGTTAGAAACCACCCCTTTTTTCTGATTGATCCTTTGCCTGAGTTCTTTTGTTCCTGAACACCCTCGACTAAGTATCAGATGAATAAGTGACTGCTCTGAGTATCTGCTTTGTCTTTGATGAAAAGTTTAAAGGATATGACATCTCAGGGGGGGTCAAAATTAGGGTATGACACTATCCCCCTCTTTCAACCAAAAATTGCGGGACTTAAGTCTAAGCATGCACTCTTTGATATTCATACCATTCCAAAGATCAATGGACGCATTCCTTCTATCTTGAACCACTTCATCATTATTACCACCTATATTATCCTCAATCTCCTTATCCATGAAATTGATACCATCCCCCACCTCCTCCATCTTAAGATCAATCCAACCAAAAACCTCCTTATTCCACCCTTTAAGATTCTCTTTGAAACTTTTCAACTTCTCGTAAAGCACAAAATCTCCCCTTCCTTTAACAACCATCTTCTTCCATTTGACCTCCACAAACTCCTTAAATCCGTCATGTTTAAACAAAACATTATTAAATCTAAAAGGTTTTGGGCCCCAATCAATCTTACCCACACTTAACCGAATAGGAGCATGATCCGAAAAATATCTTTTATCAATCCTTTGATCTCTAACCTCCCACTTCTCTATGATATTTTTTGTAAGAAGAAATCTATCAATTCTACTCAAAGCTTTGCCATTATCTTTAAACCATGTAAACTTCCCTCCGACACAATTTAAATCGACCAAATCCATTTGTTCCACAGAGCATCTAAACTCCTCCATACCTTTAGAGAAATGAGAAACTCCCTCTCCTAATCTTTCTTCCCTCCTCAATACTTCGTTAAAGTCACCCACCACACATCACTCCTCACCCCCTCTAAATCTTTTCTTGGATAAAAGAGAATTCCAAGTTAGAAGCCTCTCCGCCCTATTACACGCCGCATAGACATTAACCAAATTGTAGCCTACACCCTTCCAATTAATGTTTAACCCTACAAACCCTTTACCCACAAAGCTGTAATTTAAGGAAAGGGCCCCTCTCCTCCACAAAATCACCATTCCCCCCGCCGCTCCATCAAAATTACACGCAGTCCACTCAACCTCCTTTGAACCCCAAAAATCACAAGCATGGGATTCTTTAAAATCAGATAACTTAGTCTCTTGAATGAAACAGACATCCCTATTATTAGAATGAATTAAGAAGCTAACTCTATTCCTTTTGGAAGAAATACCTCCTCCCCTGATACTATAAGATAAAAGATTCATGGAGCAGAGAAAAGTTTCGCCTTCGCACTACTGACACCCTCCTTATCCCTCAGCTCCATAGCGTTAATTAAGTTTACTACCTCAGAGTCCTTTCTGGAGCTGACAACACCCAACCCAGTAACAGAATTTCACACCCTATGCCCAATCTCTGACTTTCCTTTTAATATATCTGTCATACCCCAAATTTTTCCCATCTCATTTCTCTTAAATCAAACTCCTATCAAAGTTCAAAACTCAAAGACATCCCTCATAAACAAAGGCTCGAGAAACTAGGGTTGTGTTGTTATGAAGAAAATCAATGGATCAAAACCTCCAATGCATCTCATGTGGTTTATGATGTTTCAAAATACCTCCATGACAAAATTCAGGGCTCAATTCAAAGAGTGGATCACTCAATTGCTCAGAAAGTCAACAGTCGACCGATTTGACCTAAAAGTCAACTGTGGTCAAAGTACAGTTAAAACTCCTGATTTTTTGTCAACATCCTTATTTTGAAGTATCATTCACCATTTGATCAAGGATTGATCATGGTTCATCAAGAAAAGATCAGAAATCAACAAATTCAAAAGTTTATAAATTAGGGTTTTCATAGGAGAAAGTTAACTGAACTTTGACCAGCCATAACTCCCACATGGAACATCATAAATTTCGCATCCAAAGCTCATTTTGAAGGAAATTGAATTCTATACAATTTTCTCTCTCACATGCCAAGTCCAAAAATGCTTCATTTGAGAGATATGGATCAAAACATTATAGGTCCTTTTCAAAAGTCAACCAAAAGTCATCTTTTTCAAAAGAGCACACAAGGCGCATGGAAAATTATTTTGACATGGGACCAAAGACATTGATTAGAGGACTCTTTAAGGTTTCTAAAAAGTCCAAGAACTTGGAGAAATGTTGAAGTATGAGGAAATGGCAAGGTGTACAAGTTCACCTATCTCCAAGGGCATGTGTGAAGAGAAAAGGTCCAAAATTCCAAATATTTCCAAATGGGCCTATTTTCGTTTCATCCAATCTTTATCTTAAGCCCATGCACGACCTAAAAATATATCTTTCAATTTTATAGTATTTTTATTGATTATTTTATGATTTTTACTCATTTAAATCATAATTTAATTATATAAAATAACAAATTAATGAAAGATATGATTGTGCTTTGATTCTAAGCCAAGTATCAATCAAATTATATCCCTCAATCATTAAAAATTTCGTGCAAAATAAATCGATGGAAAAAAGATTGAAATTGTGCTAATTTAGAAAGATTCCATAACATATTTTCAATCAAATTTTCCTAACTTGCAAATCAAGCTACAAAGAGATTTGGCCCAAGTTTTTCACCCTAATTCCATCTCTTATAAGTAGTGAACAATTCCATATGCTAGTGTGACGAAAATTCTTCAAGAAGAACCCTAACCGAGCCACACAAATTCAAGCAAAATTCCAAACTCGAATTCAAAATTGCATGCCTATTCAGGAGCTCTCTTTGATCCTAATACGTTCCAAGGACTCCATTGATAGATTCCAGATCATTACCAGGCTTCCTTGCACCAAGAACACGTTCATACAGACCTACGGTTTGTGTTTTCTTTAAAGCTTCGATTACATTGAATCATGCATCCATATTGAAATTTGTTTGTGTATTATTGTTTACAATGGTGTATAGGTTGATTCTGGACATTTAACTACATTTTCATGCACGTTTACTATGGACCACGATTTTAGGGTTTGTACTCTTTGATATAGGGTTTTGCATTTGGGACAAAATTAGGAGAAATCAGTGGCATATTTGAGGTCAGGAGACTTGGACGATCCTAATAGATAGGTCGCGAAACATTTTTTTGTTGTTTTGGTGGTATTCGTTAATGGCAGGTGTGGAAAGTAAAGATTTTACAACGCATCTGCAAATAAGTGCTGTAGAAAGTACTTTGCAGAAATCCAGGGGTTGAAGACGAAGAGATGTCACCCTCTAATTGGCCAAAAAACGCGCGCGCTGGATTTCAAATCCTGATGGATCCTACGCGTTAAGACGTACGCGCATATCGTGTACCCTCGCTCCTGCTGCCATCAGATCCTCACCTAGACGAATCCAACGTGCCTATACCTGCATGACCACCATGCTCCCTGACCAGCTTGCCGCACCCGGTCCAACGTTAAGTTCCTCAATTTTCTTTCTTTTTAATTATATAGCACTTGTTTTTTTATTTTCTTTTTTATTTAATATCATTTATAAGTATTTGTTTTTTCTAAAAAAACCTGTTTATTTCTTTTTTTTTTCTTTCATGAAATATATATATACATATATATATATATATATATATATATATATATATATATATATATATATATATATATATATATATATATATATATATATATATATACAATAAAATTAAAATCTTTTATTTTACTTAATAGTTTTATTTATTTTAAATTAATCTAAAATAGTTTTAAATGACTTAAAAAATCATAAAAATTCTACTAATTGATAAAAAAATATATTAATTTTAGATATTTAATCGAAACTTATTTTTTTCCCACTGATTTAATTAATTAGGTTAAAAAACCAATAATTAATTAAATTAATTTCATTTATTCTGTTAATTCTATTTATTTCGTACCCTGATAAGGGTTTGCGAAGATCATGTCTACACTGAAGTTGTAACACTCCATTTATTTTCATAATTTAATTTAATTAATTTAATTGAATTATGGGGAATTATTTGGAATTATGGAAGATTATGAGGAATTAAGCAATTGGGCTTGAGTTGTGGTTAGTAAAGAAGGGGGTGCATTGGTAGGCCCTATTACTGATTAAATTAATTTTATTTCAATTTTAATAAAATAGAAGGAGTTGTGGAATAGATAGGGTTACAGCATTTTGGGAAAAGAAGTCTGAACGTGAAAAGAGAAGAGGAGCGGAGAAGTGCGACAAGAGGAAGAGCGAAGAATAAACTTTCAGGTAAGGGGGGACTCTTCCGTTTATCTTCTATTATGGGATTATAGGTAGTATGATAGAATTTGATCGTGTTATTCGTATCAATTGGGTTATGCTTAGATTGTAGAAATGTTAGGTTTTTGGGAAAATTGATTTATGATGATTGTATTGATCATGTATGGTGTTAATTGGATGGTTGAATGTATTATAAATGTGTTATAATATGTGTTTGTTTGCTGTATGCGAAATCTGGTTGGAATGGGATTGGTTTGGTAGTGATTTGGTGAAAGAGGGACGAAATCGCATGCTGTTTTCTGCGATTCGGAGTTCTGGAAATCGCCAGTTCGCGCCGCGTCCAGGAGCTGGCGCCGCGAACTGCTTGGCAGAAGGCCAGGAAGTTTTGTTTTGTTCAGTACGCGCCGCGAGCATATGGCCGCGCCGCGAAGGCGTACTTATTTTCTCGTTTCGCGCCGCGAACACATGTTTGCGCCGCGAAGTGCTTGGCATAATGTTGGGGATTTTTTACTCGCTCAGTTCGCGCCGCGAACCAAGGTTGGCGCCGCGTGCTGTTGGTGACAGGCCATTTTGAAAGTTTAAAAATGTGTAACTTTTAAACCATAAACCGGATTTTGGTGCCGTTTCGAGCATGGTGAAGCTAATCAAATAATTTATATAATAAAATAGTGTCTTGAGTTGTGAATCGATTTTATTTGATTGTGGTGGTTTATGCTTATAGGTACACTAATGAATGTTTTACCTGTATGATGTTGTGGTTGTAACCGGTGTTTGTTATACATGTATTGTTGGTGTAAAATATGTGTTTTACTATGGTTGAGGAATAGTATGATTGTGTGTGGAATTAGTGAGTGGGTGTTACCGTATCCTTGACGATGGTTGGTCGGTGAGTTGGGTTATCCCAGATTTTGGTACCACATGCATGTAGTTGCATTGCATTAGGCTGTTTGTGCTATTATAACATGAATGGAAGATTGTCTAATGTTATAATATGTATTGATTGGTTGTTTGCTTACTGACTGTATGGTTTGAATCTGATCGTAACTGTGATTGGGTGAATGGCATGTGAAATGATATTTTATTATCTATATCTTATAACATTAGTTAAATGTGATTGAGACTCACCCTTACTGTTGTTATTTTTCAGATTGAGGAGTAGCTCTTGTACTTGGTGAGGATTAGCTCGTCAAGTAGTTCGTTAGAGTCAGTTGGGTCTGTGTCATGCTCTAGTCGTGTAACACTGGGGACGTTGTTTAGAGTTATTGTGGAACTCTTTTTACTTCAGTATTTTATTATGGTGGCGTTTTAAGTCTATGACTTTGGATGTTGCATTGTTCAGATGTTAAATATATTTCCGCTGTGTTGACATGACGATCTGAATGATATTTGAGTTAACGTTCCTTTTTATGGCATGACATGAGTATTATTTTAATTATATGGAAGTTGTAATGCCATTTTCATGTTTTACTCTGATTATTGTTTAATATTATGCGGGGTATTAGAAGGGTGTTACAATAGTGGTATCAGAGCATAGTCGGTCGTTTGAGTCAGAGTCTTAGTGTCGGTTGATCCCTCGTATTCGATTAGTGTAAGATTGACACTGTCGATACTTCTTATTCTAATAAATATTGCTTTATACTTAGCAGAACAATGGCCGGAAGAGGAGGAAGGAACGACGACGCGATTGCTGAGGCTCTCGGTATGATTGCTGGTGTGTTAGGAGGGAATGCCAATGGAGCTGGTATTGGTGCTGACAGGCAGCTGAACAGTTTTCAGAGGAACAACCCTCCGTTGCTCAAAGGCACTCACGATCCCGAAGGTGCCCAGAAGTGGCTAAAGGAAATTGAAAGGATCTTCCGGGTGATTGATTGTGACGAAAGTCTGAAGGTGAGATATGGTACTCACATGCTGTCTGAAGAAGCCGATGATTGGTGGATGGCTAGTAGGGACGAACTGCAAGCTGCAGGTGTTGCAATCACTTGGGCTGTGTTCAAGAGAGAATTCTTGCGGAGGTACTTTCTTGAGGATGTTAGAGGCAAGAAAGAGATTGAATTTTTGGAGCTGACACAAGGTAACATGACCGTGCCAGAGTATGCGTCCAAGTTTGTTGAACTGGAAAAGTACTATGTCCACTACAATAATGATGAGGCTAGCGAGTTCTCGAAGTGTGTTAAGTTTGAAAATGGTCTCCGTGACGAGATTAAACAGGGTATCAGATACCAGAGGATTCGCAGGTTTGTCGATTTGGTTGACTGCAGCCGAATCTTTGAAGAGGACAATATTAAGCTGAAGTCGTCACACTCTCGCGAGTTAGTCGACAGGAAAGGGAAAAAGCATATGGATCGTGGTAAGCCATATGGTAAGGGTAACCAGAAAGCTGGAGGCTGGAAGAAGCCTAGTGGGGGAGACTCTAGTGCCCCTATTAAGTGCTTCAAGTGTGGAGAACCTGGACATCGCATTCACGAGTACAAAAGTGAGGAAAAGAAGTGCTATAGATGTGGAAAGGCAGGTCACGTTGCTATCGAATGCAAAGGGAACACTGTAACTTGTATCAACTGCGGGGAAGAAGGTCATATTAGTCCTAAGTGTCCTAAGCCGAGGAAGAATCAAGCTGGTGGTAAGGTGTTCACCTTATCTGGTTCAGATACTACTCCAGAGGATCGGTTGATTAAAAGTACGTGTTTTATCCATGGCACTCCTTTAATTGCAATAATAGATACTGGAGCAACTCACTCGTTTATTTCATTGGTGTGGACCTCCGATTTTTTAATCCCGGGCCATACCTCTGTTCTGTAGAGATACGTGAACTGACTCTTTTTATCGCTTAATGCTTTCGCATTTTTGAAAATTCACAGAGTCGCCACCGACCTTTTATTTTATCCAATTAAGGAAAGGTTTATAAAAGAAACAGAAAAAAGACCTTTAAGAAATTCTGGGTAAGGGGGTAGGTTATACAAAGGGAAGGTGTTAGCACCCTTTGTATCCATGGTTATCCATGGGCTCTTAAGTTTGCTTAGCTCACTTGTTTTTCGATCACTTTTCAATTGCTCTGAAATTGCTCATATGTGGTTTCAAATACTTTTGTAATTTGAATTTTGTAATGATCCGTGTGTGGATGTATACAAAATGCTTGTTTATCTTTCGAAAGATGTTTTGAAAAGAATGTTAACTTTGTAATAATCCGTGTTCGGATGTATACAAAGTATTGTCTTTTTTAAAAGTTTTGTTTTGAAAAACAACAGTGTATGAGAATTTTGTTTGTTTTGACTTGAGCAAGCAAACTAGGAGGTCTACCCTGAGTTGTAAGGTCTTTATCCTATTTCCTTTAAAAATCTATCCTTTTACCGGATATAAACGCAAGGTTCAATTTTGTACTCAAAACAGTGGAATTTTGACTTTGATTTTGAAAAGAATGAGAAGGGATTACCTTAAAAGGTGCAAGTGTGATTGTGTTTGTATTCAGATATTTTATCTTTGAAGTTAGTGATCTAACGGTTCAATTTTATCTTTGACATACACGCAGTTTATATGTGCTGGAAATTAAAATGCGGAAATGTAAAGTGCGGAAAGTAAATCTACGCTATTACATCGATTGTGCAGGAAATGTAAACTAGCCTATTTACATGAATTTGACATCCTATACATTTATCTAGGAATTTAAATTGCAAGAAAAATAAAAGGCATGTTTTTTGGATTTTTTATAATTTATTTTAATTATAATTAATGCATGATTAATTAAATTAAAATGAAGAAAAAAAGATGAAAATAGATTTAAACCTAGAAATTAAGTTTAAAATATGTACAAAATATTTGTCAATTAATTTTAAAAAAAAACTAATTTTTTTGGAATTTTTGGAATTGATTTGAAATTGATTTAAGTTAATTAAAACATAATTATGCAAATAATTATACCAATAATTAAAACTTAAAGACAAAATTATTCAAAATATGTACAAAATTAGTTTATAATATATAAACAATATTTAACATGAAGAACAATTTTTTTTATGATTTTTTGATTGGTTAGAATAATTAAAAAGCCAATATATAAATATATACTAATTAATTATGCAAAATATTGAAATTTTGAAGAAAAATAAAATATTTTTATTTCAGAAAATAATATATTATTTTAGAAGTCTAAAAATATTTTTTGTGTATTTTTTGGATTTTTAAAACTATTTTTAATTAATTTAACAAAGAAATCAAAATAAAAATAAGAAATAAAAGGATACTGATCAGATGTGGAGATTAAATGAGGGAGTATGATGCACATGCGTGTTCTGAGGCGTTGGATGAGCTGTTAAGCAAGACCAGATGGTCCAGACTTTGAGGCACATGGTACACGTCACACATGCAAAGCACAGAATCAGAGATAAATTTTAAAAACACGTGCGCGCTTCTGAACCAATGGGAGGAAGACACGTCTTCGTCTTCAACCTTCAGACAAGGCCTTTAACAGCGCTTTTGTAAAAAAGCGCTATAGTAAGTGAACCCTAAATCTGCAAAATAACGAATAGGGATAAACAAGCATAGAAATCAGGCGCGATGGTACCATTGGATTCGTCTTGTTCCACTGAATGTAACCCTGCCCTTAATTTGTTTTAATTTTGGCCCTAATGAAGAACCCTAATTTTGAGCTAAGAAAACCCTAAAATGGTATATGCTACAAACAGCCATTAAAATCCAATTGAAGCTCCAGAAACGACCAGAGCTTCAAACCAATTACAATTATGCATCTACATCTTGTTAAATATGCGTGTGTTATGAGATATAAGTTGGTTTTAGTTTGAACAAACCGTGGCCTATATAGCTCGATTCAGTGATGTTTAAGACTTGCAATTGATTGGAATAGTTTCAGTGAAGCTTAGAGATGATGTTTGAATGCTTAGTTTGTATTGAAATGGACTGAAATTAAAAACTCGAATTTGAATTTTCTTTGAATTTTTTCAAGTGGTTACAAGTGTATATGAGCAAGGCTTTGTTTCTGATTCGTGTCTCCTTTTGTTACTGAAGCATGCTAGCCTATTTATAAGCATTGAGTGCTTAGAATTGAAGCTAAGAAGCAACTAGTTGCCTTTGTGGAATTCTTGCATTTTTTATATTAAAAAAGCTTTGAATTATTGACCAAGTCCTCTTGTCTTCAATGCATCTGCCTTGCTCTTCAATTCTCTGCAGAAAGATGAAGATTCCTTGGGTGAGTCATGCTTGGAAGTTAAGCTACCATTTATCCATCCATTTTCCTTTTAATTTTAATCTTAAAATAAGATAAAATCATGCCAAAAATGGATAAAAAAGGTGTGGGCCTTGTCTTGGTCGTGGGAGGCCCATAACATCATGGAAATGATGTTTGAATGCTGAAAACTTGGCCCCATTTGGAAAAAATACATTTTTGAGCAATGTTGGTTTCGTGCATTTTCCCAAAATTTAGCCAACTTCAACAAGGTGTAAATCCTTCAATTTTTGTCATATGAAGGAGATCTTGCACTTTTTGGAAACCTCAAAGAGTCCTCTAACCAATGCCTTTGGTCTCATGTCAAAATGATTTTTGAAGCTCCTTGTGTGTCCTTTTGAAAAAAGTGTCTTTTTGTTGACTTTGAAAATGACCTGTAATGTCTTTGATCATATTTTTCAAATGGTGAATCCAATGACCATGGGATCAATGGCATTTGAAAGATAATTGAATTTCCTTCAAAACAAGCTTTGGTTTGAATTTTTTGGATGAAGGATGAGAGAGTTATGATCAGTCAAAGTTGAGTTGACTTTTCAGGCAAAAACCCTAATTTTGAATCTTAGGGTTTTGTTGATTTTTGATCTTTCCTTGATGAATTATGATCATCCAATGATCAAATGATGAATCCTTTGACAAAATATGGACTTTGACAAAAAATTTCATTTTTGACTGTCTGTTGACTTTTTGGTCAAACGGGTCGTCTGTTGACTGTTTGAGCTGCTGACGGTGCGTCTGAGTGAATTGAAGTTTGAAAATTTGTATGATGGTACTTTGAGATATATGGATGTGTATGAAATCCATTTGAGCTCTCAAAAACTTGTTGCTCCTGTAAAAACAAGAAAAACCCTGATTATGGACTGTTTATGTAGGAGACAGTTAAGCGTACCTGATTTTTGTGCAGTGCTGAGTCTCTGCTAATCGCGTGATATTCAGAAGACTTCTAGCACAAAGATCTTGGAATTTTGAATTGTGAAAGATTGATTTGATTGATGGTACAAAACACTGAGAATTGTACTGCCAGCAGTTTGGCTGTCAACTGACTGTCCAGGTATTGATGTAGCAGTTAGAGTGAAAAATCAACAGTCAAAGTTAATTTTATTTTTTGTTGTTTTTGTTTTATGTGAA
Organism: Vicia villosa; assembly: GCF_029867415.1. NCBI lineage: Eukaryota > Viridiplantae > Streptophyta > Magnoliopsida > Fabales > Fabaceae > Vicia > Vicia villosa. The sequence continues at coordinate 303,708 of NW_026705464.1, forward strand.
AGATTAAAGTTTATTTACATGACTTGTTAAAAACATAGACATAATAAATAACTAATATACTGTTACCAGTACAGTCTGAGTTTTCTTGAAAAAAGATGTGGGCAAATTTTGGGGTATAACAGTTGCCCCTATTCAATCTTCTTAAACCTGAAGAGATTGTCTGAAATCTGAAGGTAGAAGATGATTGAATATTTAGATGCCCTGAAAATTTGCACTTACCTTGATCAGAAGAGATGTTGGAAGCTGCATTTGAATGTCGTCTGTGAAATGTTGTTGGCAGATTGACACATTACCTGAGATGGGCTTTCAGATGCCACCTGGTGAATGGGTTGATGGTTTGTTCATCAGAATGAATCCATTGATTATATCTTGATGAAGGTTTTGAAAGTCTTTGTGTTGACTGTTTCGGAACCGTCCAAGGTTACCGCTTTAAGTCTTGGAAGATAATCGTTACGGAACTTGTCCAAAGTTTTTCCGATTTAGATTTTGGAAGTTGATCATTGTGGAACTGTCTGAGGTATCGCTTTAGATCTGCAATGTTAAATCGTTCTGGAACCGTCTGAGGTATCGCTTTAGATCTTTGATGCTAGATCGTTCTGGAACCGTCTGAGGTATCGCTTTAGATCTGTGATGCTAGATCGTTTTGGAACCGTCTGAGGTATCGCTTTAGATCTGTAATGCTAGATCGTTCTGGAACCGTCTGAGGTATCACTTTAGATCTGTGATGCTAGATCGTTTTGGACCGTCTAAGGTATCGCTTTAGATCTGCAATATTAGATCGTTCTGGAACCGTCTGAGGTATCGCTTTAGATCTGTGATGCTAGATCGTTCTGGAACCGTCTGAGGTATCGCTTTAGATCTTTGATGCTAGATCGTTCTGGAACCGTCTGAGGTATCAACTTTAGATCTGTGATGTCTGTTTTTGAGTTGGTAAGTGATCAGAATGAATCTTCGGCTTGATTATATCTGAGAGAACCGTTCATGGAATTCAGGTGAACACTGCATGTGATTGAGAACATCTTTGTTGAAGATATCCGTCTACCTGAAAAATCAAGTTAGTGATATGCAATGTTTATGATGCATGTAAATGTGAGATATTCCCGGAGAAATATGCATGTGATGTTGTGTATGAATATGCGCATGATGCATGATGTATGATGTATGATGTATGAATATGATGTATGAATATGAATATGTGATGTATGAATGTGAGATGTCGAGATTTTATTTGGGAAAATAAATTTCCGCCAGTCATCTGGATATGACTATATTGTGATCGTTGATGATCTTTTGTCTTGTTTGAGTACCCTTGGCTGGGGAAATTCTTTGAGGACCCTGGTACTCTGTTGAAGGATCTTTGAATATCTCTTGGGAATGAAAGGTAGCTGGAAGTTCTGATGCCCTTTCAAATGGGAATGAGGAAGATGCATAATACTCCGATGCACTATCTGACCAAGTCCGGGTGCGGGGATCACACCTTCTGAAGATAGTAATCTGGAACAACCCTGCTGGGGGATAAGACTTCTTTTGAAGAGAAAATCTTTTTGAGGAATTTGCTGAGAAATGCGTTTCTCTTGGGGATTTTCTTCTGATGGGATGATGTCCAGATGATTGGGACATTTCCTGAATGCTATTCCTGTTTTTCCTGGTAAACATCAATCATATTCAAATGCACATGTTCATTCAAAATTATCATTGGGACGTTTACGTATTTAAAACAGAAAAAGTGAAAATAGTGATTTTTGAGCCTAAGCTGCATTGATTTTTTGAAAAAGAGCCATGATAGGCTGGTTAGCACAAGGAGACAACAATCCTAGAAGTAGGAAATTGTCAGAAAGTTTTGGAAAATATTTATGAAGATAAATAGCTATGTGAAAACAATCCAGTCAAGTTTCAATTCTGTTATTGCCAATCTGTCTTCGAGCATCTCATCCCTCACTTGTTGGAAGAAAGTGATTGGACTGATCGGTGTCTTTGAGGTGTTGAATCTTGATGGTGAGTAGGCAGCTGAACGGAACACTGTTGTATGCTTCATTCCCTAACTTTTGCCTAGGCCGCCCTTTCAGGTTTTCAGCCTACCGGGATAGTATTTGTTTAGTCTCTAATTTTTGCCTGGACCGCCCTTTCGGGTTTTCAATCCACCGAGACGCTCATTTTTGCCTAAGTTGCCCTTTCAGGTTTTCAACTTAGCGAGCTGTTTTTTTTCTTTTTAAGAGAAGTATTTTTTGACTATGTCAGCATTCACAGGGTGTGGGAAATCCTCACCATCCATGGTGGTAAGCAACATGGCGCCGCCGGAGAATATTTTCTTGATTATGAATGGTCCTTCGTAGGTGGGAGTCCATTTGCCTCTGGGATCACCTTGTGGTAAGATGATGCGTTTGACAACCAAGCCACCAGTTTGGTATGCTTGACTTTTGACTTTTTTGTTGAAGGCTTTGATCATACGCTTTTGGTATAGCGTACCATGACAAATAGCTGCGAGCCTTTTCTCATCAATCAAGTTTATCTGGTCCAACCGTGTTTGAATCCAATCGTCTTCGTCTAGATTGGCTTCTTTCATAATCCTTAGAGAAGGAATCTGAATTTCAATTGGAAGAACTGCCTCCATACCATAGACTAAGGAAAATGGAGTTGCCCCTGTTGAAGTACGCGCAGATGTGCGATAACCATGAAGAGCAAAAGGCAACATCTCATGCCAGTCTTTGTAGGTTACTGTCATTTTTTGTATGATTTTCTTGATGTTCTTGTTGGCAGCTTCCACCGCGCCGTTCATCTTTGGTCGATATGGAGAAGAATTATGATGTTTGATTTTGAACTGTGTGCAAAGTTCAGTAATCATTCTGTTGTTTAGATTTGTGCCATTGTCCGTGATAATCCGTTCAGGGATGCCGTACCGACAAATGAGATTGTATTTGATGAACCGGGCCACCACATTCTTGGTAACAGAAGCAAATGAAGCTGCTTCTACCCACTTTGTGAAGTAGTCAATAGCGACCAGGATAAAGCGATGTCCGTTGGAGGCAGTAGGTTTGATTTCTCCAATCATATCAATACCCCACATTGCAAAAGGCCAAGGAGCCGTCAGGACGCTTAATGGAACTGGAGGTACATGTACTTTGTTAGCGTATATCTGGCATTTGTGAAATGTTCGGGAGTGATGATGGCAGTCTGTTTCCATGGTAGACCAGTAATAACCTGCTCTCAGGATCTTTTTAGCCATTGTATGTCCACTGGAATGAGTACCGAAGGTACCATTGTGTATTTCTTCCATGATCTGTTCTGCTTCCTTCTTGTTTACACAGCGAAGTAAAGTCGAGTCATGGTTGCGTTTGTATAGGGTTCCATTGCTTAGAAAGAATTTGGCAGCAAATCTCCTTAGAAACTTTCTGTCATTAATGGATGCCCCTTCAGGGTACTTCTGAGCTTCGAGATATCTTTTTACTTCATGGAACCATGGTTTTTCCTCGGTTCCTTCGGTATTGATCTCATTGCAATAGGATGGTTCATCTTGCCTGTAAATGGTGATCATAGGCGCCTCGTTGTCCCACCTGACTTTGAACATGGAAGACATGGTAGCTAAAGCATCAGCTAGTTGATTTTCCTCGTGTGGGATGTGTTCGAAAGTGATTTCTTCGAAGTAAAGAATCAAACTCAGCACATATTCTTTGTAAGGAATTAGACTTGGGTGCTTTGTGTCCCATTCCCCTTTGACTTGGTAGATTACCAAGGCCGAGTCTCCGTAGACTTCCAGGAATTTGATTCTTAGATCGATTGCAGCTTTGAGACCCAGAATACATGCTTCGTATTCGGCTATATTGTTAGTGCAATTGAAGCATAACCTGGCAGTGAATGGTGTATGACCTCCTGCGAGGGAAATGATCACAGCTCCGATGCCATTTCCAAGTGCATTAGAAGCTCCGTCAAAAACCATAGTCCACCGGGATCCTGGCTCGGGTCCTTCTTCTGGTCCTGGTTGTTTGTAGTCATTGACTAGCATAATGTCTTCGTCTGGGAAGTCAAAGTTCAATGCTTGATAATCATCCACTGCTTGATGAGCCAGATGATCAGCTACCACACTTCCTTTGATTGCTTTTTGTGAAGTGTATTGAATGTCATATTCTGTTAAGATCATTTGCCATCTCGCTATTCTTCCAGAGAGAGCAAGTTTTTTGAACACGTATTTGATGGGATCCATCTTGGAGATTAGGAAAGTGGTGTGATTTAGCATGTACTGTCTTAGCCGGCGAGCTGCCCAAGCTAAGGCACAACAAGTTTTTTCGAGTAGTGAGTATCTTGTTTCACAATCGGTAAACTTTTTGCTAAGATAGTAGATTGCGTGCTCCTTTCGGCCGGATTCGTCATGTTGTCCTAGTACACACCCCATTGAGTCCTCTAACACAGTTAGGTACATTATCAGAGGTCTGCCTTCCACAGGTGGCAACAAGATTGGAGGTTTTTGGAGATATTCTTTGATTTTATCAAAGGCTAACTGGCATTTGTCATTCCACCTTTCCACTTGATCTTTCTTCAACAGTTTGAAGATCGGCACACAAGTAGTAGTCATGTGGGCAATAAATCGGGCGATGTAATTTAGACGTCCCAAGAATCCTCTGACTTGTTTCTCGGTACGAGGTATAGGCATTTCTTGAATGGCTTTAACCTTGGCGGGATCAACCTCAATACCTTTGCTGCTGACGATGAACCCTAAGAGTTTTCTGGATCTTACTCCAAAGGTACACTTATTTGGGTTCAGTCGCAACTTGTATTTCTTGAGTCTGTCAAACAACTTGTGTAAATGACCCAAATGTTCTTCCTCGGTGTTGGATTTTGCAATCATGTCATCGACATACACCTCTATTTCTTGATGAATCATATCATGAAATAGCGCTATCATTGCACGTTGATAGGTTGCTCCGGCGTTTTTCAGACCAAAGGGCATTACTTTGTAACAAAAGGTTCCCTAGGGTGTTGTGAAGGTTGTTTTTTCCATGTCTTCAGGTGCCATCTTGATTTGATTGTACCCTGAGAATCCGTCCATAAAGGAGAATACCTTGCATTGTGCGGTATTGTCAACCAGTACATCGATGTGTGGTAAAGGGAAATCATCTTTGGGGCTTGCCCGGTTCAGATCTCTGTAGTCCACGCACATTCTGACTTTCCCGTCTTTTTTAGGTACAGGGACGATGTTAGCTATCCAAGGAGGATAACTTACAACTTTTAGGAATCCGGCATTGAACTGTTTTTCAACCTCGTCTTTGATCTTTTTTGACATATCAGGCCTACTCCTTCGTAGTTTCTGTTTGACTGGAGTGCTACCTTCTTTGATTGGTAGGCGATGAACTACAATGTCCGTGTCAAGGCCTGGCATATCTTCATAGGACCAGGCGAATATCTCGACATAGTCTCGCAGCATTTGAATCAGTCTTTGCTTGACGCTGTGTTCTAAATCAGCCCCTATTTTGACTTCTTTCTTTTCTTCGTTGCTGCCCAAGTTGATGACCTCAATTGGCTCCTCGTGAGGCTGTATGGCCTTGTCTTCTTGTTCTAGCAGCCTTGCAAGTTCTCTTGGCACTTCACAATCTTCCTCACTTTCGTCCTCAGTTTGGTAGATCGGATTTTCAAAGTCATGACGGGAAATAGCAGAATCGTTGTTGACTGGATCCAGAGTGTATGTGAATCTGCATGTTAATTATGTGAGTATGTGTGAAGAAAAAAGCATAGCTATTTTAAAGCGAAGAAAGAAGGAAAAAGGATCACAAAATTTAAATATGCAAGCGTCCCATGATTTTATTGAATGCACATGATCATGATATGATAAGCCCTTATAGAAGGACCGGTGTGCTAAGGCACACGGCTTTCAAGCTCATGGTTCGATTGTTCAGGAACCACTTTTATCTTTGCACAATATACACAAAGAAAACAGGAAATGGCATTTACTCCTAGTCAAAGGAGATCACATCCTCAGCTTTCCAGTTGTTCAATCCACTGTTGTGAGCAGGGGGTACCCAGCTGTTCCAGATGCAGTTGTCTTTTTCATCTTCCACAACATTGATTTCATTAGTGGGAAAATGAGCCGGTGATCCTTCGGGATAAGGGATATACTCTGCTGGATACGAGAGCCCAGGCTGAGATATCTCTGTTGGCTGAGCGAGATGCTCGATAAGGCCGTCCCATGCAGTCGGGATGATGTTTTGAATAGAGACTTGTGCATCCTGATAAGGAGTGTATGCTGACAGAAAGCAACCCTCGTTATTTGGTATTTCCCTGGCTTCTTCAAGAGCGAAATTGTCATCGTAATGTTCATCCCATCCAGTTGGGACAATGTCCTCCATAGCAATTTGTGAGCTCGGAGGAGCGGAATATTTCACCATATAGTCATATTTGCCGCTGGGTTCTCCTAGCGTGTCCTATACTTCTTTGGGTGGATTTTGATATTGCTCAGTGACGAGACTTGTGAAACTTTCGTCATTTCCAATTTGATCACCCCATCCAGCCGGGGTAAGGTCTTCCATAGCAATATAAGAATTCTGAGGTGCGGCATACTGATAATTATACCCGCCGTTTGGTTCTCCCACAGCATCCCACATTCCCATGGAAATGGGTGGAATCTCATCTGGATATGGTTGAATGATATGGTTCATGAACACTCCTTCATCTTCAATAGCGTTTACTTCTTGGCTGACGAAGTGTGACATCAATCCTTCAGAACGAGGACTTGGATCATTCTTTTGATTTTCACTATCATAGACCAGACCTAGTTTGTCAGACTTGTAGGGTATATCGGGAAGTTGTCCCCATACTGTGCAATCACCCTGTTCAATCATGGCTTTGGCATCTTTGAGAGAAGCCATAGCTGTAGTTGGAGTAGCAGGAATATGCTTGGTGGTAGAGACATCTGGGGAGACCACCTCAAATGATTGGCATGGAGTTTCAATGAATTCGTCCTCCAACTCAACATATTTGGAATTGCTTTGGTGACTAACCACATATTCCTCTTCGCCCCATGTATCCAAGGACGTCCAAGTAAACAGGAGTAGGCTGGGTGAATTTCCATTACGTAAAAGATAGAATTGAAAATCTGAGAACCCACTCTGATTGGGAGATTCACTTTTCCGTATACCGTTCTGGTTGACCCGTCAAAGGCTCTTACTACAACATCACTTGGCTGTAACACAATTCCTTCGAAGTCAAGCTTTTCTAGTACTGTTTTCGGTAACACGTTCAGAGAAGAACCGTTATCTACTAGCACATGAGATAGAGTGGTGCCATTACATTCAATGGAGATATGTAAGGCTTTGTTGTGATTTTTTCCAGCAGGGGTTAGATCCACATCAAAGAAACCGAGACCATTGCTCACGGTTAGATTGGCAACACAATTCTCAAATTAGTAGACTGAGATCTCTTGAGGCACATGCGCAGCTTTAAGGAACTTCATCAGAGCTTTGGCACGAGCTTCTGAATATGTTAGCAAAGATAGCATTGAGATTTTTGAAGCAGTGTGCCCCAGTTGCTCAACAATATTGTAATCACTTTTGCAGATGATTTCCAATATTTCCTCCATTTCTTGCTTTGATGGATCCTCAGCAGTAATCTCCACCGGGGTTTGAATTTGTTCAACTTGTGGCTCTTTGCCTCGAGCGTTGACATTTTGATTAGGAACTGGGACTCGGACTGGACCAGCAGCAACATTTGGAGAAATTTCTGGTGAAAAGATTCTTCCACTTCTCGTGATCTTGCCGGTACCCACAATATTACCCACAGTTGGAGTAGTTAACTTTGCGGCCTCTTCAGTCGAGGTACCCTGCTTAACTCCATGAACATAAACATTAGTGTCGTATCCCCATGGGACAGCTTTGTCTGAGGAGTATGGAAATGGAGTTGGACTAGCAATGACTACTGATGCCACTTTGAGTGTAGCAGAAATTTTGAATGGAGCCTTGGCAGAGATTTTGAATGGTAAGCTGGAGATCACTGAGGCCTCCTCTATTCTCATCCCGTTTGTAAAGACTTCGCACAGCACGTCCATAGAAGGGAGCCTCTCAAACATAATGATACGGCGATCCATCCATTTTTGAATTCCCATCCTCAGATTTTCATAACCATTGGGCAGGCAGGAGCAGTAAAAGCAATCGGGATCACACCCTGGAAAGTAACCAGCTCGGATTAGCTTTCCTTTGACTTCGCAGAGTGGAGTTGATAATTCGTTCACATCATAGATGTAAACAGTGTCCAGGATAGCGTTAACAGTTTTGTCATGCTTTGGCATAGGTGCAGTGATGACATTTGGAGTTTCTGGAGGATCGAACTCAATTTCACCAGCATCTATCATATCTTGTATTTTATTTTTCAGGGCCCAGCAGTGATCTGCGTCATGTCCTGGAAAGTTTGAGTGATAGGCACATGTCGCATCAGGGTGATAATTCGGAGAGGAAGTGTTGACATTCTTTGGAGGACCTCTTAAGGTGATCAGATCTGCTTTTAGCAAGTGCTGCAATGCCTGAGAGATTGGCATGTTGATTCTGGTGAAATTTCTTCTTGGTGCATCTGGTCGATGCATATATTTTGGCTGTTGATCTTTTTGAGGTGCAGATGCGGAGATCAGAACCGCCCCTACAGATTGATGCTGCTCACTTTAGCGACTTTTCTGAATTTGTGTTGCATTGACCTCATTTCTCCCGCTGATGGGCCTTTTTGTAGTACCAGAGGAGGAACCTATTTGAATTTTTCCATTTTGAATGCCACTTTCGACACGTTCTCCGGTCAATATCAGGTCAGTGAAACCTGATGATGAGCTTCCCAGCAAATGGCTATAGAAAGGGCCAGTTAAAGTGCCCATGAACATGTCAACTAGTTCGCGATCAGATAAGGGTGGTTGAACCCTTCCAGCCATATCCCTCCACTTTTGTGCATATCCTTTGAAACTTTCTTTTGGTCCCATAGACATGCCCCTTAGTTGAGTACGGGTTGGTGCAAGATCAGCATTGTATTGGTACTGTTTGTAAAAAGCAGCAGCTAATTCTTCCCAAGTATGAACCTTGGTATTTTCCAGCTGATAGTACCACTCGAGTTGTGTACCCGACAGACTTTCTTGGAAGAAGTGAATCCATAATTTGTTATCTGTGGTATGAGGTTGTATCTTCCTCACATAGGATCTCAGATGTAGTTTCGGGCAAGAAACTCCATCATATTTTGCAAAGATAGGAACTTTGAATTTTGGAGGGATAACAACATCCGAGATGAGCCCCAGATCATTGAAATCTAAACCAGGTACTTTTTGTATCTCCATAGCTTTCATACAGTCTTCCAGCTGTTGGTATTTTTCATCATCCGGTTCGTCCCCAGAATGATCATTTTCTTCATTTGAAGAGAGAGAGAGGGTTTAGCAGAACCCTGGTTGCTTTGATTGTCTTCTTGTTCATCATCACCGACTGTTTCAGGGATCGGTGGCTTTTTGAACTTTTTGACTGGGATTTTGATCTTCCTTTTCAGGTGACTCACGCCTACAGATCCTTTGGGCTTCTTTTTCTTCTTGATTATCAGGGCTTTCAGTTCTTGTTACCCCTTTGCCAGTTCCAGAATTGCCACTTGAACTTGGGCATTCTGTGCTTCGAGGTTCTTGATGCTTGTCTCGGATTCCATCTCTTCTGACTGAAATAAACAGCGAGGAGATGAGAAATCCGTCATGTGAACCTGTTATGCAATGTGTATGACTGGATGCCATGTGTATGCAATGTATGAAATGTATGTGCAATGTATATGAATGCAATGTATGAAATGTATATGCAATGCATGAAGTGAAATGTGTGTGCAATGTTTCAAGGATCTTAGAGTTTAGATTTGTTAAAGAAGAAACAAACGTTAGTTAATTCTTTTTTATTCTCTTTTTTTTTTGCTTCTTTTTTCTTTGCCTCATTTGGGCTTACAAGACAGAAATAAAATAAATGATCCTTCAGGTCTCCCGTGGACGCTTTCTCTTTGCCCCCAGGAATGTGTTGATCTGCTGTTCTTCTTGAAGCTGTCCGGTGAGCTCCAATATCCTTCTCTCATAGTCTTGACAATATGATTTGAAGGTGTCTCTTTCCTCTTTGAGATGAACCCAAGATTTTTGCAACTCTTCTAGGTCAGTTGGCATATCCGGGTGTAGAATAACTTGAGGTTCATATCCTTCGACCTCTGGTTCAATAGTCACAGGTAGAACAGCAGGATATGGCATAAGGAGTTTCTGAGCATGAGTACGGACCCATCTGAGGTAGGGTTCCATAGGAATAGAATTCCATTGCCCCAGAGTTTTGCTTTCTATTCTATAGACACTGCCCCATGCATGTATGAACCTTCGTCGGTGTCTATGAGAATCATTCTCGTAATCAAACACAATGCCATGGATAATCATGTCATGAGGACCGTTGCTCCTTGCATATCCGAATTGGCGTAGAGCTAAAGAGGGATTGTAAGTGATGCCTCCTTTGATGCCAAGGAGTGGCACATTAGGGTACTCTCCACAATGATCAATGATAGTAATGTCTCTTTGAAAGAAGTTGTTCCACCGGATATCTGAATGAGACAAAGACATAATCCTGCGAGACCATTGTATTCTTTGTTCATTTCTCAACACTGATCGGGGAAGATGATATGTAAACCACCTAGCCAGTAGTGGTATACAGCACATGAGAGTTCCTCTTTTCTTCATGGTACGAGTGTGTAGAGAATGTAGAATGTCTCCCAGCAATGTTGGTACCGGGTTACGGATTAGGAAAAGGTTGATGATGTGTACACTTATGAACTGGTCGGGATTAGGGAATAAAACCAACCCATAGATCAAAAGTGCCATAACTTCCTCAAAAGCTGGATAACTTTTGTTTTCTAGCAGTAGTCGAGCCTTTTCCAACAAGAACTTGGCAAGCAAACCCTTAACTCCACTCTTTGTTTCCCAATTGGACTCAATTTCTGATTTTCGCAGATGTAAAGCAGCAGCAATGACTTCAGGTTTTGGAATCCTTTCTAAACCAGTGAAAGGTAATTGATTTCGAACAGGCAATCCCATTAGTTCAGAGAATTCTTCCAAAGTGGGTACCAACTGGGAATCAGGAAAGGTAAAGCAATGATGTTCAGGGTCAAAGAACTGGAACAGGACCCGTATCATATCTTCTTCAAATTTTGAGGTAACCAAATGGAGTAGGTGACCATGCCTTTCAGTGAATTGAACATTCCTGGGGAATTCTGACACTAAGTCTTTTAGTTCAGATGATACCGTTGAGATGTTGATTCGGATGTAATCTTTGGTGGCGGGAGCCATTACCTGCAAAAACACAGGTAAACTCTTTGATCCTTGAAGTGTTTGGTGCAAAAATGATATGCTTATGATGCAAACATGTGGCACACAAAAACAAATCAAACAATAGCCTTAGGTTTAAAGGCTTGCATGGAGCTGATAGGTGATACCCTCCCCACTGAAGTTGAGTTGGTTAAAACCTGTCCTAGAATAGTATTCGGGTTCTATGATCCTTGGAAGTAACATCTCAATACGGCGCTCGAGCGGCCGATCAAAATATTCCTCGAGGATAACTAACTTCGATCAATTTCAAAGCTAGCCACTTAATAGGCCACAAGTCAAGTTCAACTAAAAAGGTTCTAAGACAAATTAGTGTTTAATGACATTTCGGAAGCCTAATATACTCCTTGATCGTTTTCAAGGGACATCAGTATAAACCAAAGTATCACACTAACGATGACTACCAGATCAACCGTATCGGTACGTGCCGTACAGTTTCCTTGGTCTATTGTCATATACTTAAGGTATCTCGAGATTCGGGTTAGAATCTTTCACACAAGCAAAATACCCAAACAAACCTTTGAAAAATAGAGCAATCAAGTCAATCAATTGAAAACATCGACCTATTCTCTTAAGGTAACCCCTTTTGAAAACATTTTGTTTTTGAAAGTATCTCCCCAGCAGAGTCGCCAGTTCTGTGGACCTCCGATTTTTTAATCCCGGGCCATACCTCTGTTCTGTAGAGATACGTGAACTGACTCTTTTTATCGCTTAATGCTTTCGCATTTTTGAAAATTCACAGAGTCGCCACCGACCTTTTATTTTATCCAATTAAGGAAAGGTTTATAAAAGAAACAGAAAAAAGACCTTTAAGAAATTCTGGGTAAGGGGGTAGGTTATACAAAGGGAAGGTGTTAGCACCCTTTGTATCCATGGTTATCCATGGGCTCTTAAGTTTGCTTAGCTCACTTGTTTTTCGATCACTTTTCAATTGCTCTGAAATTGCTCATATGTGGTTTCAAATACTTTTGTAATTTGAATTTTGTAATGATCCGTGTGTGGATGTATACAAAATGCTTGTTTATCTTTCGAAAGATGTTTTGAAAAGAACGTTAACTTTGTAATAATCCGTGTTCGGATGTATACAAAGTATTGTCTTTTTTGAAAGTTTTGTTTTGAAAAACAACAGTGTATGAGAATTTTGTTTGTTTTGACTTGAGCAAGCAAACTAGAAGGTCTACCCTGAGTTGTAAGGTCTTTATCCTATTTCCTTTAAAAATCTATCCTTTTACCGGATATAAACGCAAGGTTCGATTTTGTACTCAAAACAGTGGAATTTTGACTTTGATTTTGAAAAGAATGAGAAGGGATTACCTTAAAAGGTGCAAGTGTGATTGTGTTTGTATTCAGATATTTTATCTTTGAAGTTAGTGATCTAACGGTTCAATTTTATCTTTGACATACACGCAGTTTATATGTGCTGGAAATTAAAATGCGGAAATGTAAAGTGCGGAAAGTAAATCTACGCTATTACATCGATTGTGCAGGAAATGTAAACTAGCCTATTTACATGAATTTGACATCCTATACATTTATCTAGGAATTTAAATTGCAAGAAAAATAAAAGGCATGTTTTTTGGATTTTTTATAATTTATTTTAATTATAATTAATGCATGATTAATTAAATTAAAATGAAGAAAAAAAGATGAAAATAGATTTAAACCTAGAAATTAAGTTTAAAATATGTACAAAATATTTGTCAATTAATTTTAAAATAAAACTAATTTTTTTGGAATTTTTGGAATTGATTTGAAATTGATTTAAGTTAATTAAAACATAATTATGCAAATAATTATACCAATAATTAAAACTTAAAGACAAAATTATTTAAAATATGTACAAAATTAGTTTATAATATATAAACAATATTTAACATGAAGAACAATTTTTTTTATGATTTTTTGATTGGTTAGAATAATTAAAAAGCCAATATATAAATATATACTAATTAATTATGCAAAATATTGAAATTTTGAAGAAAAATAAAATATTTTTATTTCAGAAAATAATATATTATTTTAGAAGTCTAAAAATATTTTTTGTGTATTTTTTGGATTTTTAAAACTATTTTTAATTAATTTAACAAAGAAATCAAAATAAAAATAAGAAATAAAAGGATACTGATCAGATGTGGAGATTAAATGAGGGAGTATGATGCACATGCGTGTTCTGAGGCGTTGGATGAGCTGTTAAGCAAGATCAGATGGTCCAGACTTTGAGGCACATGGTACACGTCACACCTGCAAAGCACAGAATCAGAGATAAATTTAAAAAACACGCGCGCGCTTCTGAACCAATGGGAGGAAGACACGTCTTCGTCTTCAACCTTCAGAAAAGGCCTTTAACAGCGCTTTTGTAAAAAAGCGCTATAGTAAGTGAACCCTAAATCTGCAAAATAACGAATAGGGATAAACAAGCATAAAAATCAGGCGCGATGGTACCATTGGATTCGTCTTGTTCCACTGAATGTAACCCTGCCCTTAATTTGTTTTAATTTTGGCCCTAATGAAGAACCCTAATTTTGAGCTAAGAAAACCCTAAAATGGTATATGCTACAAACAGCCATTAAAATCCAATTGAAGCTCCAGAAACGACCAGAGCTTCAAACCAAACACAATTATGCATCTACATCTTGTTAAATATGCGTGTGTTATGAGATATAAGTTGGTTTTAGTTTGAACAAACCGTGGCCTATATAGCTCGATTCAGTGATGTTTAAGACTTGCAATTGATTGGAATAGTTTCAGTGAAGCTCAGAGATGATGTTTGAATGCTTAGTTTGTATTGAAATGGACTGAAATTAAAAACTCGAATTTGAATTTTCTTTGAATTTTTTCAAGTGGTTACAAGTGTATATTGTCGCACGCTCGCGAAAATGTGAACAGAGTCGCCACCAATATATTTATCCCATCGCGGGAAAGGAATATCAGAAAACCTAGAATAAAGAAAGGATAAGAAAGAGGTCTTTCGACCAGAGATAGGGTACGGGAGTCGGTTACGCGAGGGGAAGGTATTAGCACCCCTCACGTCTGTGGTACTCTACAGGATCCACTTATATTTGTTCTATTCTAAGGGTGTATAAATCTAAAGCTTAATAATTACTAAGGGAATGCATGTAAATGAAAGAATAAGAAACACGGGGAAAATAAGGTTTATAAATAGTTGTGCTCGCTTAGGCCCCGCGACCTAATGCCTACGTATCCTTTTCAGGAATCAGAGCGCCGTAGTTCGGCTCTTTAGTTTTTGTTTGTTTTTGTGTTTTTTAGTTGAACAGTTACATTCGCACTCCGCTGCTCGACCTCTGGAGTCTTAAGCTGGGAATGGAGCGGAAATAACGTGTCCGATTAAGGGAAAGAATGCCCTGAAGGCAAGAGAGAGAAGAGAGAAGATTGGTTTGTGTTTTTTATGTAACTTCATGATGAACAAAACCCAATACAAGGCTTCGCACCACTTCATTACTTTGTTTAGGTCTGTGCCTTTATTAAGTGTTTTAGATGTTTTTGGTTGAGTGTTTTTTTAAGGGAATTTACTTTGCGATTCGAATCACATAAAAATGTATAATGATCGAGAAGCAGATTAGGGAATGAATCCCACTCACTTCTATCCCATTATGTTATGTTCGAGAAACAGATTAGGGAATGAATCTCACTCATTTCTATCCCATTAGTTAATGTTCGAGAAACAGATTAGGGAATGAATCCCACTCATTTCTCTCCCATTAAGTAGTGACCGAGAAACAGATTAGGGAATGAATCCCACTCATTTCTAGGCCACTAAGTGATTGAGAAACAGATTAGGGAATGAATCCCACTCATTTCTCTATCACTTTCTTAATGTGATTCGTATCTCTATTTGTTAATATTTTAATGTTGAAAGAGAAAAAGAAGAAGAAAACTAGCCTAAAATGAATAACTAGCCTAAGTGTTTAAAAGGGAATTTCTAGATCCTAATGTTATCATGGTTTCTACCTAAAGTTAGGAATTTAAGGAAAAAAGACTAAACCTAATAGTTACGGAGATTATAGGTCCTAAATCTGAAGGAATGAGATTACACGCACAAGCAAAGATCAAAATTACAAGTAAAAATTACAAGTAAACAATGATACAAAAATAGTGCAAAAATGACTAAAAGAATGACTTGAAATATGGTACAAAACATGGAAGCAAATGATGCAAAATATAGTACAAAAAGTGAATTAGAGGACTATTATTTTTATTGAGTTTTATATGACAAAGAACAAGAATTCTAATCAAGCAAAAGAATTAAAATACAAGCCTAAACTAATATTTTTTAGTGATTACTTTCTATGTCTAAAATTAGTACTAAGGTCTAAAATTATAGGAGAAAAATTAGCATTTTTATTGTCTAGAGAGAAACATGAAAAAATCTAAGTAAGGAACTAAATTCTACTAATTATTTATATTTTATATGAACCAAGGGGGTGAAGACTGGAAACAGGCGTGTAGTTAGTACAGGGAGCAGGCCCATCCAGATTGAGGCCCAGAGGGAGTTTTTATTCAGATTTTGTAAAGTGCCAAAAATGGCGTTAGGGCCAATGGGGGTGACGAATAGCAAATCAGGCCCAGAGTTTTGTGTGTTTGATCCATGTGTTTCTACCATAATTTATCAATTTATCAATTTCAATTAATCAGACTTTGCATTAGACCAAATTAACGTGACCAGATTCTTAATCGCTTCCTAATTAATGCAAGGTTTTCATGTTAATTGCAATTAATGTCAATTAATTATCATAATTTTCCAATGTTAACAAAAGGAAATAATGAAATAGAAAGAGGGATTAGGGCTCCTACTTGTGACGATTAGAATTCTCAGAGCTTCTTCTTCCTTCCTTGACGTGAACGGCGCGGCGGCGTGACTCTCCGATTGCTCTCTCTCCGTTCGTTTCTCGTTCGATCTCAACTCGATGCCACTCCGAGCGAACGGCTAGTTCATGCGATGGAGATGATGAACGTTGTTGTTGTGGGCGCGGATTCGCGGATGAGTATCATGAAGATTGTTAAATCGTGTTTGAGACGAGAGCGAAGACGAAGATTGAAGTGTGGATGATGCGTGAACACGGTTCAGAGGAGGTTTGTTCTCTCTTTCTTCCGATTGCTTCTTCTTCTTCTTGAAATTCTGGCCCTTCTTTTGATTATTTCTGATTCTTCCGTTATTCTTTTCTTTTCTGTGGAAGCGTTGTTCTTCGTGGTTGTTTGTAGAGGAAGTGATGACGAGGTTCTGAAATGTGAAGATTGTGGATTGAAGAAGATTCAAGGAGCATTCAAGAATTGCGTTGATGATATCGGAAGGAATCGAAGGTTGAGTTCCGAGGTGGAGATGAAACTAATTCAGATTGAAGGAGTGAAGATGATGAACACCATTTTGAGAGAGAGTGGTGGAGTGATGAATATTGATGATTGAATTGGAGAGAGGGTGATGAATGTTCAGAAGATGGAGAATGTGAAGATGGAAGAATGGTGGAAGTGAAGGAAGAGAAGTTGCAGAGAATTGTGAGAGAGAGGGAAGGTGAAAAAAATGAACGTGAAGTGATGATTATGGGTTGAAGATGGAGAATGAATGGAGAGCTTCTGAAGTGAAGAGATGAAGAATTGAAAACTGAAGGGGAATGGTTGAATGGTTCAGAAATGGCGATGGTGAATGGGCGTGAAGAGAGCCACTGAAGAATGGATCACTGCTCTGGGTTTATAGAGTTTGCAGGTTTGCCCTATCCTTCTCATTCTGTTATTCTCTTATATGATTCTGTTAGCCATCTGTTTAGGAAGTTAGTTACTTCTGTTAGAGATGTTATAAGTTAGTTATGAATTGGTTGGAAACTGTTATGGTAGTTAAATGTTGTTGGTTTTGTAACTGTTAGAAACTGGCTAGAAAGTTAGTTAGGGGTTGAAGGTTAAAAAGAAAAACAGTTAGTTGTGAGGTTATATGTTAGATGATTCGGTTACTGTTAGCTAAAATAGTTAGGCTAAAACTGATTTAAGAACAGGGGATGCTAGATGAGCAATATTAGTCTGAATATTTTGAATCTTCTTCTTTGCTCTATCAAGGTAAACTAACAAGCACTGGACCGTTTTGGCTTTTGGATGCAGAGCTGATCTGAATGTGTAGTCAATGCAGGTTTTCAAGTGTTTGGATGCTGCAAGTTTCTGAGCTTTGCTCTTAATGATAAGTGATGTGAACTTATTTTTTGTGTATGCTACTAATTAAACTGTTTTCAACATAATGCCAAATGCCTTGAACTTTATATGGTTTGGAATTTGAATTGAAATGCTTTTGTTTCTTTTGTAGGATTTGGAAAAGGCTGGAATATGGCATTGGCAGTAAGATGGCAGTGTGAAGTTTGGAGCAGAAGGTCATTTGAAGGGTTTATGGCAAAGGGTTTAGAAGTAATAGGCTTTATGAAATCATGTCGTCTTGGTTAGAAGCATATTTTTGTGTAGTTTTCTTTGTACTCTCTTTGTAATGGAATTGTATTGTTGTAATGGAGACATTTGGGAACCGAACTTGTAATAGTGTTGAATAATTCTAGAATGAATGAATGAACATGCTTTCCAAAATGCTTGAATATCCTTGTACATGTCATATGCCTTAAGTTTCAAGTAACTTGTTTCTCAGGAAATCACACACAAATTCTTAATAACTCTAATTCATTATGATATTCTTTGAACTCAAATCCACTTGAATTTCGGGGAACAAATTCTCGATTAATTCTCCTCTTCAATGAAACCCTTAATTCAATCTTAAATCAACTTGAGTAAGGTAGACTCCTTGAATAACCTTTGAATATAGATAAAAATTCTTAAGCAATAATGACTTCCAAGTCAACAAGATCTTTGATCCTCTACCTGATTTATTGATTGGTTAAGTCTGAATGTTGAATGACTTGATGAATGTATGCAGATGAATGCAATGCTTAAGCCAGTTAAAAATAAAATTAGATGGGCAAATTTTGGGGTGCAACATATATGAGCAAGGCTTTGTTTCTGATTCGTGTCTCCTTTTGTTACTGAAGCATGCTAGCCTATTTATAAGCATTGAGTGCTTAGAATTGAAGCTAAGAAGCAACTAGTTGCCTTTGTGGAATTCTTGCATTTTTTATATTAAAAAAGCTTTGAATTATTGACCAAGTCCTCTTGTCTTCAATGCATCTGCCTTGCTCTTCAATTCTCTGCAGAAAGATGAAGATTCCTTGGGTGAGTCATGCTTGGAAGTTAAGCTACCATTTATCCATCCATTTTCCTTTTAATTTTAATCTTAAAAGAAGATAAAATCATGCCAAAAATGGATAAAAAAGGTGTGGGCCTTGTCTTGGTCGTGGGAGGCCCATAACATCATGGAAATGATGTTTGAATGCTGAAAACTTGGCCCCATTTGGAAAAAATACATTTTTGAGCAATGTTGGTTTCATGCATTTTCCCAAAATTTAGCCAACTTCAACAAGGTGTAAATCCTTCAATTTTTGTCATATGAAGGAGATCTTGCACTTTTTGGAAACCTCAAATAGTCCTCTAACCAATGCCTTTGGTCTCATGTCAAAATGATTTTTGAAGATCCTTGTGTGTCCTTTTGAAAAAAGTGTCTTTTTGTTGACTTTGAAAATGATCTGTAATGTCTTTGATCATATTTTTCAAATGGTGAATCCAATGACCATGGGATCAATGGCATTTGAAAGATAATTGAATTTCCTTCAAAACAAGCTTTGGTTTGAATTTTTTGGATGAAGGATGAGAGAGTTATGATCAGTCAAAGTTGAGTTGACTTTTCAGGCAAAAACCCTAATTTTGAATCTTAGGGTTTTGTTGATTTTTGATCTTTCCTTGATGAATTATGATCATCCAATGATCAAATGATGAATCCTTTGACAAAATATGGACTTTGACAAAAAATTTCATTTTTGACTGTCTGTTGACTTTTTGGTCAAACGGGTCGTCTGTTGACTGTTTGAGCTGCTGACGGTGCGTCTGAGTGAATTGAAGTTTGAAAATTTGTATGAGGGTACTTTGAGATATATGGATGTGTATGAAATCCATTTGAGCTCTCAAAAACTTGTTGCTCCTGTAAAAACAAGAAAAACCCTGATTAGGGCCTGTTTATGTAGGAGACAGTTAAGCGTACCTGATTTTTGTGCAGTGCTGAGTCTCTGCTAATCGCGTGATATTCAGAAGACTTCTAGCACAAAGATCTTGGAATTTTGAATTGTGAAAGATTGATTTGATTGATGGTACAAAACACTGAGAATTGTACTGCCAGCAGTTTGGTTGTCAACTGACTGTCCAGGTATTGATGTAGCAGTTAGAGTGAAAAATCAACAGTCAAAGTTAATTTTATTTTTTGTTGTTTTTGTTTTATGTGAAAGATTAAAGTTTATTTACATGACTTGTTAAAAACATAGACATAATAAATAACTAATATATTGTTACCAGTACAGTCTGAGTTTCCTGATTCTGCGCCTGCAAAAAGATTTTAACTTGTACCAATTGTGTCAGTACTATTTATCTGTAAATAAATAAATAGCATGTGTGAAGTAATAAACAGTATTTTGCGTTTGCGTAAGAATAAATTCAACTGCAAGCCAAATTACCGTATAAGAAAAAAAATTCTAAAAACCAAGTGTTTCATATGTTAGGATATTTGTTGAAATAATCCATAATTATATGAGACTCTTAATTTTCAGATTGGAGTTTTCTTGAAAAAAGATGTGGGCAAATTTTGGGGTATAACAATTGGATTGTGCTAATCGCCTGAATTTGGAAATATCTGATATTAATGGAAGTATGATCATTGACACTCCTGCGTCGGGTTCAGTGACTACTTCGTTTGCTTGTTTGAACTGTCCAATTGATATTTTTGGTAGAGAATTCGGAATGGACTTAGTGTGCCTTCCGTTGGAACAACTTGATGTTATCCTGGGCATGAATTGGTTGCAATTTAATCGGGTTCATATCAACTGTTTCACGAAGACGGTTATTTTTCCTGAAGATGTCAGTGTTGAGGATTTAGCAATGACGGCTAGACAAGTGGACGAAGCAAGGAAGGACGGGGCTGCTGTGTTTATGTTGATTGCATCAATGGAAGTGAAAAAGAAAGCGGTGTGTAGTGACTTACCGGTAGTATGTGAATTTACGGAAGTTTTCCCAGAAGATGTAAGAGAATTACCGCCAGAGAGGGAGGTAGATTTTGCTATTGAATTAATTCCTAGAACTAGTCCTGTGTCGATGGCACCTTATCATATGTCGGCATCGGAATTGACTGAGTTAAAGAGTCAATTGGAAGAGTTACTTGAGAAGAAGTTTATTCGTCCTAGTGTCTCACCGTGGGGTGCACCGGTGTTACTAGTGAAGAAGAAAGAAGGCTCAATGAGGCTGTGTGTGGATTACAGGAAACTGAATAAAGTTACTATCAAGAATCGGTATCCATTGCCGAGGATTGATGATTAATGGATCAACTGGTTGGTGCGAGCGTGTTCAGCAAAATTGACTTGAGGTCGGGATATCATCAGATTCGGGTGAAGACAGACGATATTCAGAAGACGGCATTTAGAACAAGGTATGGCCATTACGAATATACAGTGATGCCATTTGGAGTAACTAATGCGCCAGGGGTTTTCATGGAATATATGAATAGGATTTTTCATCCCTATCTCGACCAGTTCGTAGTAGTATTTATCGATGATATTTTAATATATTCTAAGAATGAAGAAGAGCATGCAGATCATCTTAGATTGGTATTGGAACTATTGAAGGAAAAGAAACTTTATGCAAAACTGTCAAAGTGTGAGTTCTGGTTAAATGAAGTAAGCTTTCTTGGGCATGTAATTTCTAAGGATGGTATTGCCGTTGACCCAACGAAAGTAGAAGCAGTATCTCAATGGGAAGCTCCGAAGTCAGTTTCCGAAATCCGTAGTTTCCTTGGTCTTGCGGGTTACTATAGAAACTTCATTGAAGGTTTTTCAAAGTTAGCGTTGCCGTTAACTAAGTTGACTAGGAAGGGTCAAGCATTCATCTGGGATTCGAAATGTGAAGAAGGATTCCAAGAGTTGAAGAAGAGGTTGACTAGTGCACCGATCTTGATTTTGCCGAATCCGGCGGAATCTTTTGTTGTATATTGTGATGCTTCGTTGTTGGGATTAGGAGGTGTACTAATGCAGAATCAACAGGTAGTCGCTTATGCGTCGAGACAACTCAAAGTGCATGAGAGAAACTATCCGACTCATGACTTAGAGTTGGCGGCAGTGGTATTTGTGTTGAAACTGTGGAGGCATTATCTATATGGTTCAAGGTTTGAAGTGTTTAGTGATCACAAGAGTTTGAAGTATCTCTTTGACCAAAAAGAGTTGAATATGAGACAAAGAAGATGGTTAGAATTTCTCAAGGATTATGATTTTGAACTGAATTATCATCCGGGTAAAGCAAATGTTGTTGCCGATGCATTGAGTAGGAAGTCTATGCATATGTCTATGCTTATGGTGAGAGAATTGGATTTAATTGAGCAATTCTGAGATTTGAGTTTAGTATGTGAAGACACTCCTACCAGTGTTAAATTGGGTATGCTGAAGCTGACTAGTGGTATTCTTGAGGAAATCTGAGAGGGTCAGAAGACTGATGTAGAGTTGGTTGATAAGTTGACTCTGATTAATCAAGATAAAGGAGGTGAATTCAGAATCGACGAGAATGGTATAATGAGGTTTGGTAATCGTGTTTGTGTTCCTGATGTTGCCGAATTGAGGAGAAGCATTCTTGAGGAGGGACATCGTAGCGGATTGAGTATTCATCCTGGTGCTACCAAGATGTATCATGACTTAAAGGAGCTGTTTTGGTGGCCTGGAATGAAAAAGGAGATAGCTGAATTTGTCTATGCTTGTTTGACTTGTCAGAAGCCGAAGATTGAGCATCAGAAACCGTATGGAGCTATGCAACCGTTATTTATTCCGGAATGGAAGTGGGATAGTATATCTATGGATTTTGTTTCAGGTTTGCCGAGGACGGTGAAGAATTGTGAAGCTATTTGGGTTATTGTGGACAGGTTGACAAAGTCTGCTCACTTTATACCAATAAGAATGGATTATCCGATGGAAAAGCTGGCTCAATTGTATATTGAGAAGATAGTTAGCCTACATGGTATTCCTTCGAGTATCGTGTCAGACAGATATCCGAGATTTACGTCTAAGTTCTGGGAAGGTTTGCAGAAGGCTTTGGGTACTAAGCTGAGATTGAGTTCTGCTTATCATCTGCAGACGGATGGACAGACGGAAAGAACTATTCAATCGCTAGAAGATTTGTTGCGTGCTTGTGTGTTGGAAAAGGGCGGTGCTTGGGATAGTTATCTACCCTTGATCGAATTTACTTACAATAATAGTTTTCACTCGAGTATTGGTATGGCTCCGTTTGAAGCTTTGAATGGTCGGAGGTGTAGAACGCCTTTATGTTGGTACGAATCTGGCGAAAGTGCTGTGATTGGGCTGGAAATTATTCAGGAGACAACTGAAAGGATTAAGATGATTCAGGAGAAGATGAAGACTTCTCAGAGTCGTCAGAAGAGTTATCATGATAAAAGAAGAAGGACACTTGAATTTAAAGAAGGAGATCATGTGTTCTTGAGGGTGACTCCTACAACTGGTGTTGGTAGAGCACTGAAGTCAAGGAAGTTGACTCCGCGTTTCATTGGTCCGTTTCAGATTACGGAGAGGGTTGGAGAAGTGGCGTATCGTATTGCGTTGCCACCGACACTTGCGAATCCGCATGATGTATTCCATGTATCGCAGTTGAGGAAGTACATTGCTGATCCATCTCATGTGATCCAAGTCTATGATGTATAGGTAAAGGATAATCTGAAATTTGAAACTTTGCCTACGAGGATTGAAGATCGGAAGGTGAAACAATTGCGTGGCAAGGAGATAGCGTTGGTCAGAGTGGCTTGGGGAGGACCAGCAGGTGGGAATGTGACTTGGGAACTGGAAAGTCAGTTGAAGGATTCCTATCCAGAGTTATTTGCCTAAGGTATGTTTTCGAGGGCGAAAACTATTTAGTGGGGGAGAGTTGTAACACTCCATTTATTTTCATAATTTAATTTAATTAATTTAATTGAATTATGGGGAATTATTTGGAATTATGGAAGATTATGAGGAATTAAGCAATTGGGCTTGAGTTGTGGTTAGTAAGGAAGGGGGTGCATTGGTAGGCCCTATTACGGATTAAAACAATTTTATTTTAATTTTAATAAAATAGAAGGAGTTGTGGAATAGAGAGGGTTACAACATTTTGGGAAAAGAAGTCTGAACGTGAAAAGAGAAGAGGAGCGGAGAAGTGCGACAAGAGGAAGAATGAAGAATCAACCTTCAGGTAAGGGGGGACTCTTCCGTTTATCTTCTATTATGGGATTATAGGTAGTATGATAGAATTTGATCGTGTTATTCGTATCAATTGGGTTATGCTTAGATTGTAGAAATGTTAGGTTTTTGGGAAAATTGATTTATGATGATTGTATTGATCATGTATGGTGTTAATTGGATGGTTGAATGTATTATAAATGTGTTATAATATGTGTTTGTTTGCTGTATGCGAAATCTGGTTGGAATGGGATTGGTTTGGTAGTGATTCGGTGAAAGAGGGACGAAATCGCAGGCTGTTTTCTGCGATTCGGAGCTCTGGAAATCACCAGTTTGCGCCGCGTCCAGGAGTTGGCGCCGCGAACTGCTTGGCAGAAGGCCAGGAAGTTTTGTTGTGTTCTGTACGCGCCGCGAGCATATGGCCGCGCCGCGAAGGCGTACTTATTTGCTTGTTTCGCGCCGCGAACACATGTTTGCGCTGTGAAGTGCTTGGCAGAATGTTGGGGATTTTTGACTTGCTCAGTTCGCGCCGCGAACCAAGGTTGGCGCCGCGTGCTGTTGGTGACAAGCCATTTTGAAAGTTTAAAAATGTGTAACTTTTAAACCGTAAACCGGATTTTGGTGCCGTTTCGAGCATGGTGAAACTAATCAAATAATTTATATAATAAAATAGTGTCTTGAGTTGTGAATCGATTTATTTGATTGTGGTGGTTTATGCTTATAGGTACACTAATGAATGTTTTACCTGTATGATGTTGTGGTTGTAACCGGTGTTTGTTATACATGTATTGTTGGTGTAAAATATGTGTTTTACTATGGTTGAGGAATAGTATGATTGTGTATGGAATTAGTGAGTGGGTATTACCGTATCCTTGACGATGGTGGGTCGGTGAGTTGGGTTATCCCAGATTTTGGTACCACATGCATGTAGTTGCATTGCATTAGGCTGTTTGTGCTATTATAACATGAATGGAAGATTGTCCAATGTTATAATATGTATTGATTGGTTGTTTGCTTACTGATTGTATGGTTTGAATCTGATCGTAACTGTGATTGGGTGAATGGCATGTGAAATGATATTTTATTATCTATATCTTATAACATTAGTTAAATGTGAATGAGACTCACCCTTACTGTTGTTATTTTTCAGATTGAGGAGTAGATCTTGTACTTGGTGAGGATTAGCTCGTCAAATAGTTCGTTAGAGTCAGTTGGGTCTGTGTCATGCTCTGGTCGTGTAACACTGGGGACGTTGTTTAGAGTTATTGTGGAACTCTTTTTACTTCAGTATTTTATTATGGTGGCGTTTTAAGTCTATGACTTTGGATGTTGCATTGTTCAGATGTTAAACATATTTCCGCTGTGTTGACATGACGATCTGAATGATATTTGAGTTAACGTTCCTTTTTATGGCATGACATGAGTATTATTTTAATTATATGGAAGTTGTAATGTCCTTTTCATGTTTTACTCTGATTATTGTTTAATATTATGCGGGGTATTAGAAGGGTGTTACAGAAGTCGTTTTCCATGTGCAATTTTTTCAGGGTAGCACCAGGGTTTCCTCCGACTACGAGCCATATCAGATCAAAAGCTAAGTGCTAACTAGGGTTAGCCTTAACTGTTATTGGATTGGTAATGCACTCACCCTCTTTTCTGTTTATTTTTTCCTTTTCCCATTTTCAGGGTTAGCCAGCCGGTCAAAGCTCGATTAGTTGGTGACCCTAAAACTTAACTTATTTTAATTTCTTTCTCTTAAATTATTATTTGTGTCAGACCTACTGCTCTTTTGAAGTTTTAATATTTCCTTTTTTTCCCCCATCCCCATGGCTGATTATGTAAATGTTCCCTGGATGTATTGCTTGGCCTAGAAGGCACTTAAAACTGTATCATAATATTAACTGCGTGGTTAGTAACCTAGGGAGTGGTAACCTCGAACTGAATCTAGAATCACTTAATTACAAGATAATTTATTTTGAATCTGATCACGCGATTGTTGCAACCACACACCTTTTATGGTAACCTCTCTTGTTGCTTGTTGCCCTCAGTTCATTCTCAAGATTATAGGTCCCAATGATGCTGCCTTCGATTCGCTAAATATGATCTCGTCCCTCGAAGTTGCCTACGAAGTGCTAAGGTATCCTCCGATTGCCTAAAAGTAAATGGCTATTCTGATCCTTCCCTTAGACTACCTGCCCCTCTATGGCAGGGACACTTTTGTGGTGAACGATAATTCGACGACCCTTCAACCTCCAAATGAAAGGACTTCCTTACCCTCCTATGGTATGGATAGCCCTGAAAGGCTAAAAGAACATTTTTCATCTAACCAGGTAATTTGCCCTTAATTGCATGCTCTAGTTTAAAACTTCTTTTCTACTCTTTTCTAAAAACTCACAAGTCTACGCTCATTTACGAGCTAAAGTCCTTGTTTCTTCTTCTTCTACATTTCTAAACTTTTGAAAACAAAAAGAGCAAAGCAATTAAGAGCCCATGGAAAACCATGGATGCAAAGGGTGCTTTACACCTTCCCTTTGCATAAATTACTCCCCGAACTCTGTTTTCTTTTAAAAAGGTTTTTTCTGTTCTTTTAGCCTTTCATTAATTTGGATAAAATAAAAGTCGGTGGCGACTCTTGCTTACCGCGACATTTCGATAAAGTCAGTTCACCGTATTACAATATCATTGCAACGAATTATGTCGGAGTCTACATGAGATTCAGAAGAAAAGAACTCACCAGAAGAAATGGAGTCTTCAGAAGAGAATAAGTAGGAACCTCTGCCATCCGCCTCCTTCGTTGTTGCCTTTCTGGGAGAAATACACGCAAAATAAGAAGGAGACGCTGCAACCTTCTCCCCCAAATCCGCTACCTTCTTCATTATTTTTTCTTTTTTCTTGCTTTACCGCGATGGAATTCTATTTGCATTTGATACCAAAGCTCTGCAATCATTATCAAAAGAAACAGGCCCACAAGACTGGCCCATAACTCCTTCAGGCCCACTAGCCCTATAAATATTATCTGGTCCATTAACATTAAGTGGGTGCACGTTGGATAAAACGTGACCATTTGAATCCCCCACTCTGCTGACTTCTTCACTAATCAAATCCTCATTTAATGCTTTAAACTTTTGTGCCTCGGTAGACCCCCAAGGACCCCTATCACTAGAGTAAAAAATAACCCTTTTCTCCTCGGACTGAATATCTAACCTTTTTGATGAAGGATGGCAATTGTCACCTAGGTCTCCCTCTGCGACCAAGGAACTAACCTCAACCATCCCATCACATCCACCTTCCATAGACTTTCTGTCCTCCGCCAAACACTCCTCCCCTACAGCCTCCGCATCAGATACCTCCTCCTCCGACTGAAAAGAAGAATCAGACTCGGACTCACCCCTATCCCACGACATACTCTTCTTGGCACTGAGCAAAGAGCAGTCTTCCATGATAGAAATGATGAAGACCGATCCTTCTATCACTAGCTTAATACAATCTTCCATCATCCTTAAGCTTCTGGTCCTAATACAAATTCTTGCTTCATCCATTATAGACTTTAAAATTGTACCTTCATCGCTTTTGACAAAACGACCAAAAAGATCTGCTATAATTTTGAATAACTTCTCTCTCCATGCATAGCAAGGAACGCCTAAGATCTTAATCTATGCCAACCTCTCTTTATCCACATCAGATGGAACCCAAGGTTTTATAAAACAAAACCATTGCTCCCACCATACTTTCCTCGTTTCAATGAACGATTCTACCACGCATACAATCAAATCCTCCAACAAACAAAGGTTGGACCCCAGATGAGTTACTCTGGTAAGAGCTCAACTGATCTGGAAAAGCTCTTCTGAATCTCGGCAAGTTAACATGCAACTTCCTTCCATCAAGAAACATATTATCCAGTTTGGTCTCAAGAGATTTGTCATCTTTCTGTTTACGGTGATTTCCGGTAAACAACCGCTAGTCCTCCAAACTATAAAATATACTTTGGTTACTCGCATGATCGACTAGATTGATCCTAGGACATAGTCAAGCAATTGTCTTTCAATATGATTTGATTCATACTTGTTTGTTCTGGCTTCGAGAAAACTTGTTTGTGATTTTATCGTGTGAATGTTTACTTAAAAACAACACTTGTTATATATGTGAGTATGACTTTCGACAAAGAAATATAAATAAAAGCGTGTAAACTGCAGAAATGTAAAATGCAGGGATGTAACGTGCGAGAATGTTAAATACAGGAATGTAAAGTGCTTCAAAATAAAAGTTAGACGGAATAAAAGAAGTGCAGGAATGTAAATAACAGAAAGTAAACGAAAGCAGTAATAATGAAAAGACACTTGAATAAAGAAAGATACAAATGTATTAAACTGGTGTTGGTGCCATACGTACATTTCTCAGCGAACTCGTTCTCTAAACACTTGATACTTGAGTGATTTGTGAGTGATTTGTACAAAATGAACACCCGAAATCCTAACATTAAGACCCTTATTTATACTAATTTCGACCCTAACGGTCCTACACTAATCTGATGCCACGTTACCCACAAGAATCCCTGGGATGCCATCTATCCTTGTGCGGTTACACAGACTACTTTGAAATTCAAATCCTCCCGCCTGAATCCTCCTTCGACGCGTGGTACCGTGATCAGAACCGAGAATGCCACAAAAATACGTTAAGCTTCAGTACCTTACGTATTTCGCAAAAACGTTTAAGTCTCAAAGATGATTCTCTTCGAACTAGATCTGATTCTAACTATCTTCATTTCAACTTAAACTATCATTTCTCGAAACATGGCCACCAGTAGCCATTTTTAACCTCAAAAAATGGTCATCGGTAACCATCTTCCTTCGAGTTCTAACTCTTCAGAGAATATTCTTCCTAAACAAAATCTCCAGCCAACAAATTGCCCCCAATAAATGCCTGTTTCGAAAACAAGAGAAATAGGCGTTTCTTGTTACGACGAGATGTCGTTTTACTCACTTCTTAGAGTTCCAAGACAACTGACTAACGTCATAATCATTTATGACTCCACTTTCAAAACGTCTTGTCATTTTCAAAGATGTCTTCTTAGAACGCCGTTGGATTAAATCAACGCCTGCCGCGTGTCTTTTGACTTTTACCCAAAAGATTTGAAAGGGTTTCCGTTAAACCTTTAAATACTTGAACTTCTACCCTCTCATAACTTTCATTTCTATCTCCTTCTTTCTCCACAGAAAAGAAAATCCTCTTTGGTTACATTTAACCCATTTTCTCAAATCAAATTTACTCATGGCGTCTTTTTCAAATGCTCTTCAACCTGTTCAAAAACTCCAGAAACCTACACAAATAGGGAATCAAGAACACATTCCAGACCCAAATACTGAAGAGGCGCACGCTATCTACGCTTCTCAGGTAATCATTCCTTTTGAACGTTCTGGAAAAACTCATGCCTTCATGGGTCCTTTACCAGGAGGAACTAACCCTTCTTTGAGTAAATTTTTCCCTACTTATTATAAAACTAGACCTTTATTTAGCAAGAATAAGATAGATGAAGATGGCCATCCAATCTCAGCAGACCCTGACCACGCAGAAGAAACCTTGACTGAAACCTCTTTGGCCTTAGAGAAAATTAGGTTAAACTATATAACCAATTTCGTGAAAGTCTTTAGGTCAATCCCTTTAGCAAAAGATCCTGACTTGTACTACGCTTGGTTAGCGAAGGTGGAAAAACAAAAGGCTTCTTTCTGGCAACAACTTGGGATTTATGACCTGATCCAGTTATCCAAAACAGGTTTAGAATATAACCAAACCATGTTAGTAGTGTCAGTTTATTTTTGGGATGCTTCTCACAACACTTTCCACCTCCCATGTGGAATGGTCACCCCTACCCTTCTCGACGTAGCTGCTATCACAGGGCTTCGACCAACTGGAGAAACCTTCGATCCCAATTTCATGGACATTGACACCATCAACTTCAATGAAGCAACAGTCACTTACACTGCTTTCATTCAACAATATCATGATGAAGCGAACGCAGAAGTCTCAGACGAAGAACATATTGCGTTTCTAGCAATATGGCTTTCGAGATGCGTTTTTTGTTCTAGGTCCATACAAGTAGCAAAGAGATATCTTTGCATGGCTAATCAGCTACATGCTGGGAAAAAGTTAAACCTAAGCCAGTTAATTCTAGGATTTCTCTACGAGAATCTCAGTGAAGCAACAGACCTTGTTAAGAGCTATAAAACAGGATCTCTGCTTTTTGCTGGTCCCTTATGGTTGTTGCAATTATGGCTCAACGCTACTTTCGAAGCTCATCTCCCATTCCGAGGTGTTGTAAATGAAGAGGATCCAACCATCAAAAATCGAGTAGTAGAATGAACTAGATTGGCTCTCTTGACTCCAAAAGAAGAAACTGGGAAGCTGCGCGAACACTTCTTAGCATACATAAAGATGTTTGCTAAACGTTATCAATTTAGTCTCTCCATGGCTCCGTTCGTACAACGGAAAGTGGGTCCTGAATGGTTTACTCGAAAGTTTCCAG